>NC_141075.1:54699864-54739864 GCF_041138505.1 Cibotium barometz
CATCAAGAAATCATCAATAATCAATATTTTCACAAAATCCTGCTAACACCTTAGAGGAAAAATAGGTCATGTATGGAGACGGAACATGGTATGGTGGTCAAAAGTCATGTGTTGCCTAACATGATTTGGCTTGAGGTTGTAATGGATGTTTTCTATATACTTAACTGGTGTCCCACTAGAGCATTGCAACTCATTACTCTATATGAGGCTTAGCATGATAGAAAGCCATCTGTTGTTTATCTCATATCTTTGGTTTCTTGGCATATGCTCTTGTGCCAGCACCTTAACACGTAAATTGGATGGCAAAGGTGTGACTTGTATTTTTGTTGGGTATAGTTTGGAATGTAAGTGTTATACATTGTATCAAAGTAGATGCAAGGAAATAGTAAATTTCTTATACAAAAATGTCTTAATAAGGTTTGCCGTGCCCATATAGATTGCATATAACACAAATACACATTTCTATAATACCTCATATTTGATATACCCTTTCAAAGGAGGTCACTATGATGCGGAGTTACCTAGGCAAGGAGATGTGGCTATGTACTACTACCACATCTTAGGATTATCTAAAAATTCAATACTTGTTGGATGAGTTCATGAGTCATCTACAAGAAGTCATGCACATATCACCCACATGAAAATGGTCAAGTAGAAAGTACCAACAATATTTTTTGCATAGTGCCTACAACTTTTGTTACTAACTCTAGAATATATTGGAATTAGAAGGTACATTACGCACTATTGGCATATATGGTTGCTTACAAAATAGCTATTGGTATGACACCTTTCAATATAGTATATGACATATATGCAATCCTTCCAATTGAATTCTTGATTTCCATTCTATGTGTTGCCCAATAGCTAGAATGGATGAATGTGGATTTTCATCTAGCATTGATGCATTGGAAAATCTTGGTCAATTAAGGCTCAAAGTTATAAAGCAATGATCACGATACATGCGCATAAAAGAAGCAAACAATTCTTTGACACACAAGACCGGTATTGGTGTACATATACTAAAGCAACATAAAGTTAGACTGAAGAAGCAATATCATGGACCACTTTTTATCCTAACATCACAAATAGTGGAGCTTTTCATCTTGCAGATGTTGATAGAGAAGGAATTCCAAACCACATTAGCAGATGTAGACTCACAAAATGTCATCTACTTGTAGCTTTAATAATGCTATAGAGAGGATCCATGCAGACAAAGTACATACTGAAGCAACATGAAGGTAGACTAAAGAAGCAATATCATGGACCACTTTTTATCCTAACATCTCAAATAGTGGAGCTATTCGTCTTGTAGATGTTGATAGAGAAGGAATTCCAAACCACATTAGCAGATGTAGACTCACAAAATGTCATCGTCTTGTAGCTTTAATAATGCTATAGAGAGGATCCATGCAGGCAACGTGAGATTTCAAGGAAGAGAGGTAGTCAAGGAAAATAAAAGCAAGAGGAAGATAAAAAGTAAAGTAAAAGCAAACAAAAGACAGCATCCACAACGTGTGAGTAAGATGATATAAGAAACTACCATTTGGAAGGCACCTTTCTCAATGTGTCAAATCATTGACTATGACAAGGGATTAGAGGATACATTAGACCCCTAGAACTATTCTTGAATCACCACAAGCAATATTTCTTAGTATATATGAAAGCCACAACCAATTCCATCAATTATGACTCCTTCCAGCATCTTGAGATGTAGTTGAAGTCATCAATGAGGCAAGCATATTGCTAGGCTTCTCAAAGGAGCTTGTCACTACAATGGGATATGTGGACATAAGCATCCACTTGGAAGATGAACACTATCCTCAAAGGTTTCATGTACTTCTCCCAAATAACTTTTGGAAAATCAAGCAATACTTGTTGGCACAACCTCGGTAGAGGAAATTTAGTGCTTATGTAGAGTGGAACAATGACAAAGTCTACTTTGGAGCAAGATGGGAAAGAGTTTGTGCAAAATATCCCCCCATGAGACGTATTGTGAATTTAAATACATAAGGAAACATCAACAAAGTACTAAGGGATTACCATCCCAACCCTCTTGAGTAGCAACACGAAGACTAGGAATGATAAATTCCCACGGCATGACTGCTTCTTGGCCATATACCATTTTGAATGGTGTGCAGTTAATAGCCACTTTGTACGCAGTACGATAGGCCCATAAAGACTAGGAATGATAAATTCCCACGGCATGACTGCTTCTTGGCCATATACCATTTTGAATGGTGTGCAGTTAATAGCCACTTTGTACGCAGTACGATAGGCCCATAAAGCTTTAGATCCCAATCCGTGTAATGAGCTTCAACTGTCTTTGTCAAAACAGAGATTAAGGTCTTGTTGGTACTCTCGGCTTGGCCATTCGCTTGCGGATAATAAGGGGTAGATTTATGATGGGATATCATGAAATTTGTTGTGAGCTCCTTAATCACGTCATTTATAAAATGCGTACCATTGTCGCTCACAAGTTCAAAAGGACAACCGAAGCGTGTGATTATATTTTCAAAGAGGAACTTGGTTGTTGTCCTTGCATCTGCCTTATGTGTCGCTTTTGCTTCAGCCCATTTGGTCATATAGTCAGTGACCACAATAATATAGCGAGATTGTGTGTTATTGGCCGCTGGGCTAATCGGACCTACAAAGTCTAAACCCCACTTTTCAAATGGTTGGTTTACTTTGATTGGATGTATTGGCATCTGATCTTTCCACTGGGGTTTCTTGTATCGTTGGCATTCATCGCAACCCTTCACAAAAAGTGATGCATCTTGGAACATAGTGGGCCACCAATACCCTGATTGTAAGATTTCTCGCGCAGTTAAGTCTCCTGAGAAGTGACCACCGGCTACGCCCATATGTGCCTCTTGCAAAATGTATAGATTCTCATCCTCTCGGGCACAACGCCTAAGAACGTCATCCTTTCCTCTTTTATAAAGAGTCCCGGCTATCAGGCAATAGGGTTCGCATTTCTTGATTAGCTTTCGAGCCAGATCTTTACGAAGCTCCTTGGGTGGGAAGCCATTAACCAAAAAGTTAACAATCTTCTCACTCCATTCAGGCATTGTTTCTACCATGAACAGGGAAGTGTCAGCTAAGTCATCATCAACTCCCGTAGGGGCTTCACCATTAGGTATGCGAGACAAATGATCAGCCATGACATGTTTTTTGCCAGGTCTCACAACAACAGTGAAATCAAACTCAAGAAGAATTAATAACCATCGTGTGATTTTTCCTGTGGAGCATGGTTTGTTTACCAGATACAACAATGCTTGATGATCCACATAGAAAACAAACTTAGTGGCAAGGAGGTAATAACGAAATTTCCTTACTGCATATATCATTGCCAACCCTTCTCGCTCTGTAGTGGTGTAGTTCATCTCAGCATCATTCAACTGGCGACTGGCAAAGCTAATGGGGTAGTCTAGTTTGTGTTCTCCAGGTTGAGTTAACACACACCCAATAGCAAAGTTTGATACATCAATATGCACATGGAAGATTAAATCCTAGTTAGGCATTCTCAAGATTGGAGCACTCGCCAAGGCCTTCTTTAATAGCTCATAAGCACAGTCACAATCTTTGGTCCAAATAAACTCGATGAGAAGCTTATACAACGGTCGAGCTATCTCAGCGAAGAATAAAATAAACCCTCGATAATAACCAACATGGCCCATAAAGCGTTGGACTCCCTTATAGTTGGTGGATGGGGGCAATTCCAAAATGACCTTGATTTTACTCTCGTCAGTGGAAATCCCATTTTTGGACACTATATGCCCTAGAATTGGCACTTGAAAGGATTCAATGAGATGCGATATAATCTACACCTTTCAAATATTTTTCATAAACACATCAAGTGCTCGTCCCAAGAGGAATGAACACAAAGATCATCTAAGAAAGCTTCACAAAAGTCCCTTAGATATTCCTTAAAGGATGTGTTTCTCAATCGTTGGAATGTTGCAGGTGCATTGGTCAAGCCAAAGGCCATGACGCGAAAGGCAAACACTCCAAACTCCGTGATAAATGCTGTTTTAGCTTGGTCCTCTACTGGAATTGTGATCTGATTGTAACCAGAGTACCCATCTAAAAAGCTATATGCCTCCTTTCCTGCAACTCTTTCAAGCACATGTTCAGAATACGGCAAGGGGTAATGATCCCTTCTGGTGGCTGCATTAACCTTTTTGAGATCAACGCACACTCTGAGTTCTCCATTCTTCTTTGGTACGATGACTATCGGAGAAACCCATTCTGAGTGCTCAATAGGGTATATGAATCCACATTTTACAAGCTTTTCAATTTCCTCTCGTGTACAATCTTTGCGTACGTAGGATTCATTGGGTAGGGACGTTGTTGGACTGGTTTAGCAGTGCTAATCATTGGAATTGTGTGTTGCACCACCGAGGGTGGGAACACCCTTCCTATCATGATATGTCCAAGCAAATATGTCTTTAAATTCCTTAAGAAGCTTCTTGAGTGTAGCTTCCTCCGTCTGGGTGAGGTCTTGAGCAATAAAAACTAGGTTAGACTCCTCACCTCGATCTGCGAGTTCTATCTCCTTAACTACCGCCGCTGGTCCTCATAGACACCGCTACTCCCATTGGTAGGCATTCGTTGGGCTTTTGTGTAGACCACTTTACGTTCCCCTGTGGTAAATGATTTGAAATGCTCGGGTGTGGGGTGTAAGTCTACTGGTTCTTGTTGTGCCAAGTTTTTTTCTTTTAATTCCGCATCCTTTTGTTGTTGAGCTAACTCTTGGTTTTGTCACCTTCTCACAGTACGACTTAGTTTTGGCTTCTCTTCGATTTCTAATTGGGCGACATCATGAGGTTGCGGAATACACCACATGACACTTTGGAGGTATTGTCCCCAATTATCCGCTAACTTCCAATGAGCGTCAATAGCTCCTACATAACTAAGCCATTCTGTAGTGGATCTCTCTTTGTTTATTGTAGTTCGTACATTAGCTCGATAACGTTGTCGCTTATGTCTCGTTTTCTTCTTGCCAAGTTTTTTATTTTTGTTTCTATCAGATTTGGACTCACTTGGTTGATCTTCATTTGTGTCCCCCTCACTCTCGAATGAACTGCAGGAGGTCACCATCCTAGGCCTTGAGCGCCTTGCTTCCACACTTGGGTGAATATTTGATTCATCCCCCCCATTAGGCTCAGAGTCAGTTTCTTCTTGAGATTCAGACGACTCAGAGTTGCATTGGTCAGAGTCTTCGCTACTGTTAGTGTCAAGGGAGTTTGCCACTTTCTCGCCATCAAGAGTCAAGTGCATAACACCTATCATGTTTACTGGCACTAACGGTGCCATATCTTGCCCCTCAGGTGTTACCCAACTTGTGCCTCTATTTTCCCATGTGTCTATGGTTGCCGCTAGGTGTACCCAATCCACATTATCCGACTCAGTCATACCCAATAGGACATCCATATAAGGAGAATCTTTCCCATCATCAGTCTCTTTTTTGCATGTATAGCAATACCTTAATGGGACGGAGTGAATAGTGGTATCTGATCGATTATTGATGATAACCTTGCTTTCTAAAGGATGCGCGCGACCATTCTCAAAATCAACTCGAATGACAAAGTCCTGGAATTGTAGGTAGACATGGTTTTTCGACCAGTCATGCACCATTTGTGCTTCCCTCATGAAAGGACGCCCTAAGATCATTTGATATGACATAGGATGCTTAGAGAAATCCATTACAATGAAGGTATGTCTTACCTTGTATCCGAGAACCTTGATCTTAAGGTCCCTTAACATCCCAATAGGTTTAGCAATAGTTCCGTTTGCCATCTTAACCACTATGTTTGTGACTTCAAGGTGAGGTCTTCCCATAGATTCCCAACAGTTTTTAGTCACAATGCTCACTCCAGCACCACCATCAAGGATTCCCTTTAGAGTTAATCCCTTGGTAGTAATGGGGAGGGTTGCATTAGATTCGTCACCTTCAAAGTACTGTCCCAACTTGTTAAACAGGTATTTCAACGACTGAGTCTTCATCTAGGTTGGGTTGTAGATCCTAATGTTCCCCTTCATCTTGAAGCGTGTTGGGTCTATCCATATTTGTAAATTGCAGTAACCCCGCCTTCAGTTCTCCATTGAGAAATGCCCGAAGAGCTAAGAATAGCTCAGGATCTCCGTATAACTTGGATATGATTGTGGTTCTAATTTCAGAGGACATGAAATCCATTAGCTTGGACACATTCAACGGTACTTTTCGAGATATCGCCCCTTGACTAGGGACTGGTGAAGATGGAATCACTTCCTCTTCGATGGGGTCAGGCATTCCCTCACTAAACATTCTTTCAAGCAAGAAGGGTGGTTGCCCACTTCCTGACGTCCTATCCTCACTTTCTTTCCGAATGATACTAGGTATAGCTAACAGTTTATGGTTCCTGTGAGGCTGAACTTGCGTAGGAAACACTGTGTCTGGAATTTGGATTTTTTTAGGGTTTGGCTCCATTTCTCTTTGTGTTTCTTCCACCAAACCCCTTAAGTGTTGCACTTGTTCAATCTCCTCAACTGGGTTTGGATAAGTTCCAATCTTTTTCTTGAGGGTTTTTGGCCCACATGGCTTGTCTTGGGGAGTCTCAGTCAGTTTGGGTGGCCGAGAGGGCATTAGCTGACTTGGTTGTGGGGTCGGGGGAGTTTCCTTTTGTTTCCCCTGATTTATGTATTCGCTTGATTCTCCTTCGTTGAGCTCCCGAGTGGGGTCCTCCCTTAAGGTAGTGGCTTTGGTCCCCATGGTTTCTATTGAATCAGAATCATCTTCAGGATCATTCATATACACGGGGTCATCTCCTGTTCCTATGTTGGTCTTTGAACTAGGCTTGGAGCTCGTGGTATTAAGCGATCTCTTCCGCCGCGTTTTCTTTTTCTTTGCTTGAGCAATTGATGCAATATCTCTCTCTTCGAGAATGTAGTTTTGATTTTGAAGCATTGACCGTGTAACTACATTCGCGGGTACAATAGGTGTGACCTCAACCAAATTCAATGGCGTAATCTTGGGTGCACTAGGATTATGTGGACATTGAGCAATCAAATGATCTATGCCACAATGATTACATATAAGTACCGGCATTCCCGATGTGCTCCCTTGATTTGGTTGCATTTGAGTAGCGATCTTCTGTAGCCTATTAGGGCACTCTGCTACATGATGCGGTCCACCACAATCGTAGCATTGAAGAGGTGGTCTCCTCGCCAAGGTATTAAGGTTTTTCCCTCTTGTGGCAAGAGCAGTCGCTTGATATACAGGCTTGACTTGCCCGAAATGATCCTCCATGTAGTACTGGGGAGTCATTTCAAACGTATCAATCCCATATTGAAAAGTGGGGTCTATCTCCTCTTCATAATCCCCACACGCACTATGTGACTCACAACCCATCTGGTTTATAGGGGTAACCCTTGGATGTGGAGGTTGTGGTCCTAGCACTGGCAGTGGTAACGGCACAGACTGGACTACATTCGGGTTCCTTGGAACTATGTGCTGTGACGGTTGCTTGACAGGTGGTGCAGGCATCAGCGCGGGTACTTGAGGTGTGTTTGACCAAGCTAGTGGTGCTTGATTTGCCAACATACGCTTAAGTGCTAGGCAATCCTTAGATTGATGGCCATACTTACCACATGCATTGCAATTCCCATTGAATTTAACTCTGAATGTGGGACATTCACTCGTACTATGTGGTCCTAAGCAAACCAAACACTATTGTTGCTCTCTTCTTGGGTACATATGGCTATTTTGAGCCCCTAAAGTATTCTTGGAGAGCCTTAGTAAGGTTAGTCACAGACATTTCGGATATTTTGGGCTCCTTGGCAATAGGTTTTACCGTCATTGGCTCGTGCCCAGATACTTGCAAACTAACCGATTTTGTCTCCGAAGACACCTTTTACCTGCAATCATCAAGTTATCTTCTAACTGGATTGCATTGGCAATGACTGCTTCCCACGTCGTAAGACCTCTAATGACTAAGCCATTGTATATGTCCTCGTGGTGCAATCCTCGGATGAATCTATCGAGCAGTTGGTTGTTATTGAAGTGCTCATCGGGAGTGCAACGAGAATTTAGATGCTTTAATCGACTAATAAAGTCTCTAACTGACTCCCCTTCCTCGCGTTCAGCTTTTTGGAGTTGAGATGCTACCCCCCACCAAAGCACACCCTCCCGTATGTATTCTTTCAAGAACAATCTCTTGAGAGTGGGATAGTGAGTACGCTCTTCAACTCTTAAAGTTCGATACCAATCTCCAGCTTTTCCACTCAAGGTTAAGCCTAAGGCTTTACATTTATGTAGCTCATTGTGCTCTTCCAAGGAATCACACACGTGTTCAAAAACTTCAATGTTGTGCTTCTATCACTCACCGCTCAAACCGCCGTCGCGTGAAGGATTCTTGCATCGCAGTGAAGAAGGAGCCGCCGTCGCCGCTCTACCACCTCGCCACCGCCATGCCGCCACACAGTGCTCGATCTCTCTCTCTCTCTCTCTCTCTCTCTCTCTCTCTCTCACACACACACACACACACACACACACACACACACATATGTAGGAGAAGGGGACCGAGAAGATAAGACAAGAGCACACTTTGTATTCAATACATTTGAGAATGAGAGTTTTAGGGTTACATTTGACTCTTATAGGTGACTTAGCCGTTCACACATGGGCGCCCATACATGGCCGACCGATCCTAACCCTTATCCTGCTGATATTCAAGGTGCGCCTCTCATCGGTGTTCACCCAATCCCTTTATCCTTTACATATGGTACCAACAAGCCCAACCCATGACTCAGAATACTTAAATTAATTACATGACATAAAACATAATACGTCTCAATGTCCGTCATAGGTTAACAAATATACACAGAATTTCTCTCACTAATAATGTAATATAATTTATACAAGATTTCACTCACTAATATATATATAGCATAAATTTTATAAATACCTTAACATATATATTATATATAGTTAAATTGTGCATATAATAAATTGACTAATATTACATTACCAAATTCAATAATTAATTATTAAATTTACATGCATAAGTCGTAACCGAGTAAAGGTTTTTTTTTTAAATAATTTATTAAAGCTATTAGTTATAATAATTCTTATTACATATGTATTTTATAAATTTTTAAGTTATAATATATATACTACAAAATGTAGCCAACTCATAACTAGAAAGCTGACAAGCATGTAATACAAAAACAATAAATTTAAAAATAATATAAGAGAGACAAAATGAAACTTAAATGTCACACAATCGAATCAACTTACCTATATATATATATATATATATATAGTGATGGTAGGCCTCTAAAGAGAGAGTATTATTAAAAAAAACAGGACAAATCTTAATGATACCATTCTTCAAGATTGGCTCCATATATTGCTCTTGCTAGATTTTGTCGATGAGTGCTATTACCATAATTTTGAAGTCTTCCCAAAAATAGATCATTAGGCAATCACACTAGGGACTCTTTGTTAGGTAATGTGGATATTGAGATTGTTATGAATGATTTTGAGGAGGTAGTTGCTTCAACACCCACTCCACAGTTATCATGAAAATAGTCTCTTACAATGCAAGGGGGCTAAACTACCCAGACAAACTTAAGGTGACTTAAGGTGATTTGGACTTGGATTTTGCAGTTAGACCTAGATGTTTTCTATCTTCAGGAGCACCGACTCTCTCCTACTAAGGTGCTTGTTTCTTTTTGTCAGGATGTGGTGGGCAGCTCTAGCATTCTCACTATTGTTAAGAATGCACTTTTGCCATCTATGATAGAAAAATGTTTACTTTATTGAAAAATGGTCAGCCATACAAAGGAGGTTATGGTAAAATTTTTTGAAAAATTGTGAAATACATTTTATCTTTTATTAATAAAAAAGAGTAATCCCCATCGTTAGAGTATTCTAAAAGTGTCATTTTCATTCATGCATAAAAAGATGCATATTGATTAATTTTTATAAAAGAATTATTTTTAATAGAATTAAATTCTATGAAAGATACTTATTGATAATTTTTTTATTATGAAAGTGTTACTTTCTTCATTCTGGATTTTTATGCTTAAAATAATGTATAAAAGTATTTTTTTTAAAATAATATATAAAAGTATTTTATGCTTAAAATAATGTATAAAAGTATTTTTTTAATTACAAAAGAGTTACTTTCATCATATTGATTTTTATGCATAAAAGAATATTTTTTTAATTATAAAAGTGTTACTTTTATTATTATTGATTTCTATACATAAAAGTATATTTTTTTATTATTATAAAAGTGTTACTTTTATCATAAATGATTTGTATGCATAAACATATGCATAAAAGATATATTTTTTATATAAAAAGTGTGATTGTCATCATAAATGATTTGTATGCATAAACATATGCATAAAAGATATATTTTTTATATAAAAAGTGTGATTTTCATCATAAATGATTTGTATGCATAAACATATGCATAAAAGATATTTTTTTTATTAAAAGTGTGATTTTCATCATAAATGGATTTTATGCATAAATTAGATGCATAAGAGAAATTCTCTTATTCTAAAAGTGTTATTTCTACTAAATTGGATTTATGCATGGAATGATGCATAAAGAATTTATTTTAATCCAAAAGTGTTATTTTCATCACCCTTTTATGTGCATTATATATTTCCATATTTCATGTTTTTTTTGAGCTCTAGGCTCCTCTCACATATTTTCCATTTTGATTTTATGCATATAAAGATGCATAAAGAATTTTATTTTTAATTCAAAAGAGTTATTTTCATCAATTTTGATTTTTGCATAGAAAGATGCATAAAGAATTTTATTTTTAATTCAAAAGAGTTATTTTCATCAATTTTGATTTCATGCATAAAGAATTTTATTTTTATTTCAAAAGAGTTATTTTCATCAATTTTGATTTCATGCATAAAGAATTTTATTTTTATTTCAAAAGAGTTATTTTCATCAATTTTGATTTCATGCATAGAAAGATGCATAAAGAATTTTATTTTTAATTCAAAAGAGTTATTTTCATTAATTTTGATTTTTGCATAGAAAGATGCATAAAGAATTTTATTTTTAATTCAAAAGAGTTATTTTCATCAATTTTGATTTCATGCATAGAAAGATGCATAAAGAATTTTATTTTTAATTCAAAAGAGTTATTTTCATCAATTTTGATTTCATGCATAGAAAGATGCATAAAGAATTTTATTTTTAATTCAAAAGAGTTATTTTCATCAATTTTGATTTTTGCATAGAAAGATGCATAAAGAATTTTATTTTTAATTCAAAAGAGTTATTTTCATCAATTTTGATTTTTGCATAGAAAGATGCATAAAGAATTTTATTTTTAATTCAAAAGAGTTATTTTTATCAATCTTGATTTTTTGCATAGAAAGATGCATAAAGAATTTTATTTTTAATTCAAAAGAGTTATTCTTATCAATATTGATTTTATGCATAGAAAGATGCATAAAAAAATTATTTTTATTTTGAAAGTATTATTTTCATTGAAATTAAATTTATGCATAGTTAGATGCATAAAAGATTTATTTTTATTTTAAAAGTGTTATTCTCATTAAAATGGAATTTATGAAGGTTTATTTTTAATTCGAAAGTGTTATTTTTCTTAAAATTGAACTTATGCCTAAATAGATGTATAAAAGGATTTTTATAAAAGTGTTATTCTTACTAAAGTTGTCTTTATGCCTAATTAGATGCGTAAAGAATCTTTATATCAAAAAATTAGAATTCTCCTACATTCTATAAATAGATGTGATAGGAATCAGATAGATGTAAATGGATGTGGATGTATGGATGTGGTTGTATGGATGTATGTATGTGGATGTGGATGTATGAATGAGGATGTGAAAATGAATGTATGAATGTGAATGTGGATATGGATATATGAATGTGGAATGTGGATATGGATATATGGGATGCGAATGTGAATGTGGATGTATGGATGTGGACATGGATGTGGATGTATAGATGTAGATATGGATGTGGATGTATAGATGTAGATATGGAATGTGGATGTGAAAATGGATGTATGCATTGTGGATGTGGATGTGGATGTGAAAATGGATGTATGGATGTGGATGTGGATATGGATGTATGAATGTGAATGTGAATGTGGATGTATGGATGTGGGCATGGATGTGGATGTATAGATGTAGATATGGAATGTGGATGTGGATGTGAAAATGGATGTATGCATGTGGATGTGGATGTGGAAATGGATGTATGGATGTGGATGTGGATGTGGATGTGGATATGGATGTATGAATGTGGATGTGGATGTATGGATGTGGATATGGATGTGTATGTATGAATGCGGATGTGGAATTGGATG
This sequence comes from Cibotium barometz, assembly GCF_041138505.1. NCBI lineage: Eukaryota > Viridiplantae > Streptophyta > Polypodiopsida > Cyatheales > Cibotiaceae > Cibotium > Cibotium barometz. The sequence continues at coordinate 54,712,218 of NC_141075.1, forward strand.
TATGATGTGGATGTACGAATGCGGATGTGAAATTGGATGTATGATGTGGATGTACGAATGTGGATGTGTATGTAGAATAATGAATGCGAATGTGTATATGAAATGATGTGTCATCGATATGAGTGAATGGATGAGATGTGATGACGTGTGAATTGGGATGTGAATATATGATATGTGATGTGAATGAATCTGTGGTGATGAGATGGAAATGATGTGATTGAATCTGTGGTGATGAGATGGAAATGATGTGATTGGATGAGAATGAGTACACATATGAATGGAATGTGAAATAAGTAATGTGGACTGATGAGGGATAATGTGGAAAGACGAGAGTTCAATATAGAAACTGTATTTGTGACCTATTTGTAAATGACTGTTTTATGTCAAGAATGCTGGGGAAGCATTTTGACTGTCTTGTGATTAAGGTCGTGGAGACCTAACTGATAAAGTTGCAACTGCTGAGACGGAGAGTCAATGGAGGACGTCTCACGTAGCAAGGTCGGCCAAGGTTGACCAGCCTCGGTTCAATTTAAATGGTGAGCTTCCGGTACAGTGGATGAGGGACCAAGGAAGCGGCCTATAAGTGAAGCGCTAGAAGTGAAGCGCTAGGTGACTTGCGAAGGATCCTAGAGGGTACTGACCATACGGTACTCGGGCTCTGGGTTGCCGAAGATACCCACACGTACGTCGTGGAAGTTATTTAGAACAAGAAGTAAGAGTTGTTTTCTGAAACCGGACATGGATCTGGTTGATTGACCTTGCTGGTCCTCAACGGATGAGTCCATGGCTCTTTTATATGGATTTATTGGTTGATCTTGCTGATCTTCAACGAAGATTCCATCCTGATTTTTATAAGTGATTATAGTGCCGGGTACTATGAGCTAGGAACTATTGAAAAGACCCCTGAGTGAACAGGTGGTGAGCGTTCTGGTTGCCAATGATGCCATAAGTACACCGATGAGGGATTGATTGGAAATAAGGATTCAACCAGAGATTTTGAGGATTGTGATCAATGACATAATGGTTTCATTAAAAGGATTGTTTTAAAGATAGTTGATGCTGAGAAAAAGGCAATTTCATATTGGGTGTGTAAGTGGTGTGACTAGTTTATGTTTGCATGAACATCCGGCTAGGGGGCCTGGGAACTCTTTTCCCTGGTACCCGGGACAAAACCTAACCAAATTCTAAATTGGATCCCATTACTACAATGGTTGGGCGATTGGCTAACCCATGGGACTGGATGGGGTTAGGTTGGACTGATGGATCCGTAAATCGAGACTTAATTTCTGTTTAGTTCGATAGATGAAGTAAATCCCGGATAAAAATTATTCTATGGAAAAAGAATCAACAACTGTGCCTCTCGATGAGGAAAAAAGCGTTGGTCTCTATGATCCAAGTGCAATCTATCCCTTGATCTGACTATGGAACTTATGAGTTCGGTCAGATCAATTCAGTTAATTAAGGCTTTTGACTACGTTAGGAAAAAGTTATCCTGGTGGAATCGCCCGTGCTTTCCAAGCAAAAGAATTTTTTCCGCATTCTGTTTAAAAAAAACCGATGGATTAGTCTCTTGTCCGGATATCCGTGGGCGAGGCCTCGAGTGTGGGACCCTGCCCCGCGCAAGAAGTGCTACTTCCATTGCTAGCACCCTTGAAATTGTTGCGCGGTGGGGACATGGATCTTACACATGACGTATCGGGAATTTCTATGGTACAATAGTATTCCCTTATGATGCTCTAGTCCTTAAGGACGCATCGGAATACAAATCTATGAGCTTAAAGAAAAACTAACTAACTAAACTAAATTTCAAATAATCTAACAAAAATGAAAATTCATTTAGTTAGAAAATAGAAAAATAGTTACAATAGTACACATGAAGATTAACTAATTTAAATTTTCTCTGTTTTCTTTGGCAGATGGCAGACGATAACCGGAATTCACCTTCCCCAGTACCCCAGCAGCCGTGAGCCCTAATCAGTTTTAGGGATTTCTCTCCGATGCTACGCCCGAGCAGATGGGCTATGTGCAGCAGATGTCGCAGCAGCGGGGAGCGGGGACAAGTGCGACTCCCACACCTCAGACCACCATGCCATTCTTCGCGATGCTCACGAGACGTCACTCCTCAGGCGGTGGTTGTTGTGGCTCGGGTGGCACAGATGCATCGACTCTACCGAGGGAGTGGCCACCGCTGTCGTCCATGGAGACAACGCCGATGTCCTCACCGTAGACCCCATGGGGTATGAGGACACCGTCGGCAGATCGCACATATACTATTCATCATGGGGCACCAGTGATGGCAAGGAGATGAGGGCGAGGGTTTGCCAGTTGTGCACCATACAGTTTGGGCATGAAATATTGAAAGATTGGGACAGGAGAGATCAGGATTAAAAAAATTATATAACAGAGCCAATAAAATCTGAGTTTGTGCTCGCTGGCGAGGTGGTGAGCAATGACTGGATAAAAGGAATTTGTGTGAGCACCATGTCTCACAGAAAATTAGAGGCATGCGATGCACTAAATAAGGGGAAGCCAAAACTTGCCTGGCTAGATGCAACAGAGTGGCGACAGCTGTAGCAGGAGAGAGAGGAGACCCTCGACAAGTTCCAACAACAAAGAGAAGCGGCCAGGAAAAAGAACGAGAGCGTAGGCTCCTCGCACCTGGGCAGCGGTGGTTATGAGACCTTGCGGGAGGAGTTTGTGAGTATTTGATCACTCAACCATTTCTTTGTGTTCTTTTCTTGTCATGGTAATATGCAAGCACTAAATTGATCTTGTTTTTTTTTGCAGTTTGCTGTGATAGGCCGGCCCATCCAGCAGAGCAAGGAGTGCTACGGCTACAAACATGGCACACAAGCTTTGTACGAGCAGCTGGAGGCGGAGGGGACTCCCATTTTTTGGGAAAACCTACACTAGTTAGGTGAGACTACACTAGTTAGGTGAGACTACATACAATAACTCGAAGGTTTGTTACAAGCTGCGTGTATGCGTAATTGGTCAATTCTCTAATTCAAGTTGTTTGTCTTCGGCTCTGATTAGAACTCTAATACCTAATTACATAAATAGAAAGGGTCACGAATTAATTGGTTGCTTCCCCCTGTTGTATTACATAGAAAGGGTCACGAATTAATTGGCTGCTTCCCCCTATTGTATTTACATGATGTATAAAGTTTGCAATATAAAATAATATTTGCTGCCCAAACTTGTCTCGAACCGGGTCCTTTTTGTTTTCGTATGTTAGCGTTCATGTGTTTAGTTGAGGAACCTCATTGCTTGACTCTGAATATGAGCTAAGTTAGGGAAATCCCAAACTGCTGAAGGTCGGTTTATTCTCATGAGGGGGACAAAGCGTCTTAATGGTGGTGGTCTAATATTGGCTATCCTCTCCGTGCCTACAATAGAACATAGAGCTAGGATCTTGTTAAGTATTACACCAGCAGGGGAAGATCCATAGGGGAGAGTAACATATATCATACATTCTAGACCCATGGCTTCTCTAATCTAAAGTAATCTATGATTTCAAAACCAAATTTCCAGTCCATCATGCGTCCTCATGATCAGTTGATGAAAAGGTACTCCATCTCTTGTTTGTTGTAACTTGTATCATAGTAGGTCCATAGGCTTGGCCACTCATTCCTTGGCGATGGCATCGAAGAGTTCTTGTCTACAAGGTGTTGGCCAAAGAGTAGCCATGATCCCAAAGGTGAGCCAAAGAAGATCTTAGCAGCAGGATCCCAAAGTCGTCTGACTAAGTGACTCATCTACAATGTGAACAAGCAAGTTTGAACTATGAGTATAGTTATATAATCAATATACAAAATCTTTTACCCTCTTCTTTCACTATACTTTAATAAGCACTAAGAGAATTGGTATTCACTCCTTTTCAACAACAAAACATGTGCAGGATGCATTTCACCCAACCCTTGGATTCAATATGGGAACAATGGCATTATTAAACTCTTGTTTGTTGTAACTTGTATCATAGTAGGTCCATAGGCTTGGCCACTCATTCCTTGGCGATGGCATCGAAGAGTTCTTGTCTACAAGGTGTTGGCCAAAGAGTATCCATGATCCCAAAGGTGAGCCAAAGAAGATCTTAGCAGCAGGATCCCAAAGTCATCTGACTAAGTGACTCATCTACAATGTGAACAAGCAAGTTTGAACTATGAGTATAGTTATATAATCAATATACAAAATCTTTTACCCTCTTCTTTCACTATACTTTAATAAGCACTAAGAGAATTGGTATTCACTCCTTTTCAACAACAAAACATGTGCAGGATGCATTTCACCCAACCCTTGGATTCAATATGGGAACAATGGCGTTATTAAACCTTAGGCTCTGATACCACATGTAGGGTCCCCGATCCCCTAAGGGAACTTCCTATTTACCCACAGTCTGAAACTAATCCTTTACATTAAAAATTATCCTTTTTCATTTGAAAGAGAAGGGAATGTGATGCCCACTTGCACTAACCTTGTGGTTATGCTACTAAGTGGACTACCTTGTGGACACCCAGTTCTAAGGCCAGTACTAACCACAAGTCGGTTGGAGGCCAAAAGAAATCACCCGCATCTCGGGTCCATCGAGCCACCCACTTTTCTTGGTTGGGTAGGAGTCATCGATGAGTTTTCTAACCTATCACATTGTTATCACATATGCAGTCACATAACAAGATTCTTTAAGCCTTATTAACACATATTCCTTGACCCTTACATGAGATGCATTTTATGTGTACCCTTCTCACTCCTATTGTATCAGGTCAAAGGGCACACATACATATACCACATCACAACACTACGTCACTTCATTTTATTAGTGTTACATCATTGAGTTAACCACATGAGGACCCTTCAATTTCAGATCACAGCCATGATGCAAACCCCATCCTGGGTCCTTGCACCCTTATTCCCAGAATGTTTTGCCACAACAAGATATGGAGCACCCAGATTATTTATTTCACAACCTTTTAACTTAACCATACCCTCACTTTAAACCATAAAATTTAACCACAACACACGTGAAGCCTCAAACTATTTAAGGATCGACCGAGCCACCCATCCACCTGCTCCACCATAGACAAGGAGCACCCTGGGATGCGCAGATGCGTGCCCGAACACCATGCCATCTAGGACATGGCCACTTCAATGCCCTACTCCAAGACCGAGCCTTGAAAGGAATCCATGCCTCCCGGGGGTTGGATTCAAACACCACCTGGTAGGCTTAGGCATCTAGCCTCTTTGGTGCCAACTTAGGTCATCGGCCATTCCCTCAGCCACATCAAGTGACTACCAGAGGGTCTCGCAAACATTCATCCCTCAGCCACATCAATTGACTACCGAAGGGTCGTTCACATTCATCCCTCAACCTCATCAAGTGACCGGAGGGTCTTCCACATTCATCCCTCAGCCACATCAAGTGACTACAGGAGGGCCATTTCATATTCATTTTAAAACCAACCACTTATTGTTCAACTTAAAGATTCCATCATTCCTTTTCAAGATTCATCTTAAAGTTTCCATTATCTCCTTATGGTTTAACTTAAGGATTCCATTATCATTTTATAACTCAACTTAGAGATCCTTTTTCCTTTTTAGGGATCACTTATATGTTCTTTTACTTTTTCATGACTCAATGACCTCAAGTTCTCAATGTTCCTCATCAACTTTGTAGTATTCACACATTAGCCAATGATCATATCAATTCACCTTGGTATATCCCACTTTGAGTTTCCCCATATTTTTTATTCACTCAAAATACATAGGGATGACTAGTGTCTTCAATCCCTTTTGAAAGGGCCCCATACTTGGGGACCCAATGTAAGTGCTACCCTCAAACTTCATACTAGGGTCACTTACCCTTGTTCTATGGGTAATTTTGAACCCACATGTAGTACACCATTATAGACCTTTATGAAATCATTCACGAGTGCTAAACATGGTTTCCCTAAACAGGAGTGTGAGAAGTGCTAACCCTGGATTACATATACCCTTAAATTAATTTGATGGGTTACCAAAATGAATATGTATGTAGCCACTATGATTTATTAATTTCTAGTTACCTAACTTATCTTCCAAGATTTCTCGTGAGTTTAATTTGTGTATAAGTTTATCTCTAATTGATGCTTAAGATGCCCGCATGTTAAGGACGTCCTGGGGGTGAAATAGTTAATTAATCTTAACTTAGTTGATCTTCTTAATTTCAACTTTTGTTTTAGCTAAAAGAGCTAGACATAATCTTCATAATTTTCAATCATCAAATCATGCGGAGTCCGAGTAGCTAGGGCTCTAAGTCATGGACAGAAGCTGTGTATGCAAGAATTGCATCTATAAGTAGCTAGCATTTTTAACTACTTGTGCAGGGGTCATGCACATGCTATGCATCTTAACTATAATTTTTAAAGAGATTAGCATCCTTTAAAATTGTCTCAAAACATCTCCCATTTATTTATCCCCTAGTATGGGTTTGAGCTAGGTCAGGGTTTTCGGTTTAGCTTAATGAATTTTGGTCTCAAAAAGGGGGTTCTAAGTCTTTCGTATAGAGGGGAGTTTACATACATGGCCTAGATGAATCTTAACTCATATAATGAGTGAAAAATCAGCACATCTAAGTGCTGAAATTCCACAATCATTATATAGTTAATTTTCCCAGAATTTTCCCCTATACGGGGGTGAATTTCTACATTAGCTAAGGTAGGTAGGGAAGAGCAGAGATTGGGTTTGAAATTGGTGTGGCATGAAAGGTTTTACGAGGAGATATTTCTACGGTTTCCCTCAAGAGGAGGAGGGTTGGAATTGGCTCGGGGTATCGAGAAGGAAAGGGGGAACTCCGAGTGCTGGAGGTGCTAGAGAAGGAATAATATGGAAATTAGAGGATACGAGAGTTTCAACCTTACCTTTGACCTTAGAGTGCTGAGTCTATAATCCGATAGAACCTCGATGCTTCGGGTGCATGCTTTCTTGGGTCCGCCGCCCTGGCAAAATCTCCTTGTTGGCTCCTGGCTTTTTGTGTGTCCTGTGTGCATGCTTGGGCTCTTTAAATAGGTGAAATGCATGAAAGTGCCTCCATGAGGTTAATCACTTGATTAAAGAGTACATAGGGTAGAGATTCAATGTGCAATGGAGTGAGAAAGCATTCAATGGTACAAAGAAAGCCTTAATGGTGATTAGTGAACTTAATGCACACACTAACATAGAGGGAAAGAGGGAAAAATCCAACAACCCACTATTCAAATGCATAAATTAGTGCTTTCCTTAGCATGAGCAAGTCATTGCTACACCATTTAAGCACTTAAGCACAAAGAAAACAATGCTTAACCACCGATTAATCACACATTTAAGCTCTCTTTCAAGTGGCATTAGCCCTTTTCAACTGAGGTTTCTCATGTCTGCATGACCACCTAACTAGGCATACTCTGTTCTCAAGCAGATGCCACCACCTCTTAACTGTTTTCCACTTAGGTTTACTTCTCAACTTAACTCATTTCCACTTATGTTTTCTTTACCACCTCTCAACTTATCTTTAACACCTCTCCAGTTAACTAGCTAGGTATGTATATTTGTATGTATACAAATATACATACATACATACATACATACATGTATACAACTCTGGCCTAGGGACCTTACAGTGTGTGTGTGTGTGTGTGTGTGCGTCTATGTATGTATATTTTTATGTATATAAATATACATACATACATACATACATATGTATGTATGTATGTATGTATGTATGTATTTATGTATGTATGCATGCATGTATATATGTATATGTATATATATATATATGTATATGTATAAGTATATGTATATGTATATGTATAAGTATATGTATACGTATAGGTATATATATACATATACATATACATATGCATACACACACACACACACACACATATATATATATATACATACACATACACATATACATACACATACACATACACATATAGATATAGATATACATATACATATACATACATACATACATACATATATATATATATATTGTATATACATACATACATACATACATACATACACACACACACACACATATGTAACACACACACAGATATATATATATATATATATATACATATATATATATATATACATATATATATATACATATATATATATATATGTATGTATGTATGTATGTATGTATACATACATACATACATACATACATACATACATATATATATATATATATATATATATTGATAGGCAGAAGGTGTGTGTGAGAGAGAGCCTACACGAAGAGGGAGAAGAGAGCAGCCATAGCTGTTGTGCTCAAAGGCTTGTTATGGTCTAGCAACCCGCCGACCAGAGTCTACTATCCATGTATGTTGGGTTAGTAGTATAGTTAGGTTAGACAAAAGGGACAGACACATTAGCCTTTACCCCACAACCTCCAATGTGCCTTTAAGATACCTAAGTCACTAGTGAAGCATCATGAGTAGCTTCTCACTACACCCATCATAGTCCGAAGATGTGTAAATAATTCGACATGTAGACTCTTCTTCAGTAGATCTGTTGGGTTGTTGTCCCTATGCACTTTGAAAAGCTCTATGTGCTTATCCTCAAGCACCTCATGAATGAAATGGTACTTGACATCAATGTGCTTCGTTTTTGCATGAAACACGGGATTCTTGGCCAATTGTATGGCGCTCATAGAATCACAATGCAACATCGGAATCTCGGTAGTGATGCCCAAATCTCCCACTAGACGATGAAGCCAAATTGTCTCTTTGCAAGCTTCTGTCGCTGTAACATACTCTGCCTCATTGGTGGACAATGCAACACACTTCTATATGCGCAATATCCATGAGATGGCACCACCTGCTAGTGTGAAAACATAGCCAAGTGTAGATCTCCTGTTATCCGAATGATCGACATAGTCTGTGTCACCAATGATGGACAATCCTTGTCTACCAAAGCATATACACACCTTCTTCGTACCCTTAAGGTAACACAATATACTCTTCACTACTTCCCAATGCCTCTTGCCTGGATTTTCCATGTATCAACTCCCACTGCAAAAGCAATGTCCGACCTTGTGGCAATCGTGGCAAATGTAAGACTACCAACTGTTGACTCACATGGAATTTTAGCCATTTTGACCTTTTCCCCTTCTAATTTAGGACAATCATTACTGCTTAGTTTCACATGTGGAGGTAATGGATACATACATACATACATATGTATATATATCATGAAGGAAATTTTCCATGTTAGTCCGAACAGTGCAGTTTCTCGTAGAGGGAAGTATTCCGATGCGTCAGATCCGTTGGGTTGTTGTCCCTATGCACTTTGAAAATCTCTATGCACTTATCCTCAAGCACCTCATGAATGAAATGGTACTTGACATCAATGTGCTTCATTTTTGCATGAAACACGGGATTCTTGGCCAATTGTATGGCGCTCATAGAATCACAATGCAACATCGGAATCTCGGTAGTGATGCCCAAATCTCCCACTAGACGATGAAGCCAAATTGTCTCTTTGCAAGATTCTGTCGCTGTAACATACTCTGCCTCATTGGTGGACAATGCAACACACTTCTATATGCGCAATATCCATGAGACGGCACCACCTGCTAGTGTGAAAACATAGCCAAGTGTAGATCTCATGTTATCCGAATGATCGGCATAGTCTGCGTCACCACCCAATCCTTGTCTACCAAAGCATATACACACCTTCTTCATACCCTTAAGGTAACACAATATACTCTTCACTACTTCCCAATGCCTCTTGCCTGGATTTTCCATGTATCAACTCCCACTGCAAAAGCAATGTCCGCCCTTGTGGCAATCGTGGCAAACATAAGACTACCAACTGCTGACTCACATGGAATTTTAGCCATTTTGACCTTTTCCCCTTCTGATTTAGGACAATCATTACTGCTTAGTTTCACATGTGGAGGTAATGGCTACATACATACATACATATGTATATATATCATGAAGGAAATTTTCTATGTTAGTCCGAACAGTGCAGTTTCTCGTAGAGGGAAGTATTCCGATGCGTCAAATCCGTTGGGTTGTTGTCCCTATGCACTTTGAAAATCTCTATGCGCTTATCCTCAAGCACCTCATGAATGAAATGGTACTTGACATCAATGTGCTTCGTTTTTGCATGAAACACGGGATTCTTGGCCAATTGTATGGCGCTCATAGAATCACAATGCAACATCGGAATCTCGGTAGTGATGCCCAAATCTCCCACTAGACGATGAAGCCAAATTGTCTCTTTGCAAGCTTCTGTCGCTATAACATACTCTGCCTCATTGGTGGACAATGCAACACACTTCTATATGCGCAATATCCATGAGACGGCACCACCTGCTAGTGTGAAAACATAGCCAAGTGTAGATCTCCTATTATCCGAATGATCGGCATAGTCTGCATCACCAGTGATGGACAATCCTTGTCTACCAAAGCATATACACACATTCTTTGTACCCTTAAGGTAACACAATATACTCTTCACTACTTCCCAATGCCTCTTGCCTGGATTTTCCATGTATCTGCTAACAACTCCCACTGCAAAAGCAATGTCCGACCTTGTGGCAATTGTGGCAAACATAAGACTACCAACTGCTGACTCACATGGAATTTTAGCCATTTTGACCTTTTCCCCTTCTGATTTAGGACAATCATTACTGCTTAGTTTCACATGTGGAGGTAATGGAGTACTGCTTACCTTCCCCTTCGACATATTGAAACGATCAAGCACTTTGTTTACATACTCTTCTTGAGACAAGTAGAGTAACTTCTTTTGCCTCTCACAAGCATCGCCCAAGTCGGTCATTACTGCTTAGTTTCACATGTGGAGGTAATGGAGTACTGCTTACCTTCCCCCTCGACATATTGAAATGATCAAGCACTTTGTTTACATACTCTTCTTGAGACAAGTAGAGTAACTTCTTTTGCCTCTCACGCGTTATACGCATGCCAAGATATGACAAGCATTGCCCAAGTCGGTCATGTCAAATGTCTCTTTTCACTTGGACTTCAATGCATCAACTTCATAGGTACTCTTGCTAGCGATAAGCATATCATCCACTTATAAAATGAGGAGAACAAGTGTTCCATGTGAGGCACATTTTGTGTACAACCACTTTGCTTCTTCTGTAACCATGGGAGTACATAAAGGCATCAAACTTATGTTACCGTTCCCTCGGAGCTTGTTTGAGCCCGTACAAGCTCTTTTTGAGCTTACAAACCATGGGAGTGCATAAAGGCATCAAATTTATGATACCATTCCCTCAGAGCTTGTTTGAGCCTGTACAAGCTCTTCTTGAGCTTACGAACCATGTTCTCTTTGCCTGGGACTACAAAACCTTCGTGTTATTGCATATATATGTCCTCATGAAGATCACTATGTAGGAATGCTGCCGTCTTGACATCCATTTGTACAAGCTCCATGTCATCAATTGCAACGAGTGCAAGCACACAATGAAAAGTGGTCATCTTGACTAATGGGGAGAATATCTCATCAAAGTCAATACCCTTTTCTTGCTTAAACCGTTTTGCAATGAGACGAGCTTTGTACTTAGGCAACTCATTGCCTGGCACGACCTTCATTTTGAAGACCCACTTACATGGAAGTGCATGCTTCCCTAATGGAACAAGTTCTCATGTATTATTCTTTAATAGCGAAGCATATTGCGATTGCATTGCTTTCTCCCACTTCAAATTGTCATCCTGTAGCATAGTCATACATGTATACGTGCATGTCTACATACATACATACATACCTATGGCTTAAAATACATACATACATACGTAAAATATGTAAACTTACATACACACATACATACATACCTAAAATACATTCACACATACACATACATACTTATATGCATATGTATGTATGTATCATTAGAGAGAGAGCGAGAGTGAGCGAGAGAGAGACATAAATGGTTTTTGTTATATGGTGCCTTAAAACCCTGTGGGTGCCCGAAGTGGGTGGCTTCTTGTTTTTATTTTAAATCACGTGCCTTAAAACCAATGTGGGTGCCTCGAAGGGGTGGTAGGTTGTTTTTTAAAAAGTCTTCCCAAAGCAAAGGAAACTCTGCCTATTTTTTTTTACAAGTGAAGAGATCTAGAAATATAGAAGAGAGGTAAAGAGAGAGAGATATGGAGGGAGAGATGTCCGAACGACGCATATTGATGATATCAGATGACATCTTTGGATCCCAAAAAAAGCATGGCGTGTCCTTGCACTCAATGCAAGTATCAGATCTTTCGTAAACGATGGATTTGTACTACACACATTCGAGAATATGGACCATTTGCATCGGATCAACTACAAAACCTACGCTTCCAGTCACATGGTTTGGCCGGCCGATCCACACGACATTGCACCGTCCACATCTCGTGGACTATAGAGGACAGCTAGGGATGCGATGACAGAGATGGAGATAAATGCAGAAAGACAAGCTATTGCAAGCATGACAGAGAATGAACACATGGGAGAAATGCTGGATGCATGGATGAGGACCACGATGGTGGGCACAATGACGTGGATTCCGTGTATACGATAGAATTTCCACGATCAGAAGCCGACAAAGAAGAGCAAACGATGCGAAAACTACCTCATTTGCCACTCTACAATGGCGCAAAGATCTCTATTCTGCATGTGTCGCTCGCGATGCTCAATCTTCAATCCATTTATGGATGGTTGGATGCTAGTGTCTCTGAACTGTTCAGGTAGAGTGCACTTGACAATTTCTTTACTGCACCAAAATAGTCAAACTTGTTTTTATAGTTCGAAATACAAAAAGATTACTTATCCTTTGCAGGCTTTTGAAAGATCATTTTTTGCCAGATGGGAATGACATGCCTCCGACGCATGGGGACACTAAGAAGCTTTTAAAGTCCATGGGCATGGACTACACAAAGATTCATGCATGTCCAAATGATTGCATCCTTTTTCGCAACGAGTATGCGCACCTGCACATATGTTCAAAGTGTGGAGCGAAAAGATTCATGGAAGACCTTGTGGGCGAAGTAGCCCCAACAAAAGTCCTTCGACACTTTCCTATCATCGTGAGAATCAAGAACATATTCAGATGCAAATCCGTAGCCCAATTAATGTCATGGCATGCAAAGAGCAAATCCACAGACGGTGTGATGCGAGTGCCGATTCCGATGCTTGGAAACACATAGACAACACGTGGCCTTTGTTGGAGAGCCTTGGAATCTGCGTCTAGGCCTAGCTATGGATGGTGTAAATCCATTTGGTCTACGCAGCTCATCATGGAGCACATGGCTTGTCTGTTTGGTTAACTATAACATCCCGCCATGGCTGGCCACAAAAAACGGTCATTTGTTGTTAGCCCTTATCGTGCTAGTACAAGGTCAAAAATATGGATGTATACCTGGCACCGCTTGTGGAAGAGCTACGCACTTTATGGGATGGTATTACTGTGCGAGACATGTCACAACCTTTGACAAGATGGGAGGTACGAGTGCAAGGCATACTTATGTGGATGATGCATGACTGGCTCAGATATGGTGATGAATGTTCAGGTAACATCAGTCAACCCTTTACGTTTCATCCAACCTGGTGGGTCTATATGTACACAATACCTCATTTTTTAATGTCATAAATTGGTTCATTATTCGTGCAAGCTTGTCCATTTCGGGTTACAATGCTTGTCCCTTATGTGGACCTCGACTCGATGTTGCACCCTACTCAAAACCTCTTCGGAAAACCGTGTACCAAGTACATCACAGATATCTGCCTGAAGGACATGCCTTGCGTGAAGGGCTAGCACCACGACAATGGAAAGCAAGTGATTGGAAGCAAATGTGAGATGGGGACACCACTCGCAGGCATGAAAAGGCTCTCGATCTTCCACGATCTCCCTTATTGGGGTGAGTTATTGATCAATCACCAGTCTCACACCTACTAGGTGCATGAGGTGTCTAAAGACTGCCTTCACACGGAATGACGATCTTGGAGGTCTCAAGTCTCATGATTGGCATAAGTTTCTGCAATTTGTGCTCCCTGTAGCTATGAAAGACTGCCTATCAGAGGATGTGCGAACAACCATTTACAAGATCAGTAACTTGGTACGATGGATCTCATCTAAAGGGATAAGGAGAGACAGCATAGATGCTGCCAAACTCAATGCAGTATAGGCTGTCTGTATGGTTGAAAAATTCTTTCCCACAAGCATTGTCACAATCCAGTTGCATTTGCTAGTTCATGTGGTTGACGAGGTTGCACTAGCAGGAACTGTCCACAGCCGATGGATGTTCTTCTTAGAGCGGTTCATGAAGACACTAAAAGGGTTTGTTCGTTAGAGAGCACGTCCAGAGAGGACAGCATGGGGTGGCTCATGCAAGAGTCTTTGGTGTTCATAACAGAGTTTTTAGGCATGTCAGACCCAGAAATGCCTCGCCTATGGAGCGACAATACTGACATTCGGCTTGTCGGTGACGAACCCCAAGGTCAGGGGACCCAAAGAAAAATGGACCCAGCCTTCAGAGAGAAGGCGATGAAGTTTTGCATTCTTAACTGGGAGCCCATGCAGAAGTGGCTAGAGAGATATGAGCTCGCAAAGGAGGCAAATGCACAGGAAAGAGCACAGGAAAGAGCACAGTTTCAAAAGAATCGCTCAACTCGATCTTTGCCTCTTTCGGATAATCTTCGAGCTCTTCCATCCTTTCCAACAAGCAGATGGCTAGATGCAGCTGTTTCAGAGGCAAAGAAAGCGGGTGAGGCTATCTCTGAAGAAGAGGAGGAACTCGCAAAGGGGTGTGATCGGGAGGTAACCACCATTTCACCCAATGCACAGTACGAGTGTGTGCGTATACAGATTTCTCTCTCTCACAACACAATTCGTTTATGTGTTGTCCAGTATCACAAATATGCTGCGCTATGGTCTCATGGACGACATTTTTGGATTGCACGCATTGACGAGAATAGGTCTACTTTTGATAGTGGCGTGATGGTCAACTTTCTCCAAAAAAGTAGAGCTAGTGCAAGAGACATCACAGCATAGGATGGCCAGCTCGAGTATTGCGGAGTGATTAAGGATAGCATAAAGCTCTCGTTCAGGAGGTTTCACTACTTTCTATTTGATGTGAAGTGGTTCAGAGTGGTCACTGCTGGAAGAAACGCAACAGTGAGGCAGGACAAGAGTGGTTGCTCCAAGTAGACTTTACGAAGCTATGGATGGATGAAAGAGACACATTTGTACTCCCTGAACATTGTGAGCAGGTTGTTTTTACACCAGATTTGAAAGATCCACAGTGGTTATTTGTGTTACAAGTCACTCCGCGTTAGCAGACAAATATTTAAGGATTTGGACGTACAGGAGTTTTCATCTGAAGTGGACTCTGGGATGCATGTGCTAGTCCAGGAGGAAGAAATCATTCCCCAAGAGGAGGAGGCTATAGAAGAAGACCAAGCACACGAGGAGGTGGAAGACAATGTCTTGTTTGAGGATGATGATTGCAAAGATGTGGCCATTTTAAGAGACCTGGAAGTCTCAGATGTGGAGATTGATATGCTTAGCGCAACAGATCTCCAAGAAGATGTTAGAATAGGAGACTGCTTATAAAGCATTTGTATAAACTTATTTGCACCTATAATGAAATGAAATCCAATTTTTACGCTTTTCTAACACTATTACATTTTTTTATAGTCTTGCATTTTTTCTGTACGTCCGAGCTAAGAGGTTTTATTGTTATGCGTATGCTGATTGTTTCAAGATTGTGTTGCAGAGCGCGATGGGAGACCATAGTCTGGATCGCATGACAGAGGAGGAGTTCTTACGGTTTATCTCTCATGTGCCCCCCGCTTATCAGGCTGCCGCATCACAGTATTGGATCGCAAGGCTCCACTCCTGAGGGTTGGCGGCGGCACTCCTTTTGGCACTACTCCTGCCGCTGACGGCACTCCCGCTGGTGCTACTCCCTTTGGCGCACTCCTGGTTTTCAGAGTCCAACGCAGCCGTCTTCTTAGCCATCACCCAGTGGCTCCAGTAGTCGACACGTGCGATAGCGATCGACGTCTCGTTCGTCTGGTGAGGGTTCGAGGTCGCATAGGTTGAGCACAGCTTTGTCCAAAAATCATAAGTGGTTTCCTCGCTCACAATCATAAAGTAGACGGAATAATCGGCAAGATGTAACCGAATGGTTGACTTTGCTAACACATCCAATTCGTCCCAATCATCTTGTGACATGCTTTCTGGCTTGTTGGCACTTGCAGACCCCTTCAAGGGTTTGATTTGCTTCTTTTGTGTAAGGACATCTTTGATTTGTTCCTTCCACAACGAGAAGCTCGTGCCATATCAAACTTTCAAACATGGAACATGTCACGATCCGACAAAGATGATGCCATGGTAGAAGTCAACCAATGTAAGCGTCAGAAACTAGGGAAAATTCGGCAGAGTTTCCCTTATAAACAGGATCAAGATCCCAAATCAAATATGCATAAACAAGCTGCAAGCTTACGCATACAATACGCATACAATGTTTGAAGTCAACCAATGTAAGCGTCAGAAACTAGGGAAAATTCGGCAGAGTTTTCGTTATAAACAGGATCAAGATCCCAAATCAAATATGCATAAACAAGCTGCAAGCTTACGCATAGAATGTTGACACTTTGTCAACAAGAGAAGGTATCAACTGACGCATAAAACGGGCATACCAAACGCATAACACCAAGTATGAAACCAACACATAACACGTAAGAAGATCAAGTCCTCAAGGACTAAGGCAACATGCTTCAAATGTGACCACAATCCTTATGCATTTGACCTACGGTGAGGCTCTCGAGGGTAACTCCAGCGGTACAAATCCACCCTAATCCACCCTACAGTGCTTTACCACGCCAGGGCTTCAAAAAAACCTCACTCGGCCCTCACAAAAGGTTGGCTTCAAATATGTGTACAAGAATTATTTTACATGTAAATGACATGCGACAGTGACCCAATTCTCATACGTCACAACAAAAGATGCTACTCACATCAATGAGTATTTAGCATGTGTCACAAGCTCAAGCACGAGCTACTCAAGAATGCATATAAGCATAGAACATGGCATCCAAAAAAACTGGGTGCATCCAATAGCCAAACATGGCTATACAAGCAAGCATCTAAGTGTGAGCAATCACAAGAGGATTACACACCTCTCAAATAGGCATCCATGGATCACAAACTGATACAAGTGGACCACAAACTTGTCCACACAATGCAACTACCCACAAGCTCTGCTACAAGCTCAACACCGAACTTCTCACATAGATGTGCTTGGACCCACACAGCAGCTAATAATGCACTGACCTCTGCTGTAAGATTCCTCCCCAGCCTCTCAAAATGTCCAGCATCTTCCCCTATAATCAATCCCTCTTCAGAAATATAAAAGACCTTGTTTCTAACTGTTTTAATCTAGAGAGAGAATATATTCTAGAGAGAGAATATTTAGATTTTTAATATTTTTGGATAGAAAATTATCTCATCTTATTAAAATAAGTTCCCCTGAAACAGAAATTCAAAAAGAACTTTCCAATGTGCAATTGGAATTAATTGGAAATGGGTATAAAGGACCTTAGCCTAAGGGTCTAGATTTTTAGAAATTTTTGGATTATGGTCCAATTAAGGTTCCTATGGGCGAATAGCATCAATCCATGTGTAGGGAGGAGATAAATCCAATTTGTAAAAGAAGATACCCAAAAATGAGTAAATGCTCACATAAGATGAAGAGTTGAAAATGTACAAGGTTTATTAGTAAAAAACTATGAGCAATATTAAAATGATTCCATTATGACACATATGTAAGGAAGGGGAGTTCTTTAAAGGAGGTGC
This sequence comes from Cibotium barometz, assembly GCF_041138505.1. NCBI lineage: Eukaryota > Viridiplantae > Streptophyta > Polypodiopsida > Cyatheales > Cibotiaceae > Cibotium > Cibotium barometz. Next base: position 54,730,048 of record NC_141075.1, read on the forward strand.
ATATTTCACATAAGATGAAGAGTTGAAAATGTACAAGGTTTATTAGTAAAAAAACTATGAGCAATATTAAAATGACTCCATTATGACACATATGTAAGGAAGGGGAGTTCTTTAAAGGAGGTGCATATTTCACATGCTTGAATGAGTTTTAAACTCATAAAAATTGAGATATTTCATCTCTCCTCTCTCCTCATTCAAGTCTAGTTCCAAAAAGTTAGCTTAACTGACCTAAAAATAGTCAAATATTGACCAAACTGATTTAGAAAATTCTAGAATCAGTTTGTTTGGTTAGGAGCTCAATTTTTCCTATAAATAGAAGCCTCCCCCTTGTTGAAAAATATATAGTGTTTATGCATCGTTACTCTACTCCACCTAAGCCAAGAACTATGAATTCATTAATAATTCACTAGTTTTTGGAGCTTCCCTCTTTCTTCAATCCCCATTGGTGGCTCCATCAACATACTTAACCAATTGATTGGTTGGGGGCCTCTACCGTGAACAAAGAATCAAGCAATTTGTAAGGTAATTAGTGAATATTGATCTTTTCTATAATTTCTCAAGGTTTCTCTCTTCTTAACCCCTCTCAAGCTTGAGAAGCTTAATTGGTATGGTTTTTTTAAATGCTATTGAAGTTAATTGGTGAATAGTAGTGAAGAGTTACATAATTTAATAAATGCTATTGAAGTTAATTTCCATTTATGTTTAAATTCTAATGGTTTTTATGTAATTTCTCTCTCTCACTCAAGAAATGGTCATACTCATTACCCATTCTCAATCCAAATCAAGCTTTTCATAAAGCTTTTCCTTAACCCAAGATTAAGCTATGCTTGAGGCCAAATTAATGGCTTTTTTCTATGCTTTTAGTTTATGTATATTAATGATTCAATCCATTATGGATTAATGATCCAATTAGAGATCATTTTAATTATTTTCTTAATGATAAGCTTTATCCCTTAGAAAAATTGAGATTTATCAGTCATAGCAGCGGAGCTATGGTAAAATTTTTATAAAAATTATGCATAAAATAATTTCATTCAAAGCATAAAAAGAGGACTTCCTACCATATTCTAGGAATTATCATCCTAGATTAATTGAAAGAATTTCATTATAACCATGGAGAAATTGAATTTTAATATCATGCATAAAGGATAAGTTTTTATATCAAAAGTGTTATTTTTACCATTTTTATTTCATGCATAGAAGTATGCATAATGGATAAATTTTTATATCAAAAGTGTTATTTTTACCATTTTTATTTTCATGCATAGAAGTATGCATAAAGGATAAATTTTTATATCAAAAGTGTTACTTTTATCATTTTTATTTTGATGCATAGAAGTATGCATAAGAGTTTATTATTTTATTATAAAAGTGTTACTTTTATCATATTTGGATTTCATGCATAGAAGTATGCATAAAAGATATTCTTTTTATACTAAAAGTGTGATTTTCATCATAAAGGGATTTTATGCATAACTTAGATGCATAAGAGAAATTCTTTTATTCTAAAAGTGTAATTCCTACCAAATTGAATTTATGCATAGGAAGATGCATAAAAGATTGATTCAAAAGTGTCATTCTCATCTAAATTGAATTCATGCATAGGAAGATGCATGAAAGATTGAATTTTAATTCAAAAGTATTATTTTCATTTAAAATGAATTTATGCATAGGAAGATGCATAAAAGATTGATTTTTACTTCGAAAGTATTAATCTCCTTAAATGGAATTTATGCATAAATAAAAGTGTAAAGAAATCTTATATCAAATATAAGAATTCTCTTGTATTCTATAAATAGAAATGAGATGTGATAGGATGTGATAAGAGGTGTATAAGATGTGATAAGAGGTGATAAGATGCTTATGAAATAAGTTAGGAGGTGATAAGATGAATTAAGATGTGCATGGGATGAGGTAAGAAGTGTATGTGATAGGATAAGATGTATATGGGTTGTGATAGGGCGAGAATGGATGTGATGTAAAAGATTAGATGTGAAGGCATATGGGGTTATATGAATGGGAATGTGGAAATGGATGTATGTATGTGGATGTGTGGATGTGGAGATGGGAGCGTGGATTTATGAATGTGAAAATGGATGTATGCATGAAGATGTATATGCATAGATGTGAATGTGGATGTAGATGTGGATGTATAGATGTGAATGTGAATGTAGATGTATGCATGAAGATGTATATGCATAGATGTGAATGTGGATGTAGATGTGGATGTATAGATGTGAATGTGAATGTGGATGTATACATGAGGATGTATATGCATAGATGTGAATGTGGATGTATAGATGTGAATGGGAATGTGGATGTGGATGTATAGATGGGAATGTGGATGTGGATGTATGTGAATGTGGATGTAGATGTGGATGTATAGATGTGAATGTGGAATGTGGATGTGGATGTATGTATGTATGTGGATTTAGATGTGGATGTATAGATGTGAATGGGAATGTGGATGTGGATGTATGTGAATATGGATGTAGATGTGGATGTATAGATGTGAATGTGGAATGTGGATGTGGATGTATGTATGTCTGTGGATGTAGATGTGGATGTATAGATGTGAATGGGAATGTGGATGTGGATGTATGTATGAATGAGGACGTGATAGTGGATGTATGCATGTGGGTGTGGATGTATGGATGTGGATATGGATGTGTGTATGAATGTGGATACGAGATGTGGATGTATAAATGAGGATGTGAAAATGGAGGTAAGCATGTAGATGTGGATGTATGGATGTGAATGTGGATGTGGATGTGGATGTATGGATGTGGATATGGATGTGAATATATGATATGTGATGTGAAGGAATCTGAAGTGAAGAGATGGAAAATGATGTGATTGGATGAGTACATATATAAATGGAATGTGGAATAAGTAATGTGGATTAATGAGGGATAATGTGGAAAAATGAGAGTTAATATAGAAACTGTATTTGTAAACTGTTGTAAATGCTGTTTGTAAATGGCTGTTTTATGTCAAGAATGCTGGGAAAGCATTTTGACCGTCTTGTGATTAAGGTCGTGGAGACCTAACTATTAAAGTTGCAACTGCTGAGACCGAGAGTCAATGGAGGATGTCTCGCGTAGCAAGGTCGGCCGAGGTCTTGACCAGCCTCGGTTCGATTAAAATGGTGAGATTCCGGTACGGTGGATGAGGGACCAAGGAAGCGGCCTATGAGTGAAGCGCTAGGTCACCTGCGAAGGATCCTAGAGGGTGCTGACCATACGGTGCTCGGGCTCTGGGTCGTCTAGGATACCCACGCGTGCGTCGAGGAAGATATTGGAACAAGGAGTAAGAGTTGTTTTGTGAAAACGGGCATGGATCTGGTTGATTGACCTTGCTGGTCTTCAATGGATGAGTCCATGGCTCTTTATATGGATCTGTTGGTTGATCTTGCTGATCTTCAACGAGAGTCCATCTTGATTTTTATAAGTGATTATATTGCCGAGTATTATGGGCTAGGAACTATTGAAAAGGCCCCTCTGTGGACAGGTGGTGAGCGTTCTAGTTACCAATGATGCCATAGATACTCTGATGAAGGAATGATGGGAAATTATGAATCAACTGGATAAATTGGAAGATTGTGATTAGTGGTACTATGGTTTCATTAAAGGATTGTTTTAAAGTTAGCTGATGCTAAAAAAAAGGCAATTTTCATATTGGGTGTGTAAGTGGTGTGGCTAGTTTTATGTTTGCATGAACTTCCGGCTAGGGGGCCTTGGAACTCTTTTCCTTGGTACCCGGGACAAAACATAACCAAATTTCAAATTGGATCCCATCACTACAGTGGTTGGGCGGTTGGTTAACCCATGGGATCGGATGGGGTTAGGCTGGACTGATGGATCCGTAAATCGAGATTTAAATTCTATTATTACGATAGATGAAGTAAATCCCGGATAGTAAATTGTTCTATGGATAGGAAACAACGGCTGTGCCTCTTGATGGGGAAAAAAGCGTTGATCCCAATGATCCAAGTGCAAGTTTCTTCCTTGATCTGACCAAGTACTGTTAGAGGTGCAGTCGGATCGGTTTGATCAGTAATGATCTTGACTACATTAGAGTAAAGAGTTATCCTGGTGGAATCGCCCATGCTTTCCGGGTAAGGGAAGTTTTTTCGGGTTCGGTTTTTGAAAAACCGACGGATTAGTGTCTTGTCTGGATATCCGTGGACGAGGCCCCGACGAGTGTGGGTCCCTGCCCCGCGCATGAAGTGCTACTTCCGCTGCTAGTACCCGGAATCTGTTGCACGGTGGGAACAGGGATCTTACAGTTGGTATCAGAGCGAATTGGTTAATAAAGATCAACTGAGAAGCCAAAAATGTCAAAAATTTATCAAGAAGCACAAAAAGGTTGTAATTGTGTGATATAATTCATACAATTTGATATTCAAACTGAAATTCGTAATTTGGTAATTGGGTCTTCAGATGGAAGTACCGTAATTATATAGAATCCCTGACTTGCTTGAGGCCTAGACATGATGGTATTTACCTTATAATTCCAAGGGCCGTGACTACTCGTATATACCGAGAGTATACTGCAGCTCTTTACTGACAGTATATACGAGTAAATCTAAGACTTGAAATTATAAGCGTTAATGCTATCCAGAGGATGATTTCGAATGTGGTTGATATGATTTTTAATTCTGTTTGAGAATTGATGAATTGATTTGGATTCTGATTGAAAAATGATGATCCCTGAAAATTGGTTGAAATGTAATAAGCTGAGCGAAACCTCAATGAGGATGAATGGGACAAGTCCCTGTGATGATATTCATAACTGGAATGATAATAATGATTTCAGCAAATCACTATGAGATTAGTGGATTGTGCTGTCAGATTGCTATTGTTAACACTTGACCCGTAGATCAAGTTAAGGGATGGCAAATTGAGAACTTGCTTAACTAAAATTTCCGTGGAGGAATATTCAGAAGGGAAATTTTTGGTCTAATGGACCATTATCATGTTAAAGATATGAATGATATGATTTGAATGAATTGTCATTTAATGATGAGTTCCATTTAAGGGGATAATTACCCAGTATTCTGTTGGGTTGACCAGAATATAAGGAACCCAGGAAAAAAATTGGATCTTAAGAAAAAGAGTTGTCCTCTACCTTGCAAGATGAGGACATCTCGCACTTTTCAAGTGGGGTAGAATGTAAGATTCTCCCCCAGCCTTTGAGGTATACAGGAGTAAGAATCTCCCTTTCTGATCTTATAATTATTCTCTCTCTAAAATAAAAGAAAGATTCTGTTTAAAAAAAGGAAGAACCTTTTCCCTGAATACTTCTCAAGAGTCCCACCTATTTTAAGGAATTCAGAACAATGAGTTCAAAAGTGAGAATCGATGTTGTGGATATCAAGGTTTTGGTCTCCCATCGAGTACGGCCCAAAAGAAGTTCTTTATCTCTTGGGAAGTATAAGAAGTTTTCTCCCAGATATTGTGGACCAAAGAAAGTAGGTGATTTAGCTTACGAACTTCTTTTATCTCCTCATCTCAAAGTTCTGAATGCCTTCTATAGAAAAATGTGCCAAACCCAAATCATGGAAAGACGGTAAAACTTCAGTGACAAGTTACCGTTGGCTTCTAAGTTACGCTAGCTCCTTCCTTTATATAAGTCATAACTTTTACTTGTCATTCACAGTAATCTTACTCCCATCGATCTCCTTTCTTTCTTAATCTCCTTCATGGCTTGGCAACAAGAATTAGTTTTATCCATAATGATTCCTCACCTTCAAGACGCAAGTGAGTCTGTGAAGAAGGATTTTATAGAACAGTATGAGCGCTCACTTTTTCCTCACCTAGGAACTTCTGTAGCGCAGACCAAATGGCGGACCTATCAAGACACAACTAGGGTAACACCCTGGGATCAACAGCACTTTCGTAACAATGTCCGCTTGGCCATGGTTATCGAAGCCTTGGGTTTGGGTCCTCGATACTACTGCGTCATGAGATCAAGACATCTTGGGTTTTCTGAGCGGGTCTTCTTACTGGCGTGTTTTCTTCCTCATGAGAAGATATGCCTTTACCCCGTTTTTGGCTTGCCTCTCAGAGGTCCTTTTGTTAGAACACCTCATACCACTGAGATAGGTGCAGCAATAACCAACAGAATCATTCCCATAGATGAGTTACCTTATACGTGCGCAGCTTGTGAGTGCTGCTTTTGTGATCATATGATGGACGGGCTTATGGAAGTGTAATGAGTTCTTCTATCTTTACTGTATATGTTCGAAGAATGAATAAAGTTTAAATCTTGTTCTTGTCTTGACCCTTACTCTCTTTGAGACTTTTTTAATTGGTGATTAATCTTAATTAAAAAATTCTCTCAGTCTCATACTTGTGCATCTTGCAAAATTACCCCCAGTTTGCGAGATGAGGGCATCTCGCGTTTTTCAAGTCGGAGAGAATGTAAGATTCCTCCCCAGCCTCTCAAAATGTCCAGCATCTTCCCCTATAATCAATCCCTCTTCAGAAATATAAAAGACCTTGTTTCTAACTGTTTTAATCTAGAGAGAGAATATATTCTAGAGAGAGAATATTTAGATTTTTAATATTTTTGGATAGAAAATTATCTCATCTTATTAAAATAAGTTCCCCTGAAACAGAAATTCAAAAAGAACTTTCCAATGTGCAATTGGAATTAATTGGAAATGGGTATAAAGGACCTTAGCCTAAGGGTCTAGATTTTCAGAAATTTTTGGATTATGGTCCAATTAAGGTTCCTATGGGCCAATAGCATCAATCCATGTGTAGGGAGGAGATAAATCCAATTTGTAAAAGAAGATACCCAAAAATGAGTAAATGCTCACATAAGATGAAGAGTTGAAAATGTACAAGGTTTATTAGTAAAAAACTATGAGCAATATTAAAATGATTCCATTATGACACATATGTAAGGAAGGGGAGTTCTTTAAAGGAGGTGCATATTTCACATAAGATGAAGAGTTGAAAATGTACAAGGTTTATTAGTAAAAAAACTATGAGCAATATTAAAATGATTCCATTATGACACATATGTAAGGAAGGGGAGTTCTTTAAAGGAGGTGCATATTTCACATGCTTGAATGAGTTTTAAACTCATAAAAATTGAGATATTTCATCTCTCCTCTCTCCTCATTCAAGTCTAGTTCCAAAAAGTTAGCTTAACTGACCTAAAAATAGTCAAATATTGACCAAACTGATTTAGAAAATTCTAGAATCAGTTTGTTTGGTTAGGAGCTCAATTTTTCCTATAAATAGAAGCCTCCCTCTTGTTGAAAAATATATAGTGTTTATGCATCGTTACTCTACTCCACCTAAGCCAAGAACTATGAATTCATTAATAATTCACTAGTTTTTGGAGCTTCCCTCTTTCTTCAATCCCCATTGGTGGCTCCATCAACATACTTAACCAATTGATTGGTTGGGGGCCTCTACCGTGAACAAAGAATCAAGCAATTTGTAAGGTAATTAGTGAATATTGATCTTTTCTATAATTTCTCAAGGTTTCTCTCTTCTTAACCCCTCTCAAGCTTGAGAAGCTTAATTGGTATGGTTTTTTTAAATGCTATTGAAGTTAATTGGTGAATAGTAGTGAAGAGTTACATAATTTAATAAATGCTATTGAAGTTAACTTCCATTTATGTTTAAATTCTAATGGTTTTTATGTAATTTCTCTCTCTCACTCAAGAAATGGTCATACTCATTACCCATTCTCAATCCAAATCAAGCTTTTCATAAAGCTTTTCCTTAACCCAAGATTAAGCTATGCTTGAGGCCAAATTAATGGCTTTTTTCTATGCTTTTAGTTTATGTATATTAATGATTCAATCCATTATGGATTAATGATCCAATTAGAGATCATTTTAATTATTTTCTTAATGATAAGCTTTATCCCTTAGAAAAATTGAGATTTATCAGTCATAGCAGCGGAGCTATGGCAAAATTTTTATAAAAATTATGCATAAAATAATTTCATTCAAAGCATAAAAAGAGGACTTCCTACCATATTCTAGGAATTATCATCCTAGATTAATTGAAAGAATTTCATTATAACCATGGAGAAATTGAATTTTAATATCATGCATAAAGGATAAGTTTTTATATCAAAAGTGTTATTTTTACCATTTTTATTTCATGCATAGAAGTATGCATAATGGATAAATTTTTATATCAAAAGTGTTATTTTTACCATTTTTATTTTCATGCATAGAAGTATGCATAAAGGATAAATTTTTATATCAAAAGTGTTACTTTTATCATTTTTATTTTGATGCATAGAAGTATGCATAAGAGTTTATTATTTTATTATAAAAGTGTTACTTTTATCATATTTGGATTTCATGCATAGAAGTATGCATAAAAGATATTCTTTTTATACTAAAAGTGTGATTTTCATCATAAAGGGATTTTATGCATAACTTAGATGCATAAGAGAAATTCTTTTATTCTAAAAGTGTAATTCCTACCAAATTGAATTTATGCATAGGAAGATGCATAAAAGATTGATTCAAAAGTGTCATTATCATCTAAATTGAATTCATGCATAGGAAGATGCATGAAAGATTGAATTTTAATTCAAAAGTATCATTTTCATTTAAAATGAATTTATGCATAGGAAGATGCATAAAAGATTGATTTTTACTTCGAAAGTATTAATCTCCTTAAATGGAATTTATGCATAAATAAAAGTGTAAAGAAATCTTATATCAAATATAAGAATTCTCTTGTATTCTATAAATAGAAATGAGATGTGATAGGATGTGATAAGAGGTGTATAAGATGTGATAAGAGGTGATAAGATGCTTATGAAATAAGTTAGGAGGTGATAAGATGAATTAAGATGTGCATGGGATGAGGTAAGAAGTGTATGTGATAGGATAAGATGTATATGGGTTGTGATAGGGCGAGAATGGATGTGATGTAAAAGATTAGATGTGAAGGCATATGGGGTTATATGAATGGGAATGTGGAAATGGATGTATGTATGTGGATGTGTGGATGTGGAGATGGGAGCGTGGATTTATGAATGTGAAAATGGATGTATGCATGAAGATGTATATGCATAGATGTGAATGTTGATGTAGATGTGGATGTATAGATGTGAATGTGAATGTAGATGTATGCATGAAGATGTATATGCATAGATGTGAATGTGGATGTAGATGTGGATGTATAGATGTGAATGTGAATGTGGATGTATGCATGAGGATGTATATGCATAGATGTGAATGTGGATGTAGATGTGGATGTATAGATGTGAATGGGAATGTTGATGTGGATGTATGTGAATGTGGATGTAGATGTGGATGTATAGATGTGAATGTGGAATGTGGATGTGGATGTATGTATGTATGTGGATGTAGATATGGATGTATAGATGTGAATGGGAATGTGGATGTGGATGTATGTGAATATGGATGTAGATGTGGATGTATAGATGTGAATGTGGAATGTGGATGTGGATGTATGTATGTATGTGGATGTAGATATGGATGTATAGATGTGAATGGGAATGTGGATGTGGATGTATGTATGAATGAGGACGTGATAGTGGATGTATGCATGTGGGTGTGGATGTATGGATGTGGATATGGATGTGTGTATGAATGTGGATACGAGATGTGGATGTATAAATGAGGATGTGAAAATGGAGGTAAGCATGTAGATGTGGATGTATGGATGTGAATGTGGATGTGGATGTGGATGTATGGATGTGGATATGGATGTGAATATATGATATGTGATGTGAAGGAATCTGAAGTGAAGAGATGGAAAATGATGTGATTGGATGAGTACATATATAAATGGAATGTGGAATA
>NC_141075.1:54749864-54767364 GCF_041138505.1 Cibotium barometz
TACATCCACATCCATATACATACATACATCCACATCCACATTCACATTCCCATTCACATCTATACATCCACATCTACATCCACATACATCCACATCTACATCCACATTCATATACATCCACATCCACATTCCCATTCACATCTATACATCCACATCTACATCCACATACATACATACATCCACATCCAATTCCATTCCACAATTCACATCTATACATCCACATCTACATCAACATTCACATCTATGCATATACATCTTCATGCATACATCACATTTTCACATTCATACATCCATACTCCCATCTCCACATCCACTCATCCACATACATACATCCATTTCCACATTCCCATTCATCACTCATCCACATACATACATCCATTTCCACATTCCCATTCATATAACCCCATATGCCTTCACATCTAATCTTTTACATCACATCCATTCTCGCCCTATCACAACCCATATACATCTTATCCTATCACATACACTTCTTACCTCATCCCATACACATCTTATCACATCTTAATTCATCTTATCACCTCTTATCACCTCTTATACACCTCTTATCACATCCTATCACATCTCATATCTATTTATAGAATACAAGAGAATTCTTATATTTGATATAAGATTTCTTTACACATTTACTTATGCATAAATTCCATTTAAGGAGATTAATACTTCCGAAGTAAAATCAATCTTTTATGCATCTTCATGTGCATAATTTCATTTTAAATGAAAATGACACTTTTGAATTAAAATTCAATCTTTTATGCATCTTCCTATGCATAAATTCAATTTAGATGAGAATGACACTTTTGAATTAAAAATCAATCTTTTATGCATCTTCCTATGCATAAATTCAATTTAGATGAGAATGACACTTTTGAATTAAAAATCAAATTTTTATGCATCTTCTTATGCATAAATTCAATTTGGTAGGAATTACACTTTTAGAATAAAAGAATTTCTCTTATGCATCTAAGTTATGCATAAAATCCATTTATGATGAAAATCACACTTTTAGTATAAAAAGAATATCTTTTATGCATACCTCCATGCATGAAATCCAATATGATAAAAGTAACACTCTTACAATAAAATAATCAACTTTTATGCATACCTCTATGCATGAAATTCAATTATGATAAAAGTCACACTTTTATAATAAAATAATCAACTTTTATGCATACCTTTATGCATGAAATTCAATTATGATAAAAGTCACACTTTTATAATAAAATAATCAACTTTTATGCATACCTTTATGCAAGAAATTCAAATATGATAAAAGTAACACTTTTGATATAAAAATTTATCCATTATGCATACTTCTATACATGAAAATAAAAATGGTAAAAATAACACTTTTGATATAAAAATTTATCCATTATGCATACTTCTATGCATGAAATAAAAATGGTAAAAATAACACTTTTGATATAAAAACTTATCCATCATTCTCTTGATCCCTCTGATGGCCTTTGGTGTCTTCTTTGATCACCTCGATTTGGTTTGTTGGAAACCTGTGCACCTGTGCACCTCCTGTATGTACATTGGGTGAGAGAGGGCCAGTGTTGTGGGTGTGCCCGCCCATTGTGAGGTTTACTGCCAGGTTGGGCTACCAGCTCCTGGCTGTGGGCCGACCAGGCCAGATTTGGTCGCCCCCCCTCCCCCATTTTCTGTACACTTCAGAGCAGCAGTTCTCCTCCTCCATCTTGAGGTGCCCCCCTCTGCAGCAGTTGTGGTGCAGTCTTCTCGCCTCTGATTGGAGCTGCCCTCCACTTGTGATTGGAGCTGTGCAGTTCAGCAGTTGTTTTCAGGCAGATCTTGTCTTTGTTGTTCATCTTCTCCTCTCTCTTGGCTATTTCAGTTTTCTGTTATTTTCCGCTGCACATCTTGACATGGTATCAGAGCTCGAGTGTGATACCTTTGAGATAGAGAGAGAGATCTTGGTGGACAGATTTTCACGGTGCTGATTGGAGGAAGTTTCGGGATGTTCGGGACTTGGAGGAGCAGGTAGAAGGTGGCTGTCATTGCTGGAAGAAACCTTGCAGTTGGTTGCAGCCTTTTCTTCATCTTTTTCCCACCGTCCCCTTCACACTACGTGACTTCTTGACATGGTAGAAGGGAAGGGGTCATCTTTAGGAGCTACCCAGAAGTTCGACGTTCCCCATCGATTGCCAAGTCGATGGGAACAACTATGGCATCTAGAAGGTGATGATGGAGTTAGTCTTGGAGTCTTATGACTTGTGACTTCATCACGATTGGTGTTCCACGGCCAGATATGGACTAGGAGGGGATTTCACTGCTTGTACAACAAGAACGAGAAGCAAAAGCAGTTGTGGGATCGTGTCAATGCCCGTCTTCCTCAATTGCACCCAAGTAATCTACCACATCAAGCATAGTGCGAGTGATATGCGAGCATCTATCCTCACTGTACAATCGAGTCTCTCTGATGAAGCGGGTTTCCTTGGAAGCCATGATGGGGGTGTTGACGATGCATGAACACATCAACAAGCTACAGGCACTTCAGCAGGAGGGCCTTTAGGTGGGAAAGGAGGTCTCTCTTTGGAGGACATGGCCATCACACTGCTCTCTCATTTGTCTTCCAACTATTCAGCCTTTTATTCTTTGTTGATTAGAGGCGGTGAAGGCCAAGAGGCAGGTCCATTGTGGCAGGAAAGGTCACTATTCGCGAAAACGCCCTCAGCAGAGTGCCAAGTCCTGGGCAGGATGGAGATAGTTCTTGATGGGCAAAGGGGGGAAACATTCCTCTTGAGTTCTGTATATTTCATCTCTTGTCAGTGCATGAGGTGCGCAAGACTGGCAAGCGGGTTGAGTTCGATGATCATTCTATCGTATGGAGTGGTAGAGTGCACCATGGTATCTACAAACTCTCTGATGTATCTTCCCTTACACGTATTTCTATCAGTGATTTGTGACACTATTGATATGGTCACTTGAATGTGAATGCGTTGCTTCGAGCTTTTTAGGACTGGATGGTGATTGGCTTGCCCAATGTCGACAGCAAGCACGATCAATGTAGTTCGTGTATCTGTGGTGGCAAGCAACATCAAGAGCCTTGGGCTACCAGGTGGGCTTTGGCACCTCTCGAGGTGCTTCACACTGATTTGTGTAGATGACTACGGCGGCAGGTTTACTTGGGTGTATTTCTAATTTTCTTATTGCAGAAGACCATTTTCTTTCATTTCAAAGAATGGCATGCCATGGTAAAAAAGGATTTAGATAAACCAGTGAAGATTTGGGCTGATAAAGGTGGCAAGTTCATTTCCAATGCTTTTACACGATTTTGTGCAGCAAGAGGAAACTGGCTAACAACTGGCACACCTTCAGAGAATGGGTAGTTGAGCGTGCACGTGCACGCACACATAAATATTAAAGAGGCTATTGTGGTCAATTACACTCAATAAGTTGTAGGTTGGTTAAACTCATAAAGCCCTTAGTCTTGACAGTTTACATAATTCACTTCAAATTTTAACTATATGTCATTACTTTTGAGAGTTAAGAATTCATTTTGTCATAAACCTGTATGGTACATTTTATTTTATCCCCTTAAAGGGGAGGCCCATTAAGTAGCAGTATGTAATGGTTACTACGAAGTAATATAATTGCTAGTTTAAGAGGTAGGTAAAAGCTGAAGTCTCTAGCTATGTGGAAAGAAAAGGATTTGGCTTATGTCTTAGTGTTCCTAAATAATAGTAAAGTGTAATCCTCCCTAGAGGAACCTTATCCGTTTTGTCTCTCAATAATGTGATTGTCTTTCTTTGCAAGAAAGAAAAGTAGAGTTGACATGCTTTTTTGCATTACATTTTCATCCCTACTTGATACCAAAATTGCTACAATAAGTAGAAGTATGTATGTATGTACACACACACACACACACACACACACACACACACATCCCTTTTATTTATATTTATATGCACTCAAATTGCACTCACGTACATATATGCACTCACACTGTACTCACCTACATATATGCACCTGTGTGTATGTGTGTGTATACATACATACATACATGCATGCATACATACATGCAGCTATATGTGTGTGTGTGTGTGTGTGCGCGCGCGCGCGTGCTTTATTTATTTTTTATTTTTGAAAAAATATCTCTTATATTCCTTCCAAAATCCGAGCTACAAAATCCAGAGTAATACCTATGAGGGTATTACTCTCAACACTTTCCTCTGCCATTTGTTATTAGAAATAATATATGCATCCTCAAGAAGCTTCATTCGAGCAATACCCCAGGGAACATCAGCCGTAAACAAGAGTTGTCCATGAAATACACCTTGATATCTAGTCCACCAGCAAGACCAAGTGTCTTTTCATTCCCTGATGTAGATAGAGCATAATGCAAATCTCCACAAGAGAAGGGATTTTCAAGTCTGTTAGCAGTGGAGGACTCAATGCAAGGAAGCAAAGTGTAAGATTCCTCCCCCAACCCCTTTTTGATGTCTAGCATATTCCCCTGTAATCAATTCCTTTTCTGAAATATAAGAGATCTTGTTTGTGACTGTTTTAACCTAGAGAGAGAAAATATTCTAGAGAGAGAATATTCAGATTTTGAAAATTTTTGGATAGAAAAATATCTCATCCTATTAAAATAAGTTCCCCTGAAACAGAAATTCAAAAAAAGAATTTTCCAATGTGCAATTGGAATTAATCGGAAATGTGTATAAAGGACCTTAGCCTAAGGGTCTAGATTTTCAAAAATTTTTGGATTATGGTCCAATTAAGGTTCCTATGGACCAATAGCATCAATCCATGTGTAGGGAGGAGATAAATCCAATTTGTAAAAGAAGATACTCAAAAAATGAGTAAATGCTCACATAAGATGAAGAGTTGAAAATGTACAAGGTTTATTAGTAAAAAACTATGAGCAATATTAAAATGATTCCATTATGACACATATGTAAGGAAGGAGAGTTCTTTAAAGAAGGTGCATATTTCACATAAGATGAAGAGTTGAAAATGTACAAGGTTTATTAGTAAAAAAACTATGACACATATGTAAGGAAGAGGAGTTCTTTAAAGAAGGTGCATATTTCACATAAGATGAAGAGTTGAAAATGTACAAGATTTATTAGTAAAAAACTATGAGCAATAAAATTTTGACACATATGTAAGGAAGGGGAATTCTTTAAAGGAGGTGCATATTTCACATGCTTGAATGAGTTTTAAACTCAAAAATAATGTGATATTTTTATCTCTCATCTCTCTTGAACCAAACCAAATCAAAATGGAACCAAAACGAATCAAAAAGTAACCAAACTAGGTCCAAATCTAGTCCAAATTCAACCAAACTGACTTGGAAAATTCTAGAATCAGTTTGTTTGGTTAGGAGCTCAAATTTTCCTATAAATAGAAGCCTCCCCTTGTTGAAAAAATAATAGTGTCTTATGCTTTGTTACTCTACTCCACCCAAGCCAAAATAGATAGTGTCTTATGCTTTGTTACTCTACTCCACCCAAGCCAAAATAGATAGTGTCTTATGCTTGTTACTCTACTCCACCTAAGCCAAAATAGATAGAGTCTTATGCCTTGTTACTCTACTCCACCTAAGCCAAAATCTATAGAGTCTTATGCCTTGTTACTCTACTCCACCTAAGCCAAAATATATAGTGTCTTATGCATTGTTACTCTACTCCACCTAAGCCAAGAACTGTGAATTCTTTAATAATTCACTAGTTTTTTGATACTTCTCTCTTTCGTCAATCCCCATTGGTGGCTCCATCAACATACTAAACCAATTGATTGGTTGGGGGCCTCTACCGTGAATAAAGAATCAAGCAAACCATAAGGTAAGTATATTGAATTTTGATCTTTTCTATAATTTCTCAATGATTCTCTCTTCTCAACCCCTCTCAAGCTTGAGAAGTTTAATTGGTATGGTTTTTTAAATGCTATTGAAGTTAATTGGTGAATAGTAGTGAAGAGTTACATAATTTAATAAATGCTATAGAAGTTAATTTCCATTTATATTTAAATTCTAATGGTTTTTATGTAATTTCTCTCTCTCACTCAAGAAATGGTCATACTCATGACCCATTCTCAATCAAAATGAAGCTTTTCATAAAGCCTTTCCTTAATCCAAGATTAAGCTATGCTTCAGGCCAAATTAATGGCTTTTTGCTATGCTTTTAGTTTATGTATATTGATGACTCAATCCATTTATGGATTGATGATCCAATTAGAGACCATTCTAATTATTTTCTTAATGATCCAATTAGAGACCATTATGGATTGATGATCCAATTAGAGACCATTCTAATTATTTCTTTAATAATGAGCCTTATCCCTTAGAAAAAATTGAGATTTATCAGTCATAGTAGCGGAGCTATGGCAAAATTTTTATAGAAATTACGCATAAAATAATTTCATAAAAAGAGGACTTCCTACCATATTCTAGGAACTATCATCCTAGATTAATTAAAAGGATTTTATTATGCATGGAGATGTGGATGTTTGCATGTAGATGTAGATGTATGGATGTGAGTGTGAATGTGGAGGTGGATGTATGCATGGAGATGTGGATGTATGCATGTAGAAGTAGATGTATAGATGAGGATGTAAATAGAGATGTGGATGGATGCATGTAGATGTAGATGTATAGATGTAGATGTGAATGGAGATGTAGATGTATGCATGTAGATGTAGATGTATAGATGTGGATGTGGATGTATGCATGTAGATGTGGATGTATGCATGTAGATGTAGATGTATAGATGTAGATGTGGATGTGGAGGTGGATGGATGCATGTAGATGTAGATGTATAGATGTAGATGGGAATGGAGATATGGATGTATGCATGTAGATGTAGATGTATAGATGTAGATGTGGATGTGTGGAGGTGGATGGATGCATGTAGATGTAGATGTATAGATGTAGGTGTGAATGGAGATGTGGATGTATGCATGTAGATGTAGGTGTATAGATGTAGATGTGGATGTAGAGGTGGATGTATGTATGTAGATGTAGATGTATAGATGTGGATGTGAATGTGGAGGTGGATGTATGCATATAGATGTAGATGTATGGAGGTGAATGTGAATGTGGATGTGGATGTATGCATAGAGATGTAGAAGTATGCATGTAGATGTGAATGTAGATGTGAATGTACGCATATAGATGTGGATGTATGGATGTGAATATACGATATGTGATGTGAGGGAATCTGAAGTGATGAGATGGAAATGATGTGATGGGATGAGTATACATATAAATGGAATATGGAATAAGTAATGTAGATTGATGAGGGATAATGTGGAAAAATGAAAGTTAAAATAGAAATTGTATTGTAAACTGTTTGTAAATGCTGTTTGTAAAAGATTGTTTTATGTCAAGAATGCTGGGGGGAGCATTTTGACCGTCTTGTGATTAAGGTCGTGATGGTAAAGTTGCAACTGCTGACGGGGAGTCAATGAAGGACATCTCGCGTAGCAAGGTCGGCCGAGGTCTTGACCAGCCTCGGTGCGATTAAAATGGTGAGCTTCCGGTACGGTGGATGAGGGGCCAAGGAAGCGGCCTATGCGTGAAGCGCTAGGTTACCTGCGAAGGATCCTAGAGGGTGCTAACCATACGGTGCTCGGGCTCTGGGTCGCCTAGGATACCCACGCATGCGTCGAGGAAGATATTGGAACAGAGTTGGAGTTGTTTTCTGAAATCGGGCATGGATCTGGTTGATTGACCTTGCTGGTCTTCAATGGATGAGTCCATGGCCCCTTATATGGATCTGTTGGTTGATCTTGCTGATCTTCAACGAGAGTCCATCTTGATAAGTGATTATATTGCCGAGTATTAAGGGCTAGGAATTATCGAAACGGCCCCTGAGCGTTCTAGTTGCCAATGATGCCATATATACTCTGATGAAGGAATGATGGGATATTAAGAACCAATGGGATAATTTGGAAGATTGTGATCAGTGATACTATGGTTTTATTAAAGGATTATTTTAAACTGGCTGAATCTGGTTGAAAAAGGCAATTTCATATTGGGTGTGTGAGTGGTGTGACTAGTTTTATTTTGCATGAACATCCGGCTAGGGGGCCTTGGAACTCTTTTCCTTGGTACCCGGGACAAAACCTAACCAAATTCTTAATTGGATCCCATCACTACAGTGGTTGGGCGGTTGGCTAACCCATGGGATTGGATGGGGTTAGGCTGGACTGATGGATCCGTAAATCGAGACTCAAACTTTTGTTTTTACGATAAAAAAAAAATAAATTCCCGGACAGTAACTGTTCTATGGATAGGAATCAACGGCTGTGCCTCTTGAATGGGGAAAAAAGCGTTGATCCCAATGATCCAAGTGCAAGTTTCTTCCTTGAACTGACTAAGTATCTTATAGATGTAATTAGATCATCTCGATCAGAAATGATCTTGACTACGTTAGAGTAAAAAGTTACCCTGGTGGAATCGCCCGTGCTTCCGGTTAAGAAAGTTTTTCCGGGTTCGGTTTTGAAACAACCGACGGATTAGTCTCTTATCCGGATATCCGTGGGCGAGGCCCCGAGTGTGGGACCCCTGTCCCGCGCGAGAAGCGCTACTTCCGCTGCCAGTACCCCGAATCCGTTGCTCGGTGGGAACAGGGATCTTACACAAAGTATGAACAACATTAGATTGTGTTGTTGACATAAGAGGTTTATCATCCAAAATATTACTAAAGTAGTCCACTAGAACCCTTGCCATTTGAGTTCCTGATGTAATAAAATCTCCATTTTCAAGAACAAGCTTTGTCATGAAAGATAAGTTTCTCTTTGTACCTTTAAATCTTGCAAAGAATTCCCTTGAAATACAATGAGCATCAAAGAAAGCAAGCTTTCTAGACAAGAAACAAGCTTTACATGCTGCTTCTTTATCCGCATCTTGTAAAACTTGAACACTTTGTTTAATCTGTTCTTCATCTTTTGGTGAGAGAGACCCATTATTGCCTTGAAGTCTTAACCTATCCAATTAAGATTGTGCCAACAAATTATGCTGGCTGTTATGAGTACCACAAGACCAAATACTTTGCTAAAAACCATGCATAAGAGATTCCCATTTATTTAACAAGGATGCATCAGTGGTAACCAAACTTGCAATACATGAGAAAATAGCCGATTTAAACAAAGGGTTCCCCAAATTCCTATTATTGATCATGAATGGCCTTTTCACACGAAGCCCATGCATACATACTTGTCAATGAAAGCAAGACAAAGTAGGAATGATAGGAAAGTGATCCAACCGATGAGCTGCAAACTGGACTGAAATAACACATGAAGGAGGTAGCCAACAATCCACATTTGCAGCATACATTCTATCCAATCTTGCCCAAGCACGACTGTGGGAAGCTAAATGATAGGAATACCCATAAGTAGTACCATGAACCTGATTCCATAAGTCCACAAGCCCCAAGTGATCCCAAAGAGCAATACAATGAATGTGTTCATGAACCTAGTTCCATAAGTAGTACCATGAACTTGATTCCATAAGTCCACAAGCCCCAAGCACAATTGTGGGAAGCTAAATGATAAGAATACCCATAAGTAGTACCGTGAACCTGATTCCATAAGTCAACAAGCCCCAAGTGATCCTTAAGAGCATCCCAATGAATGCATTCACTAGGCATGATTTGCGCAAAACCAGTAGCTAAATCATGATGAGAGCAAACCATGTTAATGTCACCACAGAACAAACCAGACCATGCAGCCTGCTGAGATAAGGTACACCACAACTGCCCTCTTGGTGAAGCAACAACAAACCCATAAACGCTAGCAATATGGAGGGGAACAAAGTTAGATTTTAAAGAGATAATTAACCATCTACTAGAGGGATTATTAAAGTGCACATCTAGGATAAAGAATGGTTGGATTTACTAGAGAAGAGAGGAAAATGCCTTTTTGCAACAATGAGGCATAACATCATTTTTAATTTAGAGAAGACAAAAATCATAAAAAACCATAAAAACCATAAAAACCATAAAAGAATAGAAAAGAGAAGAATATCCAACTTACATTGATAATTTGAGAGCTTTTCTTTGGCTTGATGGTTTGAGGGTTCTACTCTTGTTTGGAAACAAGAGTGGCCACCAATCTTTTGGAAGAGGAAAGGTCAAAAACTAATGAACTATGAGTAAAATTCATTGTTTTTGGCACTTGGGAGAGGCAGGGTAACAGTGCAAAAATACTATTGAGTTTCGACAAAGGGGAAGGCTTCTATTTATAGGAAAAAGTGAGCTTCTAACCAAGCAAACGCATTCTAGAATTTTCCGGATCAGTTTGGTCAATTTTTGATCATTTTTAGGTCAGTTTTGCTTACTTTTTGGATCTAGTTGAAATAGGAGAGAGGAGAGATAAAAATATCTCATTATTTGGGAGTTTAAAACTCATTCAAGCATGTGAAATAGGCGCTTCCTTCATGAGGAGAATTCCCCCATACTGAGGTGTCAAAAATGCATCATTTCATCTAAATATCTCTCTTCTTTATCTATTAATCTTGTCCTTAGTCAACTCTTCATCTTATGTGAGTATTTACTCATTTTTGGGGGATTTTCCTTTTATTCTTCTATTTATCTTACATCAAAACTCCCAACCCATTGCCAGTTTTTCACCTATTTAAAGAGACTTGGCACACCCATTTGGACACAGAGAGTACAGACTCACAAATCAAGTACCATGAAAAGGAAATTCTACCAGAGCTAAGTTGCAGAAGCTCTACTACCGAAACAAAAATTCAACCCTCAAGAACAAAAAGAAGCTATTCATTGAAGTTCGAAAGGCAGCCCTTTCACCTCAGACTGATAGGTGATAAGTTTTCGTTCTCTCTCTTTGAGAGTAGTAACATAGAAAGAGTTTGATAAACTCTTGGCTCAGAAGAAAGATTCTCCCTCTCTTTGAGAGCAGTGTAGCCATAGAAAGAGTTTGATAAACTCTTGGCTCAGTATTTTTCTCTCTAAGAGTGCGAGGAATAGTTTATGACGCATGCTACACGTAGAAATCCTTTGGATTGTAGCATTAGATAGGCCTAAGAAGATCTTGGGATCTTGGCCTTAGATAAAAAGAAGAGGATGGGAGTTTCATCTCCCCGTTTGTGTGCTTGTATAGACTCTCTTTCCCCATAGTAATAAAGAAGATCTTTATGAGGGGGGGACCAGCCCATCTTCTGGTCCCCAATCTGTTTGTTAAGTTGTTCTCTTTTAAATTGATTATTGAAATATTAAAGTATATTAAAGTGAAAAGTGCGCTTCCTACCTGTGAGACAGTGGTATCGGAGCAAGGACTCCTTTCTTTTTCTTAAAAGAAGGACAGTTCTTGGTAGATAATCGGACAGAGAATCATGGTGCAAGAAGAGACAACTCAAGAACAAGAGCTCAACACTCTTAAGAGGCAGATTGCTGAAATGCAGTCCTTACTCTCTACTCTAGAAGTTAAAACAATCTTGGATTCTCTTTGAAGAACCCAAGAGCAGCACGTAGAAGGTGCTGCCAAACAGCCCACTCCTGCTATAGACTGAAAGGAGTAGGATAAGGGCAAGGCAGGTAGCTATGCATGAAGAGAAAGACAAGGCCTCTAAAGAGAAAGAGAAGTTTGCATCGCCATCCAATGAAGGAGAATCGAACCCTTCCCTTTCTCTTCTTCAAGGGACTTGAAGATCAAGAGCTCTCTTCTCTTAACCTATCTCCTAGCACTTCTCGTGGAGCCCATGCTTTTCACGATTCTCGTCTCCACGCTGCTACTACTACTATTACGCCAACCACCATCGGCAAAGGGCGGCCAACCAGGTGGCCAGCCCTTAGGCGGCCAACCAGCCCAGCCAGGCGGCGGCCAGCGTGGCCAGCCAGGCCAGCCAGGCGGTGACGGCGGCCAGCCAGCAAGGCCAACTCGGCGGCGGCCAGCCAAACCAGCCAGCCAAAGAAATATAAAAAATAAATAAATTATTATTTCTTTTCTTCCATATTTTAATTATTCATTTTTAATAAAATTAAAAATGAAACTAAATTCAAACGGATCCTCTCTCTCGGCTAGGGAGGAGGGAAAATCCCGGCAAGGCACAACCTCTCGATCATTTTTATTTTTGTTATGAGTTGCAGGCATTTTTTTTCTCTCGGATCGGAGCATCCCGGAGAAGCGGCGCTGTCTGGAGGCTCGCAGCGCGACACAAATCGACAGGCGACCGTTAAGGGGGGTGACTATTCTCTCTCCACCACTGCTCATTTTATTAGCGTTTTTTTTAAGTAATTTTTGAGTTCTCGCATTGTTTTTTGTAAGAATTAAAGATGTCTGCTAGGCGTAGTGTGTCCCCACCGCCTTCTACTTCTCTAGGTTTTTTAGGTCTCTTGTCCTCGATCGCGGGTTTCACCCCGACCGAATTGTTAGGCCGTACACGCCCGACCGTTATCTGGTCTGGAGTGCACTCGTCGATCACGCGTGATCCGCCAGCGCCCTCCTCGTCTATTGACCTCGCCTTAGGACCCAGCGAGCCCGCAGGCGGCCGCATTGGCAGATGATCCCTTTCTGGCCGACGAGCCAGAGGACATGAACACCGACGTCGCCGAGGGGACCGAGGAGGACCTCTTGGATTATGACGATGACGATTATGACCTATTGGACCCTGCTGACGTCCTGACAGAGATGGAGCTCTCTAGTGGACTGTTTAAATATCTTAATGCCAAACTGAACAATATGGGTAAAGTCTAGGAGGCTGATTTAGTCACGATGCTACAGAGCATCTCCACACGGTTAGATGCATTGACAGCTACCTTGGCTAGTACTCTGACTCCTCGTGGTAGCCGAGCTCCTACGGCACGGGTGAGCATAGCCTCGCCAGTGGTTGCAGGAGTACAGGCCGATGCGCCTGCGGGGCCGTCCGTAAGCGACAGCTTCGTCGTTATTAAAAGACTTAAAGCCGCCTAGTTTTGGTGGCGAGGAGAAGGAAAGACTTAAAGCTGCCTAGTTTTGGTGGCGAGGAGAAGGAAAGAAACAAGGACTCGGTCAATATGTTTCTAGCGAAGTGGTCAGATTTGCACACGCTACGACAGCAGCCTAGCCGTATACAGCCCGTAGTAGAGGCTAGCCTCTCATTAACCGGCAAAGTGTACAAGTGGTGGATGAGTTTGACAACTCGCCCTGCCACTTCGACGGAGTTTGAAACGATGTTTCGAAAGGAATTTTTGCCTGTTAATGAGGCAGAGAGAAGCTGAGAGTTATGGGACAAGTGCTCGATGGAGAACAAATCCCTAACTCAGTACATCTCAGACTATAGGGAGATAGTACTCAAGCTAAAGGGAATCGATGCATTCCAGACATTGCGAGGCTTTAAGAGAGGCCTCAAAGATGATTACCTTGAGTACGTAGAGCCCTTACAGCCTAAAGACTTAGCAGAGGCAATTAAGTGTGCCAACGAGGGAGGTGGTCGCATTTGTGAAGAAGTGCGTACGCGTACAGCGTGCCAGACCTCTGTAAAAGATGGATCGTGCTCACATAAACCACGTAGTGACTCCAAGAAATCATTCTTGAAGACTGTGAAACTAAGTTCATTAATCTGTGGCATGCGACTAAGTGCATCTGCCACCACGTTATACTTACCTTTCTGGTAACGTATCTGAAGGTCAAACTC
The DNA here is from genome assembly GCF_041138505.1 of Cibotium barometz. Classification (NCBI taxonomy): domain Eukaryota; kingdom Viridiplantae; phylum Streptophyta; class Polypodiopsida; order Cyatheales; family Cibotiaceae; genus Cibotium; species Cibotium barometz. Next base: position 54,763,486 of record NC_141075.1, read on the forward strand.
CTGTAGAATCTCTGCCCACCAAGCTTTTCTACCCTTCAGCTCATTTTGACTTGAAAGCCATTTCAGACTTTCATGGTTCGTCCGAACCTCAAAAGTAGCACCATATAAATAGTGTCTCCACTTTTTCAGTGCATGAACTATCGCTAGTAACTCTCGCTCGTAAGCCGAGTAGTTATGCTATGCACGATCTAACTTTTTACTCTCAAATACAATTGGGCGTCCCCTTTGCAGCATAAGTACGGTCCCAATGGCCTCATTACTAGCGTCTGTTTCCAAAACAAACGGCTCATTTGGATGGACAATAGTCAAAACAGGTGCAGCTGCTACGGTCACCTTGAGCTTATCAAAGCTCTTCTGTTGGGCTTCCCCCCAACTAATGTTTTTAGTTTTTGACCGTAATTGGTCAGTCAACGGGACTGTGATCTTCGCGTAGTCCTTCACATATTGTCGATAGAACCCCGACATGCCAAGAAAAATCTGCAGTTCCTCGAGATTCTTGCGCTGGCCATTTAAGAATAGCCTCTACTTTTTCTGGCTCCATCCGCGCGTACCATCGGCGGATATAATATGGCCAAGGTAGTGAATTTTTGTTTCAAAAAATTCACATTTGCTCTTCTTTGCAAATAGTTTGTGCTCTTGCAACAACTCGAACACTAGATGCAAATGCTCTATGTGTTCTTTCTGTGTCTTACTGTACACAAGAATATCATCTAGGAAAACTACTACGAATTTTCCTAGATATGGACGTAAAAAATGCTGTCCATCAACGTCATAAACGTCGCTGGAGCATTGGTTAGCCCAAATGGCATAACCAAAAACTCAAAATGCCCGAAACGGGTCCTAAATGCTGTCTTCGCAACATCTTCTACTTTTATTCTAACCTGATGATACCCAGATCTCAGGTCTATTTTTGTAAAGTATCTCGATCCATAGAGTTGATCAAACAACTTATCCATGCGTGGCATTGGATACTTGTTCTTAATCGTTATTTGATTAAGAGCCCTATAGTCTATGCACATCCGCATAGATCCGTCTTTCTTCTTTACGAGAAGAATAGGTGATGCCCACGGCGGACTTGAACTAGGCCGAATAAAGCCTTTGTTCAAATATTCCATTAATTGTTTTTTCACCTCCTGTGCCTCGGAGTGGATTAATCTATAAGCAGGTTTGCTTATAGGTTTTGATCCTGGCATAACTTCAATGCCATGGTCTACTTCTCTAGATGGTGGTAAACCATCTGGTAAATCATCAAGAAAAACATCCTGAAATTCCTCTAGTAAATAGTTTAAAGTATCTACGTACTTTTTCTTTAATGTCTCATTCACCTTGGAGTTTTTCTTGTTTGAATCACATGCATGCCAAACAAGGTTTTCAAACAGTGGATCTTGTCCAAGGCTATCTTGTTTTCCTTGTTTGTCTACGCAAACATCATTTATTGTTTCATCTATGGAAACTGAATTCAAAAGAGGGTAACAAGCATATACCTCTGCTATCTGGTCTTTGCGGACCGTTGTACACAACTCCATGGAGGAAATAAGTGGTGTGGCAGGGACAGTACGGTCGCCCTGTAGGGTAATGACTCTACCTCCATGCTCAAAACATAGCGTATTATGTAAGTAATTTCGAGCTAGACTAGGGCCCAAGCCATACAGCCACTCCCTACCTAGATATACGTCTGCTCTGGCTAAGTGTATGACCTAAAAGTCAAGCGGAGCCTCGTAGTCCTGCATAGATAATGGGACTCCCAATACTACGGTATTCCATACCGTTTTGTCATATCCGTTGGCTAGGCCAACAGTATACTCATGATCACTCCGGGTCTCAGCCAACCCAACTTCTTGACTAACGAGTAGTTCAAGAAGTTGTGGCTAGCTCCATTATCAATAAAAATTGTGACTCTACGGCCACCTATGGTGCCATACATGCGCACCATGTCATGCGGACCTACAGTAGGCTGCCACATCGCTGGTGTCACTGAACAAGCGTGATGCTCATCACAATGTATGTGGATGTGGATGTATGAATGAGGATGTGAAAATGAATGTATGAATGTGAATGCGGATATGGATATATGAATGTGGAATGTGGATATGGATATATGGGATGTGAATGTGAATGTGGATGTATGGATGTGGGCATGGATGTGGATGTATAGATGTAAATATGGAATGTGGATGTGAAAATGGATGTATGCATTGTGGATGTGAAAATGGATGTATGCATTGTGGATGTGGAAATGGATGTATGGGATGTAGATGTGGATGTGGAAATGGATGTATGGATGTGGATGTGGATATGGATGTATGAATGTGAATGTGAATGTGGATGTATGGATGTGGGCATGGATGTGGATGTATAGATGTAGATATGGAATGTGGATGTGGATGTGAAAATGGATGTATGCATGTGGATGTGGATGTGGAAATGGATGTATGGATGTGGATGTGGATGTGGATGTGGATGTATGAATGTGGATGTGGATGTATGGATGTGGATATGGATGTGTATGTATGAATGCGGATGTGGAATTGGATGTATGATGTGGATATGGATGTGTATGTATGAATGTGGATGTGGAATTGGATGTATGATGTGGATGTACGAATGTGGATGTGAAATTGGATGTACGATGTGGATGTGTATGTAGAATAATGAATGCGAATGTGTATATAAAATGATGTGTCGTCGATATGAGTGAATGGATGAGATGTGATGACATGTGAATTGGGATGTGAATATATGATATGTGATGTGAATGAATCTGTGGTGATGAGATGGAAAATGATGTGATTGGATGAGAATGAGTACACATATGAATGAAATGTGAAATAAGTAATGTGGACTGATGAGGGATAATGTGGAAAGACGAGAGTTCAATATAGAAACTGTATTTGTGACCTATTTGTAAATGACTGTTTTATGTCAAGAATGCTGGGGAAGCATTTTGATCGTCTTGTGATTAAGGTCGTGGAGACCTAACTGATAAAGTTGTAACTGCTGACGGAGAGTCAATGGAGGACGTCTCACGTAGCAAGGTCGGCCAAGGTTGACCAGCCTCGGTTCAATTTAAATGGTGAGCTTCCAGTACAGTGGATGAGGGACCAAGGAAGCGGCCTATAAGTGAAGCGCTAGAAGTGAAGCGCTAGGTGACTTGCGAAGGATCCTAGAGGGTGCTGACCATACGGTACTCGGGCTCTGGGTTGCCAAAGATACCCACACGTACGTCGTGGAAGTTATTTAGAACAAGGAGTAAGAGTTGTTTTCTGAAACCGGACATGGATCTGGTTGATTGACCTTGCTGGTCCTCAACAGATGAGTCCATGGCTCTTTTATATGGATTTGTTGGTTGATCTTGCTGATCTTCAATGAAGATTCCATCCTGATTTTTATAAGTGATTATACTGCCGGATACTATGAGCTATGAACTATTGAAAAGACCCCTGATGAGTGAACAGGTGGTGAGCGTTCTGGTTGCCAATGATGCTATAAGTACACGGATGAGGGATTGATTGGAAATAAGGATTCAACCAGAGATTTTGAGGATTGTGATCAATGACACAATGGTTTCATTAAAGGATTGTTTTAAAGATAGTTGATGCTGAGAAAAAGGCAATTTCATATTGGGTGTGTAAGTGGTGTGACTAGTTTATGTTTGCATGAACATCCGGCTAGGGGGCCTGGGAACTCTTTTCCCTGGTACCCGAGACAAAACCTTACGAAATTCTAAATTGGATCCGATCTATCCCTTGATCTGACTATGGAACTTATGAGTTCGGTCAGATCAATTCAGTTAATTAAGGCTTTTGACTACGTTAGGAAAAAGTTATCCTGGTGGAATCGCCCGTGCTTTCCAAGCAAAAGAATTTTTTTCGCATTCTA
>NC_141075.1:54777364-54782364 GCF_041138505.1 Cibotium barometz
AAGGTAACACAATATACTCTTCACTACTTCCCAATTCCTCTTGCCTGGATTTTCCATGTATCTGCTAACAACTCCCACTGCAAAAGCAATGTCCGACCTTGTGGCAATCGTGGCAAACATAAGACTACCAACTGCTGACTCACATGGAATTTTAGCCATTTTGACCTTTTCCCCTTCTGATTTAGGACAATCATTACTGCTTAGTTTTACATGTGGAGGTAATGGAGTACTGCTTACCTTCCCCCTCGACATATTGAAACGATCAAGCACTTTGTTTACATACTCTTCTTGAGACAAGTAGAGTAACTTCTTTTGCCTCTCACAAGCATTGCCCAAGTTGGTCATTACTGCTTAGTTTCACATGTGGAGGTAATGGAGTACTGCTTACCTTCCCCCTCGACATATTGAAACGATCAAGAACTTTGTTTACATACTCTTCTTGAGACAAGTAGAGTAACTTCTTTTGCCTCTCACGCGTTATACGCATGCCAAGATATGACAAGCATTACCCAAGTTGGTCATGTCAAATGTCTCTTTTCACTTGGACTTCAATGCATCAACTTCATAGGTACTCTTGCTAGCGATAAGCATATCATCCACTTATAAAATGAGGAGAACAAATGTTCCAAAGGTGAGGCACATTTTGTGTACAACCACTTTGCTTCTTCTGTAACCATGGGAGTACATAAAGGCATCAAACTTATGATACCATTCCCTCGGAGCTTGTTTGAGCCCGTACAAGCTCTTTTTGAGCTTACAAACCATGGGAGTGCATAAAGGCATCAAACTTATGATACCATTCCCTCGGAGCTTGTTTGAGCCCGTACAAGCTCTTCTTGAGCTTACAAACCATGTTCTCTTTGCCTGGGACTACAAAACCTTCGTGTTATTGCATATATATGTCCTCATGAAGATCACTATGTAGGAATGCCGTCTTGACATCCATTTGTACAAGCTCCATGTCATCAATTGCAACGAGTGCAAGCACACAATGAAAAGTGGTCATCTTGACTACTGGGGAGAATATCTCATCAAAGTCAATACCCTTTTCTTGCTTAAACCCTTTTGCAATGAGACGAGCTTTGTACTTAGGCAACTCATTGCCTGGCATGACCTTCATTTTGAAGACCCACTTACATGGAAGTGTATGCTTCCCTAACGGAACAAGTTCTCATGTATTATTCTTTAATAGCGAAGCATATTGCGATTGCATTGCTTTCTCCCACTTCGAATTGTCATCCTGTAGCTTAGTCTCATGATAACATGATGGCTCATTGCAATCGCTTAACATGACATAATTTGCTATGGGAACATAACGTTGAGGGGGACGTGAGACACGTGTAGAACGTCTTAACACATTTTCAGTTTGCGTATTAGTTTGTATGGGCTGAATTTCTTCTTGTTGAGCATGTGACATTGCATCATGTAAAGTAATATGTGAACGGGAGCTACTAGGAATGACGGCTCCATGTGGAATACCTCCTTGAGGTACAACCGGTGGCACAAAATCTTAAAAAGTGACATGACGGGATTCAACCTCTTTAGTCGGTTGCTTGTGCATGCATTTTTCATTGAAGAAAACATCATTGCTATGCACTAGCTTACAAGATTCTGGATCCCATAGCCGGTAACCCATTTCACCCTCTTTGCCATAACCCATAAAGATGCATTTCCAAGATTTTGGTTGCAACTTCTTACGAAGTTCTTTGGGCACAAGTACATATGCTTCACAACCAAATACATGCAAATGTTCATAGCTTGGTTTCTTTCCAGTCCAAGCCTCTTCCAGAATGCCCATATTGAGTGGCTTACAAGGTGAACGGTTTATGACATGTACCGTGGTTTTCAGGCATTCCACCCAAAAGCTTTTCGGCAAATCTTCATTGGACAACATACTCAAGACTCTTTCTTGTATAGTTCGGTTTATACGCTCGGTAACACCATTTTGTGCGGGGTTGTATGGAGGGGTGAGTTCCCTCTTGATGCCACGTTCCTCACAAAATTGTTGAAACTCAATGGAGACATATTCTCCACCATTGTCTGTACGTAGACATTTAAGTTTCTTTCCTATTTGTGTTTCATCCACATCCATTTACATCTATCTGATTCCTATCACATCTATTTATAGAATGTAGGAGAATTCTAATTTTTTGATATAAAGATTCTTTACGCATCTAATTAGACATAAAGATAACTTTAGTAAGAATAACACTTTTATAAAAATCCTTTTATACATCTATTTACGCATAAGTTCAATTTTAAGAAAAATAAAACTTTTGAATTAAAAATAAACCTTCATAAATTCAATTTTAATGAGAATAACACTTTTAAAATAAAAATAAATCTTTTATGTATCTAACTATGCATAAATTTAATTTCAATGAAAATAATACTTTCGAAATAAAAATATTTTTTTATGCATCTTTCTATGCATAAAATCAATATTGATAAGAATAACTCTTTTGAATTAAAAATAAAATTCTTTATGTATCTTTCTATGCAAAAAATCAAAATTGATAAAAAATAACTCTTTTGAATTAAAAATAAAAATTCTTTATGCATCTTTCTATGTAAAAATCAAAATTGATGAAAATAACTCTTTTGAATTAAAAATAAAATTATTTATGCATCTTTCTATGCAAAAATCAAAATTGATGAAAGTAACTCTTTTGAATTTAAAATAAAATTCTTTATGCATCTTTCTATGCATGAAATCAAAATTGATGAAAATAACTCTTTTGAATTAAAAATAAAATTCTTTATGCATCTTTCTATGCATGAAATCAAAATTGATGAAAATAACTCTTTTGAATTAAAAATAAAATTCTTTATGCATCTTTCTATGCAAAAATCAAAATTAATGAAAATAACTCTTTTGAATTAAAAATAAAATTCTTTATGCATCTTTCTATGCATGAAATCAAAATTGATGAAAATAACTCTTTTGAATTAAAAATAAAATTCTTTATGCATGAAATCAAAATTGATGAAAATAACTCTTTTGAATTAAAAATAAAATTCTTTATGCATCTTTCTATGCAAAAATCAAAATTGATAAAAATAACTCTTTTGAATTAAAAATAAAATATTTTATGCATCTTTCTATGCATAAAATCAAAATGGAAAATATGTGAGAGGAGCCTAGAGCTCAAAAAAACACATATAATAAAAAAATTATCAATAAGTATCTTTCATAGAATTTAATTCTATTAAAAATAATTCTTTTATAAAACTTAATCAATATGCATCTTTTTATGCATGAATGAAAATGACACTTTTAGAATACTCTAACGATGGGGATTACTCTTTTTGATTAATAAAAGATAAAATTTATTTCACAATTTTTCAAAAAATTTTACCATAACCTCCTTTGTATGGTTGACCATTTTTCAATTTTTAAGTCTCTAAAATTAATTAGAAGTGCACCAAGAGTATTTAAATCATTCTAAAGTAAACATTTTTCTACTTATTTAAGAGAAACATTTTGAAAAACTTGATTTTATTCATTAATCATTCATCTAGGATAAAGATGGTTGGATTTACTAGAGAAGAGAGGGAAATGCCTTTTTGCTACAATGAGGCATAACATCATTTTTAATTTAGAGAAGACAAAAATCATAAAAAACCATAAAAACCATAAAAGAATAGAAAAGAGAAGAATCTCTAACTTACATTGATAATTTGAGAGCTTTTCTTTGGCTTGATGGTTTGAGGGTTCTACTCTTGTTTGGAAACAAGAGTGGCCACCAATCTTTTGGAAGAGGAAAGGTCAAAAACTAATGAATTATGAGTAAAATTCATTGTTTTTGGCACTTGGGAGAGGCAGGGTAACAGTGCAAAAATACTATTGAGTTTCAACAAAGGGGAAGGCTTCTATTTATAGGAAAAAGTGAGCTTCTAACCAAGCAAACTGATTCTAGAATTTTCCGGATCAGTTTGGTCAATTTTTGATCATTTTTAGGTCAGTTTTGCTCACTTTTTGGATCTAGTTGAAATAGGAGAGAGGAGAGATAAAAATATCTCATTATTTGGGAGTTTAAAACTCATTCAAGCATGTGAAATAGGCACCTCCTTCATGAGGAGAATTCCCCCATACTGAGGTGTCAAAAATGCATCATTTCATCTAAATATCTCTCTTTTTTATCTATTAATCTTGTCCTTAGTCAACTCTTCATCTTATGTGAGTATTTACTCATTTTTGGGGGATTTTCCTTTTATTCTTCTATTTATCTCCTCCCTACATTTGGATGAATCTTATTGGTCCATAGGAACCTTAATTTAAAATTTTGAAAAAATCTTCACCCCCAGGATAATGCCTCTTGAACAGATTATACTTAATTTGTAATGCACCTTCTGAAAATCTTTTTGAACTTCTGTTTCAGGGGAACTTATTTTAATAAGATGAGATATTTTTCTATCAAAAAATATTTAAAAATTGAATTACCACTCTCTAGAAGATTTTCTCTCTCTAGGCCAAAACTGGTAGAAACAAGATCTTTTATATTTTTGAAGAGGGATTTGACTACAGCGAAAGATACTGGACATCCTGAGAGGCTGGGAAGGAATCTTACATTCTACCCCACTTAAAAAACGCGAGATTTCCTCATCTCGCAGGTGGAGTATGATCTCTTTCATCTTCTTCTTCTTGTTCAATCACTTCCAGTGTTGTTGCCTTGGAAGTGGACGGCCGATTTGGGAACAACTCTCTTTGACTTCCCCTATTCTGAGGTGGAGGTCTTGCATTACTTTGGATGGAAACTGCAGGTTGGATAGAGGGTCTACCTCTGGGATTTCCTTGATTTTGGCAGATATAGAACCGTGATTACTCTCGAAGGAAGGGACTGGATTCTGGAATCTTGATCCTTGATTTCCGTGCACTGAAAACCTTGATCCAAAAGGAGTTGGGCAATCCATGCTGCGATGTCCAAATCCTTGGCAGTTATAGCATTTCACTCTCTTGTTCAAGGGTGGAACTTTTGAAGTAGGGAGTTGAGTTTCGG
>NC_141075.1:54787364-54847364 GCF_041138505.1 Cibotium barometz
ACGAGTGGCGCGCGCTTCATTCCTCGATCGACGCGACGGCATCCGCGGCCTGATTAGAGTGCTCTTGTCCCGCCGTGCCAGCCCACGCTGAGCAACGCCCCGCATCGAGCGGTGGACCAGCTCGCGCCGTTCCGCATCCGACCGGGGTGCACCCGCGGCCTCCATTCGCTTCCCTCCCAGCAATTTCAAGCACTTTTTAACTCTCTTTTCAAAGTCCTTTTCATCTTTCCCTTGCGGTACTTGTTCGCTATCGGTCTCTTGCCTGTATTTAGCCTTGGATGGAATTTACCACCCACTTAGGGCTGCATTCCCAAATAATTCACACTACGTATCGCATTTCACTACGTTCTTCATCATTGCAAGAGCCAAGATATCCGTTTTGCTGAGAGTCCTTTGCTACATAAGTTGATCCTCGCGTAGGGAGGGGTCTCAGTCCGCCGGCGATCGTTTGCTAGGGTGCCTCTCGTGCTCCCCCGAGGGGGGCGAAAGGTTTATCCACCGGCCCCGTGCGGCACGAGGGAGTGGCACGTCCACTTGATGTGGGCGGGGGGGAGGCGTCCCTCCCCCCGCACCTTGTGGTGGGGCCGACGGGCAGTCCCATCACGACACCTCGCCCACTATCTCTCGGCTCCGGCACGGGGGCGAGGCGCACGAGACCGCACCTCCAGGCACGGCCCCTCGACGGTACGTCCACGGTTCACGGTGTTCTCTCGAATGTGAGTCAATGATCCTTCCGCAGGTTCATCTACAAAAACCTTGTTACGACTTCTCCTTCCTCTAAATCATAAGGCTTAATGAACTTCTCACGTCACCGATGGCAAACCGCCAGCGTCGCCGCGATTCAAAAACTTCACCGGACCATTCAATCGGTAGGAGCGACGGGCGGTGTGTACAAAGGGCAGGGATGTAGTCAACGCGAGCTGATGGCTGGGCTTACTACTAGGAATTCCTCGTTGAAGATCAATAATTGCAATGATCTATCCCCATCACGAAAGATTACTCGGGCCTATCGACCCAGGTGGTAAACTCGTTGAATTCATCAGTGTAGCACGCGTGCAGCCCAGAACATCTAAGGGCATCACAGACCTATTATTGCCTCAAACTTCCATGGCCTAGACGGCCATAGTCCCTCTAAGAAGTTGGCCATGAAGAGGATCCTTCGTGTAACTAGTTAGCAGGCTGAGGTCTCATTCGTTAACGGAATTAACCAGACAAATCACTCCACCAACTAAGAACGGCCATGCACCACCACCCATAGAATCACTCCACCAACTAAGAACGGCCATGCACCACCACCCATAGAATCAAGAAAGAGCTCTCAATCTGTCAATCCTTAATATGTCTAGACCTAGTAAGTTTCCCCGTGTTGAGTCAAATTAAGCCGCAGGCTCCACTCTTGGTGGTGCCCTTCCGTCAATTCCTTTAAGTTTCAGCCTTGCTACCATACTCCCCCTGGAACCCAAAAACTTTGATTTCTCACATAAGGTGCTGGGGCAAAGTCATCGAAGTAACATCCGCCAATCCCTAGTCGGCATCGTTTATGGTTGAGACTAGGACGGTATCTGATCGTCTTCGAGCCCCCAACTTTCGTTCTTGATAAATGAAAATATCCTTGGCAAATGCTTTCGCAGTAGTTCGTCTTTCATAAATCCAAGAATTTCACCTCTGACAATGAAATATGAATGCCCCCAACTGTCCTTATTAATCATTACTCCGGTCCCGAAGACCAACACAAAAGAACCAGAGTCCTATCACGTTATTCCATGCTAATGTATTCAGAGCATAGGCTTGCTTTGAGCATGCTAATTTTTTCAAAGTAACATTGCCGAATCCGCGTCCTAGCCAGCAAGGCCAGGAGCGCGTCCCCAAGAGAAAGGGCGGAGCGACTAGTGCACACACCCGAAGGGGCGGACCGCTCGCCCCGCCCCGAGATCCAACTACGAGCTTTTTAATTGTAACAACTTAAATATACGCTATTAGAGCTGGAATTACCGTGGCTGCTGGCACCAGACTTACCCTCCAATGGATCCTTAAGTATTGTTATTATTGTCACTACCTCCCCGTGTCGGGATTGGGTAATTTGCGCGCCTGCTGCCTTCCTTGGATGTGGTAGCCGTTTCTCAGGCTCCCTCTCCAGAATCGAACCCTAATTCTCTGTTGCCCGTCACCACACCATGGTACGCGTCTATCCTACCATCGAAAGTTGATAGGGTAGAAATTTGAATGAAGCATTGCCGGCGCCGAGGCCGTGCGATTCGGAAAGTTATCATGATTCGCCACATTACCGGGTAAGCCGGCCTTTTATCTAATAAATGCGTCCCTTCCTGAAGTCGAGAGTTGGTGCACGTATTAGCTCTAGAATTTCTACGGTTATCCGAGTAGCAAGGTACCATCAAAGAAACTATAACTGATTTAATGAGCCATTCGGAGTTTCATAGTACAAGAGAGTTTATACTTACACATGCATGGCTTAATCTTTGAGACAAGCATATGACTACTGGCAGGATCAACCAGGTAGCTATCCTTGGTAACACAAGCGGCACGAAGGCCGTGTGCGACTCCGCACATTCGGCGCACGGCCACGGGGTTGAGCCCTCCTTCTTAGGCAGTCGAACAAAAAGGGACCGGGGAGGAGGGACGCACCGGTTTACGGGCAACGGCACGACTTCGCGCACGTGCAAGACGGTCGAGCACCGCCGGTTGTGGCCAACGTGCAGGGGGCGTGCGAGACGCAACCGCTCGTGTGCAAAGGCGTGCGACGCCGCACGGAGGCACCCAGGCCACCAACGCTCGACAGAATGGCACAAAGTGAGACGCCACACGAAAGCACGACGTTGACGTAGCCCCCTTCGTCGATGTAAAAACGAACGGCGGGGGGAGAGAGGTGGGTCGGGGCATGGGGAGCGGCGCCTTCTTCCCGCGAGTGTGACACCACCAGCCCGACGAGCCCGGGGGTCACGATGCTTCCAACGCCATCCACGTCGTCTTGCATGAAACATTCCGAGACCGAGCCGAGGTGAGGGGGCAGAGGCAATGGCCGAAGCGGTCCCAATGTCTCACCCCAAGCCGGCCCCATGGTGGAGGGCGACGAGCCGCCCTGCCGGGAGATCATCCCGTCGAGTCGGCCATCGCTTGTTTCTCGTTTTGGCACACCAAGTTCATGACCTTCTGTATTGGTACAAGCCGCACACTTACGCATGACGGGCGATGCCATCATACCTTGATCGTATCGCGTTTCGAACGGGAACTCACCGGCAAAACGGGGCACCGGCTCGAGACATGACTCTCCGCCTCTCATCGCGTACTAGGCACCGATGGCCACCCTGGCACGTCGAGTCCCATGAGACCCATGCGTGGCCGAAGGCAAGCCAAGCCGAGTCCTGTGACACCCATGCGGCCGAAGGCAAGCCAAGCCGTTCGACGGAGGGTGGGTAGACACTCACCGAAGGCAAGCCAGGCCGTTCGACGGAGGGTGGGTAGACACTCGCCGAAGGGGGGAGAAACGTCCCGCGTCTTCGAGGGGGCTGTAGGGACCAAACGCCTCACCTCACCCTTACCTTGCTCCGCGGTCCGCCCCGTTCCTGTCTCAAGCGAGCACCACCACCCATATAGAGGCAAACTTTTCGTTCGCGAACTGGCACACCTCGAGAGCACCACACCCCTCCGAATAGAAATCCCAAGGGGGGGGCTGCAGGCCGTGATGGCACTGTGCGGGGGGGAGCCACGGGGCGTGACGGCACAGCCCCGGGGGGGGCTATAGGGCGTGACGGCACTGCGCGGGGGGGTGCGGGGGGCGTGTGATGGCACCGCACCGGGGGGGCTACGGGGCATCACGGCACGGCACGGCATTGCAGGGGGGGCTGCGGAGGCGTGACGGCACAATCCCGCAGGGGGGGCTGCGAGAGCGTGACACCTGAAAAGATGCAGGGGGGAAGAGAGCTTGAGCTCTTGCAAGCACACACACACACTCACAAAACCCTAATAGAGAACACACAAGGTGAGAGGCTGAAAATCTTCTTCTTCTCTACTCAACACTCAACACACCATATACAAGATAAGAGTACACATAATATGAAAGGTACTCAACCAATACATACACGGGTTCTCTATAGTGTGAACCCGACTAAATGAGCTGGCGCTATAACTATGCCAGTCTCTAGAATGGCTGTCACAGAGCATGTCATCCCACTGGCCGCATAGCACCCAAGATCTCACCAACTATGCCAGTGGTGTAAGTGTGGGGCCTATCCCCCAGGCAGGTCATCAGTGGCCACTGCCTCACTAGACGAGCTCGATATCTCAACACTCCCCCTCGAGCTCAACTCCATCTCATGTACACCAAGCGAAGCCCTGAATCTGCGGAGCTTCTCTGTACCCAATGCTTTGGTGAAGATGTCAGCTACCTGATCCTCTGTGCTGACATAAACAAGGTCAAGATCTCCTGCCAAGACCTTCTCTCTGACGAAGTGGTAATGGACCTCTATATGCTTCGTACGAGCATGAAAGACTGGGTTCCTGGCCAACTGTATACTGCTAATGTTGTCACAGAAAATGACTTGTCTATCCACTGATAGACCCAAATCTGTAAGTAGCTTTCTCAACCAAGCTACCTCACATGCTGCCATAGCAACTCCTCTATACTCGGCCTCTGTACTCGATAGAACAACCGTAGGCTGCTTCTTGCTGCTCCAAGTCACAGCAGCACTCCCCAAAGAAAACATGAATCCACTGGTAGATCTTCTATCTGAGATACTACCAGCCCAATCAGCATCTGTGTACCCATGTACACATATCTCTGTCCCAGTCTCATAGAATAGTCCACAATGCAAAGTAGACTTCACATACCTCAGTATGCGTCTCACTGCATCCAAATGCGGTTTCCGTGGAACCTGCATAAACTGACTCACCAACCCAACAGCATAGCTCAAATCTGGTCTGGTGATTGTCATGTAGATCAAACTTCCTACTATGCTCCTGTACATAGTAGGATCCTCCAAGATCTCTCCTCAATCTGCACTCAACTTGCCATTCTGATCCAATGGCACGAAAATAGGCTTACAACCTGTCATACCATACTTGGACAACATGTCCAAGCCATACTGTCTCTGCAGTAATCCAATACCATGTGGTGACCTAATCACCTCAATGCCCAAGAAATATCTGAGCTCCCCCAGATCCTTCATCTCAAACTTCTGTCTTAGCAAGATCTTTACATCAAAGATCTCTGCATCATGGTCCCCCGTAATGATCAAGTCATCTACATAGATGACAACAAGCACAACCCCTCTATCACCATGTCTCACATACAGCGACAAATCTGCATTGGCTACATGAAAGCCAATAGTGACAAGATATTCAGAAATCTTGTCAGACCATGCTCTTGGTGCTTGCTTTAAGCCATAGAAGGCTTTCTTCAACCTGCAAACATGCTCGCGGTGACCCACATCCTCATAACCAAGTGGCTGCAACATATACACCTCTTCTTGCAAATCCCCATGCAAGAATGCATTCTTTACATCCATCTGATGTAAAGACCATTGCTTTGACGTAGCCACTGCTATCACAACTCTCACCGTTGCCATCTTGGCAACTGGGCTGAAAGTTTTCTCATAATCAATCCCATATGTCTGCGCATATCCTTTGGCTACCAATCTAGCCTTGTACCTGTTTATGCTTCCATCACTGTTATGTTTAACTTTGTGGCTTTCTTGGTAATTGCACTAAATCCCAAGTTTCATTTCCATATAGTGCATCCATCTCCTCATCCATGGCTTTCTCCCAATACACATTTCCAACAGCCTCATCAATGCATGTGGGCTCAACAACCTGCACAACCTTTGCGATATATGCATAGTGATGTGCCACATAACCATCATAGGTAAATCTCTGCACAGGATTTTTCACTCTCCCAGATCTTCGCAGCTTCTCATTCATGGCTTCCATAGCCTTCTTTACACCAGGTGTTCTCATAGCTGGGATCCCAAGCTCCTCATCAAGGCTCATATCTGAGCCACTAGACTCTCCATCAACATGAGAATGCCCTGCAGAAATGTCAGGCATACCAAGGGGCTCAACCACTTTCTCTTTTCCTTTACGTGATGTAGTAATCACATTTGCAGGACTGGTATTATGACGCAGCCTGCCACTCCATGGTCTATCAACAGACCCACTAGATGAGGACTCTCCTGGTCCACTCAAAGACTGTGATTGCTGACCTGCATTCTGTGCAACCACACTTCCACTCACATCAGCCCCAACAGCTTCTTTTTCAGCAGCATACCAGCTGCTCATCTCATCAAAGACAACATCCCTGCTTACCCTCAACTCGCGTGTAGCAGGGTTATAACACCTGTATCCCTTTTGCTCAAGGGAATATCCAATAAACACACATTTTTCAGCTTTTGGATCCAGCTTAGTTCTCAGCTCATCTGGCACATGCACATATGCAATGCATCCAAAGACTTTGAGATGAGACAAATCTAGTTTTCTACCAGTAAACCTCTCCTCTGGAGTTACATCATGTATGGCTGCAGTTGGAGTCCTGTTCATGATGTATACTGCTGTAGAAACAGCCTCAGCCCAATAGCAATGCGGCATATTCTTCTCTTCCATCGAT
The DNA here is from genome assembly GCF_041138505.1 of Cibotium barometz. NCBI lineage: Eukaryota > Viridiplantae > Streptophyta > Polypodiopsida > Cyatheales > Cibotiaceae > Cibotium > Cibotium barometz. The sequence continues at coordinate 54,793,981 of NC_141075.1, forward strand.
GCTCGCGCAATCTCTGCAATGTGCCTGTTTTTTCGCTCAGCAACTCCATTTTGCTGCGGAGTGTATCTGCATGTAAACTGTCTCCGAATACCATTCTTCTTCAAAAATTCAGAGAACTCATTGGAGAAGTACTCTCCCCCTCCATCTGACCTTAGGCACTTTACATATTTCCCTGTTTGCTTTTCAACTAAAACTCTGAAATTCTGAAAGTGAGTGAACACCTCACTCTTCTCCTTCATGAAATATACCCACACTTTCCTTGTGTGGTCATCAATGAAAGTCACATAATACCTGCAGCCTCCCATAGATATGGTCTTCGTAGGACCCCATACATCTGAATGCACAACATCTAGTGCATTTCTGCTCACATATCTGTTACGTGGAAACACATGCTTTGTTTGCTTCCCAAATTGGCATGCTTCACATATTTTCTGCATACCTTCCACTTTAAATTTTGGCAGCCCTGTCACAATTCCTTTTGTCTGCATAGACTTCAATTTCTGCACATTTACATGTCCAATTCTTTTATGCCATATGTCTGTGTCTGCAACAACTCCTGAACCATTTACAAACATCACAGCACTCATTTCAGGCATGTCTACATTCAACGTAAACATTCTGCCCACTCTGTTGCCTTTTGCAACCAACCTGCACTTGTCTTTAAAATCTTCAACATAACACCCATCAGGGTTAAACCGAACGTGCAAACCCTGCTCAATCATCTGGCCAACTGAAACCAGATTCTTTGTTATGTTTGGTACATGAAGTACATCTGCAAGGTACTTCACTTTGCCATCCTGCATAAACAATGGCACATCTCCAACATGGGCAATTGGATGAGCAGTGTCATCCCCTGTTTCCACAAAACCTGGTCTTTCTGGGTTTTTCATCTCCTTGAACCACTCCCCTGATAAAAAAACAGAAGCAGGAGACAGCACACACAAGAGAAGCAAACCCTAATCCATATCCATCAATCATAAAGAAGGAGAGAAGCCATAGTCACAATCTCTCTCACACACACAAAGGAGAACACAACATAGTGTTATGTCCACACTACAAAGTAAACCTAATGTAATGTCCACACCACACATGACCAGCTGGACGCGGTCATAAAAACACCACACGATATCCATCTACCATACTGTCACTCTGTCAGTCACTCTGTCAGCACCCATGTGCTATCCTCCAGCTGTATACGAGCTTGACATTTCAACACTCCCCCTCAAGCTCGACATGTCCATCTCTAGGACTCCCAATCTAGTACGGAAATACTCAAACTTATCCTTACCAAGTGCCTTGGTAAAGATATCTGCAACCTGCTCATCTGTCTGCACATATGTCAAATCAACATGCCCATCTAGCACTTTCTCTCTGATGAAGTGATAGTGGACCTCAATATGTTTGGTCCTGGCATGATAAACTGGGTTGCTAGCAAGCTGAATACTACTCATGTTGTCACAATGAATGACAACTCTCATATCACTCTGTAACCTGACATCATCTAGCAACTTCTTCAACCACATAGCCTCACATGCCGCTATGGCTGCTCCACGATACTCTGCCTCTGTGGTAGATAAAGCAACTGTAGGTTGCTTTTTACTGCTCCAACTCACAGCTCCACTACCAAGGCTGAAAACATAGTCACTGGTAGACCTCCTGTCATATGCACTACCGGCCCAATCTGCATCTGTATATCCATAGACATGCATGTCTTTTCCTGCCTCATAGAAAAGACCATAATGCACGGTAGTTTTGATGTATCTCAGAATATGTCTCACAGCATCCAAGTGAGGTTTACGAGGACTCTGCATAAACTGACTCACCAAACCAACTGCATAACTGAGATCTGGCCTCGTAATGGTCATGTAGATAAGGCTACCAATGATTTTCCTGTACATGGTGATATCATCAAGCTCATCACCCAAATCAGCCCTAAGCTTCATGTTTTGCTCTAATGGTGTCAACATTGGTTTGCATGCTGTCATACCATACTTTGCCAGCATGTCAAGTGCATATTGCCTTTGCATCAACCATATACCCTTGATTGTTCTAATCACCTCAATGCCAAGAAAGAACCTTAAATCACCAAGGTCTTTCATATCAAACTCTTTGCATAAAGAGGCCTTAACCTCATCAATGCCTTTCCCACAATCACCTGTGATAATCAAATCATCAACATAAATGACTATCATCACGATACCATCATGTGTCTTCTTCACATAAAGTGAAGAGTCTGCATTTCCAACCACAAATCCAATACTGACAAGATATCTGCTGATCTTGTCACTCCAAGCACGAGGTGCTTGCTTCAAACCATAGATTGCTTTCTTTAACCTACAAACAAAAGTCGGATATTTTGGATGTACATATCCTTCTGGCTGTTCCATGTACACCTCTTCTTGTAGTTCACCATTCAAGAAAGCATTTTTTACATCCATTTGATGTAAAGCCCAACCTTTTTGTGCTGCTAGTGCAATGATAGACCTCACTGTAGCCATCTTAGCCACTGGGCTGAAAGTTTCATCGTAATAAAGACCATAAGTTTGTGCATATCCTTTAGCGACCAGCCTTGCCTTATGTCTCTCTAGGCTGCCATCTGACTTGCACTTTACCTTATACACCCATTTGCAACCAATTGCATTCTTTCCTTGAGGTAACTCAGCCAATTCCCATGTATCATTTTTGTCCAAAGCATCCATCTCTTCATCCATGGCTTTCTCCCATACATGCTCTCCAATAGCCTCTGTATAGCATGTAGGCTCCACATGCTTTACCATAGATGTCATGTATGCATAGTGCATAGCAAAATCTCTATATGTCAATCTTTCAACTGGATATCTGACTCTCTGGGATCTCCGCAATGCATGCGGGTCACTCTGTACACCTGTAACACGAGCATGTGGTGGTACATATCTGTCCTGCCTAGCACCAGGTGTGCGTAAAACAGGTATTCCGAGCTCCTCATCCAAACTTTCTGAACTAGAGGACTCATAGCCTGTGATCCCAATTCCTTCAACTTTCTTCTTGCCTTTATCCATAGCACTACTCCCAGTGCTCACACTCTCATGCCTCAAACGTCCTGACCATGGACGTACACTGCTACTACTCTCAGCTTCTGCTGCTGGCCCAGACATAGTAGTAGAACTAGAACTTGCTTGTGATGGCAAGTTCACAGGCACATTAGCCTCAAGTGTGTCAATGACTCCCTCATCTCTTGCTTTGTACCAACTAGCAAGCTCATCAAACACCACATCACGTGAGATGACTACTTGTCTAGTTTGAGGGTTATAACATTTGTAGGCTTTTCGATCCTGTGCATATCCAACAAATACACATTTCTCTGCCTTAGGATCCAACTTCCGTCTTCTTTCATCAGGCACATGGACATAAGCTACACATCCAAAGACTTTGAGATGTCCAATGTCTGGCCTGTAACCTGTAAGCCTCATCTCTGGCGTGCTTCCATGAATGGCTACTGTAGGTGTTTTGTTCAGAATATACACTGCAGTAGCACATGCTTCTGCCCAATAGTAATCTGGCATGCTCTTTTCATTGAGCATTGCCCTTGCCACTTCACATATGACTCGATTCTTTCTCTCAGCCACACCATTCTGCTGAGGTGTATACCTGCATGTCAACTGTCTCCTTATCCCATGCTTTCGCAAGAAATGCTCAAAAGCTTTTGAGGTGTATTCACCACCTCCATCTGTTCTCAGACACTTAATCCAACAGCCATATTGTTTTTCTACAAGAGCTTTGAAATCCATGAATTTTTCCAGCACTTCACTCTTCTCTCTCAAAAAATATATCCATGTCATCCTGCTGAAGTCATCTATAAATGTCACATAGTATAGACTTCCTTTGATAGATGGGTTTTGTGCTGGACCCCATACATCACTGTGCACTATCTCAAGTGGTCTATTACTCATGTTTCCTTCTCTAGGGAACCTCAACCTTGCCTGCTTTCCAAACTGACAGGCTTCACAAACATGCATATGTCCATCATATTTAAATCGAGGCAATCCACTGACAATGCCTCTTGTTTGCATGTTCTTTAATCTCTGTATATTGACATGTCCAATCCTCTTGTGCCACATGTCAATGTCCTGCACAATCCCATTGCTCTTTGAAAACATGGCTGAGCTCAATTCTGGTATGCCTGCATCCAATTTGAACAACCTTCCTTCCTTCTTGCCCTTGGCAATCAATCTACAGCCATGCTTAAAGTCTTCCACAAAACAGCCATTCTCATTGAATCTTACTTGTAATCCCTGCTCAACCATTTGGCCTACTGATGCCAAATTCTTTGTGATGGATGGTACATATAACACTTCTGACATATTCTTCACATTTCCATCATGCATCCTCAAAGGCACACTGCCAACATGTGTTATAAGATGCTGAGTATCATCTCCTGTGACCACATAACCATTTGTATCCAATGGTTGCATCTTCTCAAACCACTCCCCATGACATGTCATGTGGTTTGAGGCACCTGAATCCATATACCATGACTCATCTCTTGCATTCTGAGAATCCATTGTCCCCATAACATGCTTCATTGCAAAAAGATGATTCGAACTCCCATCATTGTTACTAGTAGATGCATAATTTCCATGTTGTGGTCTTCCATTCCTCATATCATTCTGCTTTTTGTAACAATCTCTTTTGCCATATGTCCAAGTTTGCCACAATAGTGACATTCAATCCCATTCAAATTTTGTTGAGGACCTTGCCATCGTCCTCTACCACGAGCACCTGTTCCAAATCTCCCCCTATGGGATTGAAATCAACGACCTCCACGTGATCCAAATGATGACTGTGAATTCTGAAAATTCTGATTTGATTGTGGTTGAGTAGACCTGTCATTCCAACCACGTCCTCCACGGCCTCGAGGGGTAAATCTCCCCCTGCCTCGAAAGCCTCTAGATGAGTAAAAAGCCTGATTCCTTGCATGCTCATCATTGCTTGACGAGGATGCACCACCTGTAACACTCAGACCACCAAGGCCAAGCTTCAATTCTTCCACAATGAGCAATGACACAAGCTCATTAAAGTCTGGCATTCCTCCCAACCTTACTGAGATGGAAGTGTCAAAAGATTTGTAGTCTTTGCCTAAACCACGCAATGTGAGAGCAACCAAATCATCATCATCCATTGGGGCATGGATTGATGACAAGGAATCTGCATAACCCTTAATTTCCTGAACATACTCATGTATACTCCGATTCCTTCGTGTTACACTGTGAATCTGTTGCTTTAGTTGTATCTTCCTTGCACCAGTGTCTGTCTCATACATTTGGCACAATATACCCCATGCTTCTTTCGGTGTATCTGCATCTTGGATGTGAATAAGAAAGGCATCTGTTACACATATGGAAAAATAATGCAACACCTTCGAAGACCGCTCTACCCATTGCTTGTGAGCCAGTAACTGAGCATTATTTGGTTGAGGAGGTAGATATGGCTCTGGGTCTTCCTCCGAGACGAGACTCCATAAACCTTTGCCTTTCAAAAAACTCCTCATTCGAAACTTCCACACTTGAAAGTTAGTGCGATCAAGCTTCTCTCCAACAATCTGTATCGGACCATCTCCCATTGTTGCAAAAAAATTGTAGTAGATGTACCCCGCCGATCACAATGTATGAAGTACCTGTAATGCTCCAAATCTCTCCAAATCACATCAAATGCTTGCAAATTGTGTGCATTTACATCCCACAATGATTCATCAACAATGTACACTCGATCAAAGTTGAAACCAAATGATACTCCTTCACAAAAAAAATTCTGGTTTTTTTCTCGCCAGTAATTTCTCGCCAGTAACCAGTCAAGATTATGCTCTAAATCCTTCAAATCTTGTCCAAATTCAATGATTCAACTTGCATTGGCTTTCCAACACATTGCTCCAACATATCCTAGAAGGGTTTGATCAAATTCTTCAAGATGAATGAGAACCACCAATTTTTGTAGCTCCCTGGTTTGCTTTTTTCTGCATCTGTCAGGTACCACCTCTCACTAAAAGTGCTCTATCTCCTTCAAATCTTATCCAAATCCAAAACTTTTTGAATCAAAATTTTAGCAACTCATAGGACTCTACTTGTAGCAAAGGAATTAGGCCAATTTGATATAGACAAAGATTAATGCCTTGATTAAAAATGCTCTGTTTCTGGACAGACTTTCTGCAAACCTGCAAACCTCTGCTAATTGAGTTCAATGAGCTCCAAATGCATGAAATGAGCTGCAACCAAGCATCACAAGGCCTTAGCAATGTCTTTGCTAAACTCCCCAAGCTTTGAATGGCATCAATTGGATTAGAAATGAGTGAATGGCTTGATATCAACTGAGACTGTCCAGAAATCTGCAGAGGGATGCGCCGCCTGCTCCTGGAGCTCTAGGAGAGAGGGTTTTTCACAATTGACTTGATGGGTCTCTTAGCAATGACCTAATCTATCATGGGTATGAAGGGCTAGCTCCAATTTTGAGTATAATTGCCACAATTGATCCTCCACGGGGCATATATTCTCTGGTTTGCAGGAGTCAGAAAAAACAGAATTTTTCTTTCACAAATCACCTGAAATACATCAATGTTTCATGCAATGGTTTGCTCCAGTGTTGTTAATACATGTGCCCTTTCACAATACATGAGAACCTCTGTGTTTTCTTTGTATTTTCCCCAATACTTTTGACAAAATACATTCCTTCACAAGCTTTCCATGAAAGCTTCAAAACCAGAAATTTTCTGCTTGCTTTATGCACTTCAATCTTCACTGAACTTGCTCTTTGGCACCTGCAATCCGCAGAGGGGGTCTTGCTACACTTACCAATGGTCCTTAGCTCTCAGATCTGATGCCGATGTGTGCTCCACAGCTTCTCCTTTGCTCCAAGCTCCAATGGCTCCCTTCACAGCTTTTTCTTCTTCTTCCCTCTTCACTCACTCACTCTCACAACACAGCTAATGAGCTCTTGGCTCTGATACCATGATAAAAAACAGAAGCAGGAGACAGCACACACAAGAGAAGCAAACCCTAATCCATATCCATCAATCATAAAGAAGGAGAGAAGCCATAGTCACAATCTCTCTCACACACACAAAGGAGAACACAACATAGTGTTATGTCCACACTACAAAGTAAACCTAATGTAATGTCCACACCACACATGACCAGCTGGACTCGGTCATAAACACACCACACGATATCTATCTACCATACTGTCACTCTGTCAGTCACTCTGTCAGCACCCATGTGCTATCCTCCAGCTGTATATGAGCTTGACATTTCAACATCCCCATGACTCGTCATGTGGTTTGAAGCGCCTGAATCCACATACCATACATTATCTTTTTGTGCTGCATCAACATTTTCAGACATGGCATTCACGACATGCTGCATAACAAACAACCTTTCATTATCCTCATTATTTCTGCTTGAGGATGCATAGTTGTTTTGCTGCACTTTCCCATTTTGCATGTCAGCCTGCTTCTTGTAACATTCTGCCTGCACATGTCCAAGCTTACCACAATAATAGCATTCACGTGCATCATTATATTGCCTTTGCCAATTTCCACGGCCTCTTTGACTCCCCCTGCCTCTCTGAATTTGCCTCTTCCACCTGCGTGTTGTTGTTGTTGTTGTTGATTCTGGGACTGTTGTTGTTGCTGCTGCTGCTGGCCATAATTTTGATTACCGGTTCGGCCACCTCCTTGACCGCGTCCACGGCCTCCTCTACCTCGTCCTCTTCCTGAACTCGTGTAGAAAGCCTGTTGCTCTGAAGTGTTTTTGCTTTGTGAAGACTGTTGGTCTTCACCCAAGCTCTTCTCTTCGATAATCAGCATAGACACCAAATCTGTAAAGTTGGGAATGTTTTCCCGAGTCTGAATGGACGTCTTAAACGCCTTGTATTGTGGCCCGAGACCACGTAGATAGACTTCCACCTTGTCATCATCATCTACTGACACACCAATAGATGCAAGGGATTCCACAATACCCTTTATCTTCAGCGCATAGTCATTCACAGACATGCTCTTTTTCTCCAGAGTATGAAGTTCATTCTTCAACTGTATCTTGCGTGCCTTGGTATTTGTTTCATAAAGCTTTACCAAGGTGTCCCACATCTCCTTGGGGGACTTGGCATCCTGAATGTGCCCAATCATGGTGTCCTGTATACTAATGGAAAGCCAATACATAACCTTCCTCGCTCCTTGGTTCCAGTCTTTAAACTCTTTCACATCTGCGGCAGTCGGATTTATATCCGGTATCTCCGGTGCCTCTTCATGCTCACCTTCTATGTAGTCCCAATAGCCTTTTCCCATTAGGAAATTTGTCAACCTGAACCTCCAAGCATGGAAGTTATTCTTGTCAAGCTTCTCAGCCACAATCTGAGTTATCCCATCATTTGACATCTTGCCAAACACACAATTTTACCAGAAACTGCACTCTGGTTTTTCTGCACAAATTGCTGTATTTTCTGCACAGCGGTACTGTAGTACTCTCAAATGTCACAACCAGTGACTTCAATGTGCATACATACACCCAATGGCAACTGTAGACCTCTTTGCAGCACCCACAGTGTTGATAAAAAACAGAAGCAGGAAGGAACACACACAAGAGAAGCAAACCCTAATCCATATCCATCAATCATAAAGAAGGAGAGAAGCCATAGACACCATCTCTCTCACACACACAAAGGAGAACACAACATAGTGTTATGTCCACACTATAAAGTAAACCTAATGTAATGTCCACACCACACATGACCAGCTGGACGCGGTCATAAACACACCACATGATATCTATCTACCATACTGTCACTCTGTCAGCACCCATGTGCTATCCTCCAGCTGTATACGAGCTTGACATTTCAACACTCCCCCTCAAGCTCGACATGTCCATCTCTAGGACTCCCAATCTAGTACGGAAATACTCGAACTTATCCTTACCACAAGTGCTTTGGTAAAGATATCTGCAACCTGCTCATCTGTCTGCACATATGTCAAATCAACATGCCCATCTAGCACTTTCTCTCTGATGAAGTGATAGTGAACCTCAATATGTTTGGTCCTGGCATGATAAACTGGGTTGCTAGCAAGCTGAATACTACTCATGTTGTCACAATGAATGACAACTCTCATATCACTCTGTAACCTGACATCATCTAGCAACTTCTTCAACCACATAGCCTCACATGCAGCTATGGCTGCTCCACGATACTCTGCCTCTGTGGTAGATAAAGCAATTGTAGGTTGCTTTTTACTGCTCCAACTCACAGCTCCACTACCAAGGCTGAAAACATAGCCACTGATAGACCTCCTGTCATATGAACTACCGGCCCAATCTGCATCTGTATATCCATAGACATGCATGTCTTTTCCTGCCTCATAGAAAAGACCATAATGCACGGTAGTTTTGACGTATCTCAGAATATGTCTCACAGCATCCAAGTGAGGTTTACGAGGACTCTGCATAAATTGACTCACCAAACCAACTGCATAACTGAGATCTGGTCTCGTAATGGTCATGTAGATAAGGCTACCAACCATTTTCCTGTACATGGTGATATCATCAAGCTCATCACCCAAATCAGCCCTAAGCTTCATGTTTTGCTCTAATGGTGTCAACATTGGTTTGCATGCTGTCATACCATACTTTGTCAGCATGTCAAGTGCATATTGCCTTTGCACCAGCCATAAAGACCGTATTACGTAAAGTGGGAAAAATCCCATTCCCACGTTGAAAATTTTAATGCATTTTATTATAATAGAGACCATTTACATTCAATTACAAAAGGGAGTAACAAAATGTGCTAGTGTCATGGGGGTGTATTGGTTGAATGAGGTATTGAGCTTCTTTTTAAGCATGTTCATTTTGTGCACTCACAAGATCACACACTTAGATTATTCTCTCAATTATTATCTTGATTATCATCGTGATTGTTGAACACATTGTAGTAGCTATCATCGAGTTTCAATGTATTCTTGTTGTTGTACAAAACATGGAGACCCCAAAAGAAATGAACTTTTTTGAAGAAAACTCGTGTAGTTATTTGTCTGAAATGGACAATGTAGCGAGATATTTGCCTTGTTGCTCATATTGAGGTGTCTAGCATGGCTAGCAGTCCAACGTCAATCACTTTATCTCTTCACTTTAGATCTAGCACTTGTCTACTATTATAGAGCTGAAAAGGATTTCTTGATCCATGACTTATCCATTCTAGATCCTGTTCCACCACTTGGACATTATAGAGCTAGACTTGAGTGGATGCAAGCTCCACCAAACGGTAGATCTAAACTCAAAATTCTAGTCGTATTGTATGACTTCCAAAGGTTTAGGTCTACCACACATGGATACTAGCTCCACCATGTGGTAAGTCCAAAATTCTATGAAGAGACCATGGCTGCTACCTCCACCACATGGTGGAGCTAGAGCTCAATAAGATACCACATGGTGGAGCTAGCTAGCTCCATGAAATTATACAGCTAGACTTCAATTGATGGTAGCTCCACCACATGGTAGATATAGACATAGAATTTTAGCTCTACCATCCCATATGGTGGAGCTTGATTTTAAGGGATTCTAGCTCTACCACATGGTAGAGCTAGAATTCTGAGCTAGCTCTACCACGTGGAGCAAGAACGCATTGAAAGAACCAAGATCTACCATTTGTTCAATCTAGACCCCCAAGTAAAAAATTTGATACAAGAGATTGTATATTGAGAGTCCCCTTAGAGTAGGACGCACTCTCCAATTTTAAGTCTGCATTGTAATGAACAAAGACTAAATAAACAAGAATTTATAATATGACATGGTGAAAGTTTCCTTATATACACAACTACTACAAATTAACATTATTAAAGATAGAAAGAGTCTCATTGCAGTAGGATGCCCTTTGTCAAAATGATAGTTAAAAGTCTTTACCTACTCTACTAAAAAAATAATAATTTGCAAAGTTTGGCCAAAAGATAAAAGGATAAAAGGAGTCCCCTTAGAGAAGGATGCACTCCATTTATGACTCAATTATAATAAGACATTGTAAATGAACATGAATTTATTGCTTGTGCTAGAATTTGTTCAATGCTTTGCAAAGGCAAACATTTGAACAGTATGCTCCATAAGAGGCCTGATTACAATATCATATTTCAATATATGGACTTTTATTACATTAAAAAAGGCCAAATTACTTGCATCCTCTACATTTGATTATATTACGGACAAACAAAATGAGCTCATGGTGGTGTATTACTTTCATGATGCCTCCTCTTGTTGCTTTGCTTAATTTTCACTCTCTGCTTGCCTCTGTGCCTCAGCTTCAGCCTCCTCTCGTTGCTTTCTTTGAATTTCAAGTTGTTCTTGCCTCTTTGCCTCAGCAGCATCAGCCTCCTACTGTCGCTTCCACACCTCTGGCTTTTTCCTATTCTCTACTTTCAATTTCTCTTCTTCAAGCTATTTCTTCATCACATCATCTGAGAATTGGTTAGGTTTTTCTTCAAAGGCATTATCCCATGTATACTCTTGCCGATCTTCATTCTGTAGCCATAAAAACAACCAATTTCTTAAATCTTCTGTCAAAAAACTATACCTTTCCTTGGAAGGTTGATGGTACAATTCTGGGACTATTAACTAGGTTCCTCGCTCATTCTTAAACACCTTATAGTAGCTATCATCAATTATCAATGTATTTTTCTTGTTGTACAAAGGATAAAGACCCCAAAAGGTCTCAAGCTTTTTAAAGAAAACTTGTCTATTCTGCACAACCCATGTGGATTTTGAACAATTCTCTTGTGAGAGAACACCTGTAAACTTGGGCTTTTGTTGTAGAAATACTGTGTCAATTATTCCACAGAGCTTAGTTCTCCTACATGCGCTCCAAATAAAAACATAAAAGAATTGAATACACCAATCTAAGAACTCATGTGCATCCTTGTGACATAGGACATAACGATATTGGTTAATTGGGTATTTTACCAACTCGTTAAGGAGGATCCTTCTCATCATATTGGGTTTCGACAACATAGCACAACAAACCATTGAGGTTTAGAATAATAGCCCTCCTATCATCCTCTTTGCATAGGGGTACACATATTGTGTCTGACAAATACCATGTCAGTATGATAACCCCCTCAGAGGGATGCACAAAGTGCAACCTTGCATTAATTTTTCGTAGACGGTCAAGATGGCGCTGAACCAACTGTCTTCGTACACTCTGGATTTTCTTGGACATGTGACGTACTAATGCTCTATGTGACGAAGAAGTCGCCTCTGCCAATTAGAATCAATCACATGACCTGGAAAACAATGAGCATGCTTAATGATAAAGGTGGGCATGTGGGGGAAGGCATGTTACAACTACTCTTATGCAAAGATAGATTTTAAAGAATTACAAAACAAATGTGACTATGCACGCTAACATTAAACAATGAGCATGCTTAATGATAAAGGTGGGCATGTGGGGGAAGGCATGTTACAACTACTCTTATGCAAAGATAGATTTTAAAGAATTACAAAACAAATGTGACTATGCACGCTAACATTAAACTAATAGTATATACTGTTCCAAAATGTTGACTTTAGTTGCATTACAAAATGACCCAAGATGCAAAGATCCATTTGATTCTAAAAAGACGCAACAAAATGTGCTAGCAGGTAGTATCAGAAATGAATGTGGTGAAATTAGAATGCATTGATGTAGATCAACCACGTGGTTGAGCTAGAATGCACTGTTCTAGCTCAACCATGTGGTAGGACTAGAATATTCTTAAATCTAGTTCTACCATGTGATAGAGCTATATCAAAGTATTCTAGCTCGATCCCATGGCAAAATTAGAAATAATATTTGAAGTCTAGCTCTAGCACGTGGTAGAGCTGTATCAAAATATTTTAGCTAGACCCCATGGTAGAACTAGAATGGTTTGAAATCCAACTCAACCATGTGGTGATGTGGAAGAGCTAGAATGCATTGATCTAGCTCTACCATATGGTAGAGCTAGAATGCTTTCAAGTCTAACTCTACCATGTCATGGAGCTAGAATGCTTTGAAGTCTAGCTCTACCATGAGGTGGAGCTAGAAGGCATTGATCTAGCTCTACCATAGTCCAAATATGTAGGAATTAAAATCATAAGACAAAGATCAAGCTTCCATACATTTTCAAATTAGGAGGCTCCTTATAGTAGAGTGCACTCCAACATTTATAAAATTATCTGAAGAGTAATACATTTGCTACTACTTTAAAAACAGGACAAAATTTCTTGTCAATTCATGATTACAAAAAGATAAAATTCCTCCAAAAAAATACAATCCTTGTGATAAATGGCTTCTTTAAATGAATACTCCTTGGAACAATATCCTTGAAATAAATCTGCAAGAAACCATCATAAATTAAGTTTCTTCATTGTGAATACAAAATTAGTTATTTCTATCCCGTTGGAGAAGATTGTACTCATTTAACACCTTGTTTATGAAAGCCCTTGCATTGGCTGCCTTCAACTACGTTGTGGTAGAACCCAATTTTCTAGCTAGAGAAATCACTTGTGGTCCCCTCATGCTAGCGATACTGACTCGTTCTTTTGCCATAATTTCTATTATCTCTTCTCTTTTGTTTTCATATTGTCTCGCTAATACCTCTTGATTGTCAACAAACTTTTGTATAATCTCTGATAGTGGTAGCCTATCAGTGTAGATTATCTTCTGTGACCAATTTAAATTGCGCTTTCTCTAAAAATCTACCACACCTCTGTATTCATTTTTATTGGATACTGGAGGTTGTCCGTGTAGCGATTAGAGCCAATGATCTCACACACATCTTCACTCTCATCAAGCTGCTGCAATAAGTAAGGGAGCAACTCATCAATGAGAATATTGTCGACCATCTTTTCTTCATCAAACTTTGTAGGATATATACAATTATTCAGGAGAAGCACATCCCTTGTATGGAGAGTCATCATAAGAACCGTTCTACGAGCATCACAATCAAAACATGAAGCGATTTTTGACAATGGCTTGAACATTGCCTGAACTGTTGGATTATCAGATCGAGCTATTTTACCACTTTTATCCTTCTCGCAAGCCTCTTGAGCCCAAACTACAAAAAAAGGCAATATCTCTCCTGCTCTGTCTTGTAATATTCTCAATATTTGAAGAACATTACTCTCTGTCGTCGCTGTTGACCAGATCCCAACATTAATATTTTTTAATAAAATCTTCAAGAATTGGATACATCCTGGCCTTAGTACAATATATCGTTTTGAATCCATTTGAATAGTTTCATGTATTGAAGATGGTTGTTGTTGACAACGTTTCAGTAGGTAGACCATTCAGGTCCAACACAATTGTCAACACTGATTTCTTGGAGATAGCAGTGTCGGTACTTCTTGGTACTTCTTCTTCGGGCTAGAAACTCTCACCCATTGCTTCATTTGTTGGAGATTTAGGTACCCCAATTTCATTGTCAGCATTTGTCTTTAAACCTTCTGGATGGACATCACTGAATGCGTGGGAGAAGCTCTCATCCACAGTTTGATTGTGGCATTCCGTAGCTACTTCACTTCGTGCTACTATCTTAATTTCGGGATCTAAAAGAAAAAAAAGTAACATTGACTCAACAATCTTTCAAACTACAAGAATTTATAATTGTAACACTCACTCTTAACACATGTTTATTGGTGTAATCTAAAAGGAAATCATGTTTGGATACCAATTATCAATTCTACTTACTCAGTCTAGAATTGGAGGGTTTAAAATAGATTTCCAAATACACCCATTATTCTAGCTCTACCATTTGGTAGAGCCAGTTTTTGCAAGGGAGCTGTTGTTGGAAGTAGGCCTTGAGATCCACCCTTGAGCTCCAAGAGTAGGTGGAGGTGAGAAACACAAAACCACTCAACTATATGGTAAAGCTAAAATTTTAGATGTTTTAGATTTTCCATATGGTAGAGCTAGAATTTATAAGTCTTGCTTTACCACGTGGTTGAATTGGGGATCAAGATAGCTTCTTTATGGGTGGAGCCAGTAGACTTCCATAGGTTTTAGGTCTAGACTTCAATGGGTTCTAGCTCATCGCACGTGACAAGAACCAAGGAGCTAGAATTGCATTTGAACTAGCTCTACCATGTGGTGGAGCTACAAATGCATTGGCCTAGCTCTACCATATGGTAGAGCTAGACTTAAATGGATGCACTGCAAAAACTGTCTTTGGGGGGTGCATTGGCCTAGCTCCACCACTTTGAAGAGGTAGCTAGACTTTAATGGATTCTTAGTCCACCACTTTAAAGAGGTAGCTAGCTCCACCAAATTGTAGACCTATTGAAATCTAGATCTACCACAGGGTAGGATTGAAGTAAATGAGAGGATCTCTAGCTCGATCATCTTAGATTTATAAGCTAGATTTTCAGAATCACCAGCTGGCCATTGTGCGACCACTAAGTAGACTTTCCAAATTCACCAATTGGTTATGTAAAAAGTGAATTTGTCAATGAACATGTAAGGATCCATAACTTGGTGATTCTAGATTCCAAAGCCCAATTTGGAGAGAGCTACAAAAATAATAAAAGCATTGTATAAAATCAAAATAACTAAATACTACTAAAAAATGAACCAAGGATATAACAAGTCAAAACATCACCAAATCAAAGTATTGAAGACACAAGGAAAGCCCATTAAGAAGTTACATACTGTCTTCAAAATCCAAAAAATCTCGAGCTGAACGAACTTCACCATGTCTCGATCTTTCCGTGGTATTCCTTTGATTGTTAGTAATAGGCGGAACTGGTTGCTCATTTCTTGCCTTTGCAAAGTCAAGAAGCCTTGTTCCCATCTTTCTTTGATCTTCAATACTCTCCACTAGGCCAATCACTTCCTTATTTAGTGCTAGCCCTAGCTCGATGATATAGCCATTACTGAAAAGATCAACAAGCTTGCAGCCTTCTCTGCAATACTTCCGAATACATTGCTTGATCAAAAGATTCTTCTTGATTCTTAGAAACTCAATGTCTGGGATAGTTTTAACTTCTTCATTATCTATATCAAGAGGTCCAGTATCCAATATTGTCTCTTGTGTACCTGGATCAGGAACATCTGCTAGTCCTTGAAAGGCATCTCCCTTGCTGAAAAACACTAAGGATGTGAAGAACTCTATTGCACAATGCGTCGGTTGTCACGTCGAAAATGCAATGCCCCATTATACTGTTCCTTTGCTATGCCACTCAAATTTTTTAAAGCATTTTGCACGTGAATAAAATCTGTAATATTTAGAAAGGTAAGCAACACATATTGGGATGGCAAAGATCTACCAACTGCTGCTGTAATGATCATAATGCCGTTCAAAAGATTACAAAATGATTCCACATCCCAATGCATATTTCTTCCCAAATCTTCAGTGTTATCCAGAACACATAACCCAATGGAAATTGGATTGTTGAGGTGGCGCTTCAAGTAGTAACTCCCGTCGAATGGAAGACTCACAGCATAAATACACCAAGGAAGATCCAAGGACAAGGTTGAACTTTCTTTGTTAAGGCTGATATTCCACTCCACATATTGCCTTGCTTCTACTGGAAAATCAATCTTCTTTGATCCAACCTGTAGCTTTGACTTTATATACACATCACATAACTTCAAAAGAACTGAGTATACAACCTCATTGATGCTATAGGTGATAGTCAATTCTGACCAATCTTGACATTGTTTGTCCTTGTTCAGAGTGTTGAACTCTACAAGCAATGCATCTTGAATAATTTTATCTTTGCTTGAGCTGCTTGATACGCTCTGGCATGTCAATTACATCTACATCCTTAGTACCCTTTGAAAGAACAATTTTTCCAGACCTGATTTTTGAATGTATTTGTTTGACTTCTTGTTCATCTAGCCCAGCAAGACATCTGAAAACTGTGGCAGTTGGTTTCTTGTTTTGCTTCTCCATGATTTCAAGCCAGCCTTTGAAAACTTCATCAGAGTAAATCACCATGTGAGACTGCTTTGAAATGAAGGATGCTCCCACCGTAATTCTAGCCATTCGCAAAAAATTTTGCAAAGAAATAAAAGAAAAAAAGATCAAAATCTAGTATTTTTTTCAAAACATATAATTATAAGAGAGCAAGGGATATGGACATACATCCCAGTCTACACGAGATGATGAGCCCTCTGTTACTCCGGATGCTGGCCTTGACGGAGAACTATTGAAGATCCATTGACTCCTCAAGTGCTACAAGACATCATAGTATGGTTGTTTGATATATAATGATTGGGCCTCTTTATTAGCTATAGCAGATATGGTCGTCGCAACTTGTGGCTCTGGATCTACAACAATTCGAGCCTTTCTTTTTTCATACGTTTGTATCAGGTATTGAGCACGACCATCTTTTTCCATTTCTTGATACCGTAAGAATTTTGCAGCATAGATGGAATGTTGGCCATCAATAATCCAATATGAATACTCAGTGAGTTTCTCCTCTGTTACCTCACTTAGTTTCATTGGAATTCCTTTCTTCTTGCTAGCATTCTTTACAAGCATCAAGTATGCACACGCTCCTGGCCTGTTTGCACTTGCACCAAAAAATAGCACGCATTCATCCACACGGTGAGGTTCTATTTGACGGGAGTTATAGTGATCAGGAGCTAGCCAGCATTGATCTACAGGGATCTCATACTCTTTGTACTTGAATGGAAAATACTTAGAGTATTTTTCCATACCCCTTGTATCACTCTTTAGTGCCTTTTGCACCTCATTTTCCAAAACTTTGGTATCCACAAATCTTATTTTTGTTGAATTTTCCAAGCCTATTTTCTCTACTGTAGATTTAAGAAGCTTCATCTACATCCATAATGCCTGTACTACTTTTTGCCTTTTTTTAAACTGGATTTTTAGAGGGCATTTTCTCTTTTTTTTGTTTGCCTTTCACACAATAAGTAATGGAAGCTTGCAACTCTTCAAGAGTTATTTCTTGACTTGCACAATCTAACTTCCACCCTCGAGAGAACATAGTATCTTGTTTATCTCTTACTATTCGTTCAATAATGAATGCCTTGGGATCTAGTTGATACTCATGGATTTCAGGTACCCCAATATTTATGCATTCAATATCGGGATGAGAATCAACTACAGAAATATAAGATAGAGTCATTGGTTCTAGATCCTCAAAAGTATCCATGCCCACATCACTAGCAACAAATAGTTGAATTTTGTTGAATTGTGAACCCTGAAGACCCCAACTATCTAAGTACCACTGTCGTCGTTGATCAGCAGAGGCAAATTCAATACTCACCGGAACTTCCACCACTTTTCTTTTCTGAGACATCTTTCACCTGCAATAAAAACCACAATTGTTAATTAAAGTTATTATATTCTCCCACTTTAAAAAAAACTTAAAATATCATATTCAAAAATCACGATATATATCCATGAAAACACTGTGGAGGAGATGAAAAGTATTTCCATCTTGGAACTCTCAATACATTTGTTAGTCTTGCTCTACCACATGGTAGAGCTAGATAAATGCATTCTAGCTGGACTTCAAAGTATTCTAGTGCTGTTTTTTCAATGGATATTATCTCTATCGGGTGGCAGAGCAAGATTAATAAATGTATTGACCAGAATGCTTTAAAATCTAGCTCTACCATGTGGTGGAGCTAGAATGCATTCTTCTAGCTCTACCATGTGGTAGAGCTAGACTTCAATGAATGTAACTGGCTGAGGTTAAATGTAACTGTGGTAGAGCTGTATTCTACCTAAACCACATTGTAGAGATAGAATGCTTTGAGGTCTAGCTCTACCATGTGGTGAAGCTAGAATTGCATTTGAGGTCTAGCTCTACCATGTGGTGGAGCTAGAATCATAGAGGTAGAAAGCTTTGAGGTCTCAAATGCAATTCTAGCTCCACCACATGGTAGAGCTAGACCTCAAAGCATTCTATCTCAATTACTCCATCTTGGAGCTCTCAATACATTTATTAGTCTTGCTCTACATGGTAGAGCTAGATAAATGCATTCTAGCTAGTCTTCAAAGTATTCTAGTAGTAGAAAGCTTTGAGGTCTCAAATGCAATTCTAGCTCCACCACATGGTAGAGCTAGACCTCAAAGCATTCTATCTCAATTACTCCATCTTGGAGCTCTCAATACATTTATTAGTCTTGCTCTACATGGTAGAGCTAGATAAATGCATTCTAGCTAGTCTTCAAAGTATTCTAGTGCTGGTTTTTCAATGGATATTATCTCTACTAGGTGGCAGAGTAAGATTAATAAATGTATTGACCAAAATGCTTTAAAATCTAGCTCTACCATGTGGCGGAGCTAGAATGCATTCTTCTAGCTCTACCATGTGGTAGAGCTAGACTTCAATGAATGTAACCGGTTGAGGTTGAATGTAACCGGTTGAGGTTGAATGTAACTGTGGTAGAGCTGTATTATACCTAAAACACATTGTAGAGATAGAATGCTTAGAGGTCTAGCTCTACCATGTGGTGGAGAAATATATTTGAAGTCTAGCTCTACCATGTGGTGGAGCTAGAGTCGTAGAGATAGAAAGCTTTGAGGTCTAGCTCTACCATGTGGTAGAGCAAGAATGCATAGATCTAGCTATGTTCTATACACATCAACAAAACCAATTACTCCAAGAAGAGACCTACTTCACATGACAATAACCAAGGAGCTAGAATTGCATTTTATCTAGCTCTACCACGTGGTAGAGCTGTATTCTACCTAGACCACATCGTAGAGCTAGAATGCTTTAAGGTCTAGCTCTACCATGTGGTGGAGCTAGAATTGCATTCTTCTAGCTCTACCATGTGGTAGATTTCAACGAATGTAACCGAGTGAGGTTGAATGTAACTGTGGTAGAGCTGTATTCTACCTAAACCACATTGTAGGGATAGAATGCTTTGAGGTCTAGCTCTACCATGTGGTTTTCAATGGATATTATCTCTACCAAGTGGTAGAGCAAGATTAATAAATGTATTGACCAGAATGCTTTGAAATCTAGCTCTACCATGTGGTGGAGCTAGAATGCATTCTTCTAGCTCTACCATGTGGTAGAGCTAGACTTCAATGAATGTAACTGTGGTAGAGCTGTATTCTGCCTAAACCACATTGTAGAGATAGAATGCTTTGAGGTCTAGCTCTACTCCATGACAAGAACCAAGGAGCTAGAATTGCATTTGATCTAGCTCTACCACGTGGTAGAGCACGTGGTAGAGCTGTATTCTACCTAGACCACATCGTCGAGCTAGAATGCTTTGAGGTCGAGCTCCACCATGTGGTGGAGCTAGAATGCATTCTTCTAGCTCTACCATGTGGTAGAGCTAGACTTCAATGAATGCAACCGGCTGAGGATGAATGTAACTGTGGTAGAGCTGTATTCTACCTAAACCACATTGTAGAGATAGAATGCTTTGAGGTCTAGCTCTACCATGTGGTAGAGCTAGAATTGCATTTCAGGTCTAGCTCTACCATGTGGTGGAGCTAGAGTCATAGAGGTAAAAAGCTTTGAGGTCTAGCTCTACCATGTGGTAGAGCAAGAATGCATCAATCTAGCTATGTTCCATACACATCAACAAAACCAATTACTCCAAGAAGAGACCTACTTCACATGACAAGAACCAAGGAGCTAGAATTGCATTTGATCTAGCTCTACCACGTGGTAGAGCTGTATTCTACCTAGACCACATCGTCGGGCTAGAATGCTTTGAGGTCTAGCTCCACCATGTGGTGGAGCTAGAATGCATTCTTCTAGCTCTACCATGTGGTAGAGCTAGACTTCAATGAATGTAACCGGCTGAGGTTGAATGTAACTGTGGTAGAGCTGTATTCTACCTAAACCACATTGTAGAGATAGAATGCTTTGAGGTCTAGCTCTACCATGTGGTGGAGCTAGAATTGCATTTGAGGTCTAGCTCTACCATGTGGTGGAGCTAGAATCGTAGAGGTAGAAAGCTTTGAGATCCAGCTCTACCACATGACAAGAACGAAGGACCTACTCCAAGAAGAGACCTACTTCACATGACAAGAACGAAGGACCTACTCCAAGAAGAGACCTACTACACATGACAAGAATGAAGGAGCTAGAATTGCATTTGATCTAGCTCTACCACGTGGTAGAGCTGTATTCTACCTAGACCACATCGTAGAGCTAGAATGCTTTGAGGTCCAGCTCTACCATGTGGTGGAGCTAGAATTGCATTTGAGGTCTAGCTCTACCATGTGGTAGAGTTGTATTCTATCTAGACCACATCGTAGAGCTAGAAAGCTTTGAGGTCCATCTCTACCATGTGGTGGAGCTAGAA
The DNA here is from genome assembly GCF_041138505.1 of Cibotium barometz. Taxonomy (NCBI): domain Eukaryota; kingdom Viridiplantae; phylum Streptophyta; class Polypodiopsida; order Cyatheales; family Cibotiaceae; genus Cibotium; species Cibotium barometz. Next base: position 54,815,245 of record NC_141075.1, read on the forward strand.
TGCATTCTTCTAGCTCTACCATGTGGTAGAGCTAGACTTCAATGAATGTAACCGGCTGAATGTAACTGTGGTGGAGCTAGAGTCGTAGAGGTAGAAAGCTTTGAGGTCTAGCTCTACCAATGTGGTGGAGCTAAAATTGCATTTCAGGTCTAGCTCTACCATGTGGTGAAGCTAGAGTCGTAGAGGTAGAAAGCTTTGAAGTCTAGCTCTACCACATGGTAGAGCTAGAAGAATGCATTCCAGCTCCACCACATGGTAAAGCTGGACCTCAAAGCTTTCTACCTCTACGACTCTAGCTCCACCACATGGTAGAGCTAGACCTGAAATGCAATTCTAGCTCCACCACATATGGTAGAGCTAGTCCTCAAAGCATCCTTGCTAGACCTTAAGGTATTCTAGTGCTGGTTTTCAATGGATATTATCTCTACCAGGTGGTAGATCAAGATTGATAAATGTATTGACCAGAATGCTTTGAAATCTAGCTCTACCATGTGGTGGAGCTAGAATGCATTCTTCTAGCTCTACCATGTGGTAGAGCTAGACTTCAATGAATGTAACCGACTGAGGTTGAATGTAACTGTGGTAGAGCTGTATTCTACCTAAACCACATTGTAGAGATAGAATGCTTTGAGGTCTAGCTCTACCACATGGTAGAGCTAGACTTCAATGAATGTAACCGACTGAGGTTGAATGTAACTGTGGTAGAGCTGTATTCTACCTAAACCACATTGTAGAGATAGAATGCTTTGAGGTCATAATCTTGTAGATCAAAAGAGTGGTAGATAGTGAGACATTGGTAGAATGTGGTGGTTAGTCAAAATTGCAAATCCAATGGTTTGATTTTTCATGATCTCTTTTCTAAAATTCTTCCAAGCTATCAGAAGGCCTGCAAATACTAATAATCTAATTAGTAAAATTACATTTTTGATGTAAATCATCTAAAACCTATAGGGACTAGTGTACTTGTATTGGTGCATCTATGGAAAAAAAATTAGATCACTCTAAGTATGGAAAGATCATTTTTTTATTATTTTATCATATTTTTGGTTAATTTTGATAAATTGGACTAATTTATATTAATTTAAGTTATATTGGGGTTAAATTTGAGTGTATGTGTATTTTCTATTAGTTTCTTGATCTTGTTTGAAGTACCTTTCCCTCCCAAATTTGTTGTCCAAGAATTGTCCCAGTCCAGCATAAACTGGACAAAACTGGACACCCTGATCTTGCAACAACCCGAATGTGACCGACTGAGGTTGAATGTAACTGTGGTAGAGCTGTATTCTACCTAAACCACATTGTAGAGATAGAATGCTTTGAGGTCTAGCTCTACCACATGGTAGAGCTAGACTTTAATGAATGTAACCGACTGAGGTTGAATGTAACTGTGGTAGAGCTGTATTCTACCTAAACCACATTGTAGATATAGAATGCTTTGAGGTCTAGCTCTACCATGTGGTAGAGCTAGAATTGCATTTCAGGTCTAGCTCTACCATGTGGTGGAGCTAGAGTCGTAGAGGTAGAAAGCTTTAAGGTCCATCTCTACCATGTGGTGGAGCTAGAGTCATAGAGGTAGAAAGCTTTAAGGTCCAGCTCTACCATGTGGTGGAGCTAGAATGCATTCTTCTAGCTCTACCATGTGGTAGAGCTAGACTTTAATGAATGTAGCCGGCTGCTGAGGTTGAATGTAACTGTGGTAAAGCTGGACCTCAAAGCTTTCTACCTCTACGATTCTAGCTCCACCACATCGTAGAGCTAGACCTCAAATGCAATTCTAGCTCCACCACATGGTAGAGCTAGACCTCAAAGCTTTCTATCTCAATTACTCCATCTTGGAGCTCTCAATACATTTATTAGTCTTGCTCTACCACACGGTAGAGCTAGATAAATGCATTCTAGCTAGACTTCAAAGTATTCTAGTGCTGGTTTTCAATGGATATTATCTCTACCAGGTGGTAGAGTAAGATTAATAAATGTTTTGACCAGAATGCTTTGAAATCTAGCTCTACCACGTGGTGGAGCTAGAATGCGTTCTTCTAGCTCTACCATGTGGTAGAGCTAGACTTCAATGAATGTGACCGACTGAGGTTGAATGTAACTGTGGTAGAGCTGTATTCTACCTAAACCACATTGTAGAGATAGAATGCTTTGAGGTCTAGCTCTACCATGTGGTGGAGCTAGAATTGCATTTGAGGTCTAGCTCTACCATGTGGTGGAGCTAGAATCGTAGAGGTAAAAAGCTTTGAGGTCTAGCTCTACCATTTGGTAGAGCAAGAATACATCGATCTAGCTGTGTTCCATACACGTCAACAAAACCATTTACTCCAAGAAGAGACCTACTACATATGACAAGAACCAAGGAGCTAGAATTGCATTTGATCTAGCTCTACCACGTGTTAGAGCTGTACTCTACCTAGACCACATCGTAGAGCTAGAATGCTTTGAGGTCCAGCTCCACCATGTGGTGGAGCTAGAATGCATTCTTCTAGCTCTACCATGTGGTGGAGCTAGAATGCATTCTTCTAGCTCTACCATGTGGTGGAGCTAGTCTTCAATGAATGTAACTGTGTAGAGTTGTATTCTATCTAGACCACATCGTAGAGCTAGAAAGCTTTGAGGTCCATCTCTACCATGTGGTGGAGCTAGAATGCATTCTTCTAGCTCTACCATGTGGTAGAGCTAGACTTCAATGAATGTAACTGGCTGAATGTAACTGTGGGTGGTGGAGCTAGAGTCGTAGAGGTAGAAAGCTTTGAGGTCTAGCTCTACCAATGTGGTGGAGCTAAAATTGCATTTCAGGTCTAGCTCTACCAATGTGGTGGAGCTAAAATTGCATTTCAGGTCTAGCTCTACCATGTGGTGATGCTAGAGTCGTAGAGGTAGAAAGCTTTGAAGTCTAGCTCTACCACATGGTAGAGCTAGAAGAATGCATTCCAGCTCCACCACATGGTAAAGCTGGACCTCAAAGCTTTCTACCTCTACGACTCTAGCTCCACCACATGGTAGAGCTAGACCTGAAATGCAATTCTAGCTCCACCACATATGGTAGAGCTAGTCCTCAAAGCATCCATGCTAGACCTTAAGGTATTCTAGTGCTGGTTTTCAATGGATATTATCTCTACCAGGTGGTAGATCAAGATTGATAAATGTATTGACCAGAATGCTTTGAAATCTAGCTCTACCATGTGGTGGAGCTAGAATGCATTCTTCTAGCTCTACCATGTGGTAGAGCTAGACTTCAATGAATGTAACCGACTGAGGTTGAATGTAACTGTGGTAGAGCTGTATTCTACCTAAACCACATTGTAGAGATAGAATGCTTTGAGGTCTAGCTCTACCACATGGTAGAGCTAGACTTCAATGAATGTAACCGACTGAGGTTGAATGTAACTATGGTAGAGCTGTATTCTACCTAAACCACATTGTAGAGATAGAATGCTTCGAGGTCTAGCTCTACCATGTGGTAGAGCTAGAATTGCATTTCAGGTCTAGCTCTACCATGTGGTGGAGCTAGAGTCGTAGAGGTAGAAAGCTTTAAGGTCCAGCTCTACCATGTGGTGGAGCTAGAGTCATAGAGGTAGAAAGCTTTAAGGTCCAGCTCTACCATGTGGTGGAGCTAGAATGCATTCTTCTAGCTCTACCATGTGGTAGAGCTAGACTTTAATGAATGTAGCCGGCTGCTGAGGTTGAATGTAACTGTGGTAAAGCTGGACCTCAAAGCTTTCTACCTCTACGATTCTAGCTCCACCACATCGTAGAGCTAGACCTCAAATGCAATTCTAGCTCCACCACATGGTAGAGCTAGACCTCAAAGCTTTCTATCTCAATTACTCCATCTTGGAGCTCGCAATACATTTATTAGTCTTGCTCTACCACATGGTAGAGCTAGATAAATGCATTCTAGCTAGACTTCAAAGTATTCTAGTGCTGGTTTTCAATGAATATTATCTCTACCAGGTGGTAGAGTAAGATTAATAAATGTATTGACCAGAATGCTCTGATCCCTAGCTCTAACATGTGGTGGAGCTAGACTTCAATGAATGGGTGGTTGCAGGATCAGGGTGCCCAATTTTGTCCACTCAGGCACCTTGTAAATAGTAAAAAAACAGGCATTTATTTACCTTTAGTGGCCAATCTCTCCTAGCTAACGAAGGAATTTCCTTTCAAGTTCTTTTGTTGGAACGTCACATGCAAAGTTGGGAATATAGTTGCATAATCTAATTAAGCATTAGATAGTTAAAAGTCCTCATTTCCTTAGGTACAAGCTCAATGTATACACCATGTCCCAAATTTGGGCTGGTTCCATAAAATGCTAATATCTTTCACGTATAAACTCATATGAGATTTCCACTTTGCATCTTAGATCTTCACATAATATAGAGCTTAACTTGATTTTTTGAGAAATTTTCAAGCTATTGTCTATTTTCTTTAAATATTTCAACGTCTTTAAAGTGTTATAATATATGCCACTTTTTGCACCCACAATAACTACCACTTAAAAATGCATAATCTTGTAGATCAAAAGAGTGGTAGATAGTGAGACATTGGTAGAATGTGGTGGTTAGTCAAAATTGCAAATCCAATGGTTTGATTTTTCATGATCTCTTTTCTAAAATTCTTCCAAGCTATCAGAAGGCCTGCAAATACTAATAATCTAATTAGTAAAATTACATTTTTGATGTAAATCATCTAAAACCTATAGGGACTAGTGTACTTGTATTGGTGCATCTATGGAAAAAAAATTAGATCACTCTAAGTATGGAGAGATCATTTTTTTATTATTTTATCATATTTTTGGTTAATTTTGATAAATTGGACTATTTTTTATTAATTTAAGTTATATTGGGGTTAAATTTGAGTGTATGTGTATTTTCTATTAGTTTCTTGATCTTGTTTGAAGTACCTTTCCCTCCCAAATTTGTTGTCCAAGAATTGTCCCAGTCCAGCATAAACTGGACAAAACTGGACACCCTGATCTTGCAACAACCCGAATGTGACCGACTGAGGTTGAATGTAACTGTGGTAGAGCTGTATTCTACCTAAACCACATTGTAGAGATAGAATGCTTTGAGGTCTAGCTCTACCACATGGTAGAGCTAGACTTTAATGAATGTAACCGACTGAGGTTGAATGTAACTGTGGTAGAGCTGTATTCTACCTAAACCACATTGTAGATATAGAATGCTTTGAGGTCTAGCTCTACCATGTGGTAGAGCTAGAATTGCATTTCAGGTCTAGCTCTACCATGTGGTGGAGCTAGAGTCGTAGAGGTAGAAAGCTTTCAGGTCCATCTCTACCATGTGGTGGAGCTAGAGTCATAGAGGTAGAAAGCTTTAAGGTCCAGCTCTACCATGTGGTGGAGCTAGAATGCATTCTTCTAGCTCTACCATGTGGTAGAGCTAGACTTTAATGAATGTAGCCGGCTGCTGAGGTTGAATGTAACTGTGGTAAAGCTGGACCTCAAAGCTTTCTACCTCTACGATTCTAGCTCCACCACATCGTAGAGCTAGACCTCAAATGCAATTCTAGCTCCACCACATGGTAGAGCTAGACCTCAAAGCTTTCTATCTCAATTACTCCATCTTGGAGCTCTCAATACATTTATTAGTCTTGCTCTACCACATGGTAGAGCTAGATAAATGCATTCTAGCTAGACTTCAAAGTATTCTAGTGCTGGTTTTCAATGGATATTATCTCTACCAGGTGGTAGAGTAAGATTAATAAATGTTTTGACCAGAATGCTTTGAAATCTAGCTCTACCATGTGGTGGAGCTAGAATGCGTTCTTCTAGCTCTACCATGTGGTAGAGCTAGACTTCAATGAATGTGACCGACTGAGGTTGAATGTAACTGTGGTAGAGCTGTATTCTACCTAAACCACTTTGTAGAGATAGAATGCTTTGAGGTCTAGCTCTACCATGTGGTGGAGCTAGAATTGCATTTGAGGTCTAGCTCTACCATGTGGTGGAGCTAGAATCGTAGAGGTAAAAAGCTTTGAGGTCTAGCTCTACCATTTGGTAGAGTAAGAATACATCGATCTAGCTGTGTTCCATACACGTCAACAAAACCATTTACTCCAAGAAGAGACCTACTACATATGACAAGAACCAAGGAGCTAGAATTGCATTTGATCTAGCTCTACCACGTGTTAGAGCTGTACTCTACCTAGACCACATCGTAGAGCTAGAATGCTTTGAGGTCCAGCTCCACCATGTGGTGGAGCTAGAATGCATTCTTCTAGCTCTACCATGTGGTGGAGCTAGAATGCATTCTTCTAGCTCTACCATGTGGTGGAGCTAGTCTTCAATGAATGTAGCTGTGTAGAGTTGTATTCTATCTAGACCACATCGTAGAGCTAGAAAGCTTTGAGGTCCATCTCTACCATGTGGTGGAGCTAGAATGCATTCTTCTAGCTCTACCATGTGGTAGAGCTAGACTTCAATGAATGTAACTGGCTGAATGTAACTGTGGGTGGTGGAGCTAGAGTCGTAGAGGTAGAAAGCTTTGAGGTCTAGCTCTACCAATGTGGTGGAGCTAAAATTGCATTTCAGGTCTAGCTCTACCATGTGGTGAAGCTAGAGTCGTAGAGGTAGAAAGCTTTGAAGTCTAGCTCTACCACATGGTAGAGCTAGAAGAATGCATTCCAGCTCCACCACATGGTAAAGCTGGACCTCAAAGCTTTCTACCTCTACGACTCTAGCTCCACCACATGGTAGAGCTAGACCTGAAATGCAATTCTAGCTCCACCACATATGGTAGAGCTAGTCCTCAAAGCATCCTTGCTAGACCTTAAGGTATTCTAGTGCTGGTTTTCAATGGATATTATCTCTACCAGGTGGTAGATCAAGATTGATAAATGTATTGACCAGAATGCTTTGAAATCTAGCTCTACCATGTGGTGGAGCTAGAATGCATTCTTCTAGCTCTACCATGTGGTAGAGCTAGACTTCAATGAATGTAACCGACTGAGGTTGAATGTAACTGTGGTAGAGCTGTATTCTACCTAAACCACATTGTAGAGATAGAATGCTTTGAGGTCTAGCTCTACCACATGGTAGAGCTAGACTTCAATGAATGTAACCGACTGAGGTTGAATGTAACTCTGGTAGAGCTGTATTCTACCTAAACCACATTGTAGAGATAGAATGCTTTGAGGTCTAGCTCTACCATGTGGTAGAGCTAGAATTGCATTTCAGGTCTAGCTCTACCATGTGGTGGAGCTAGAGTCGTAGAGGTAGAAAGCTTTAAGGTCCAGCTCTACCATGTGGTGGAGCTAGAGTCATAGAGGTAGAAAGCTTTAAGGTCCAGCTCTACCATGTGGTGGAGCTAGAATGCATTCTTCTAGCTCTACCATGTGGTAGAGCTAGACTTTAATGAATGTAGCCGGCTGCTGAGGTTGAATGTAACTGTGGTAAAGCTGGACCTCAAAGCTTTCTACCTCTACGATTCTAGCTCCACCACATCGTAGAGCTAGACCTCAAATGCAATTCTAGCTCCACCACATGGTAGAGCTAGACCTCAAAGCTTTCTATCTCAATTACTCCATCTTGGAGCTCTCAATACATTTATTAGTCTTGCTCTACCACATGGTAGAGCTAGATAAATGCATTCTAGCTAGACTTCAAAGTATTCTAGTGCTGGTTTTCAATGGATATTATCTCTACCAGGTGGTAGAGTAAGATTAATAAATGTTTTGACCAGAATGCTTTGAAATCTAGCTCTACCATGTGGTGGAGCTATAATGCGTTCTTCTAGCTCTACCATGTGGTAGAGCTAGACTTCAATGAATGTGACCGACTGAGGTTGAATGTAACTGTGGTAGAGCTGTATTCTACCTAAACCACATTGTAGAGATAGAATGCTTTGAGGTCTAGCTCTACCATGTGGTGGAGCTAGAATTGCATTTGAGGTCTAGCTCTACCATGTGGTGGAGCTAGAATCGTAGAGGTAAAAAGCTTTGAGGTCTAGCTCTACCATTTGGTAGAGCAAGAATACATCGATCTAGCTGTGTTCCATACACGTCAACAAAACCATTTACTCCAAGAAGAGACCTACTACATATGACAAGAACCAAGGAGCTAGAATTGCATTTGATCTAGCTCTACCACGTGTTAGAGCTGTACTCTACCTAGACCACATCGTAGAGCTAGAATGCTTTGAGGTCCAGCTCCACCATGTGGTGGAGCTAGAATGCATTCTTCTAGCTCTACCATGTGGTGGAGCTAGAATGCATTCTTCTAGCTCTACCATGTGGTGGAGCTAGTCTTCAATGAATGTAACTGTGTAGAGTTGTATTCTATCTAGACCACATCGTAGAGCTAGAAAGCTTTGAGGTCCATCTCTACCATGTGGTGGAGCTAGAATGCATTCTTCTAGCTCTACCATGTGGTAGAGCTAGACTTCAATGAATGTAACTGGCTGAATGTAACTGTGGGTGGTGGAGCTAGAGTCGTAGAGGTAGAAAGCTTTGAGGTCTAGCTCTGCCAATGTGGTGGAGCTAAAATTGCATTTCAGGTCTAGCTCTACCATGTGGTGAAGCTAGAGTCGTAGAGGTAGAAAGCTTTGAAGTCTAGCTCTACCACATGGTAGAGCTAGAAGAATGCATTCCAGCTCCACCACATGGTAAAGCTGGACCTCAAAGCTTTCTACCTCTACGACTCTAGCTCCACCACATGGTAGAGCTAGACCTGAAATGCAATTCTAGCTCCACCACATATGGTAGAGCTAGTCCTCAAAGCATCCTTGCTAGACCTTAAGGTATTCTAGTGCTGGTTTTCAATGGATATTATCTCTACCAGGTGGTAGATCAAGATTGATAAATGTATTGACCAGAATGCTTTGAAATCTAGCTCTACCATGTGGTGGAGCTAGAATGCATTCTTCTAGCTCTACCATGTGGTAGAGCTAGACTTCAATGAATGTAACCGACTGAGGTTGAATGTAACTGTGGTAGAGCTGTATTCTACCTAAACCACATTGTAGAGATAGAATGCTTTGAGGTCTAGCTCTATCACATGGTAGAGCTAGACTTTAATGAATGTAACCGACTGAGGTTGAATGTAACTGTGGTAGAGCTGTATTCTACCTAAACCACATTGTAGAGATAGAATGCTTTGAGGTCTAGCTCTACCATGTGGTAGAGCTAGAATTGCATTTCAGGTCTAGCTCTACCATGCGGTGGAGCTAGAGTCGTAGAGGTAGAAAGCTTTAAGGTCCAGCTCTACCATGTGGTGGAGCTAGAGTCATAGAGGTAGAAAGCTTTAAGGTCCAGCTCTACCATGTGGTGGAGCTAGAATGCATTCTTCTAGCTCTACCATGTGGTAGAGCTAGACTTTACTGAATGTAGCCGGCTGCTGAGGTTGAATGTAACTGTGGTAAAGCTGGACCTCAAAGCTTTCTACCTCTACGATTCTAGCTCCACCACATCGTAGAGCTAGACCTCAAATGCAATTCTAGCTCCACCACATGGTAGAGCTAGACCTCAAAGCTTTCTATCTCAATTACTCCATCTTGGAGCTCTCAATGCATTTATTAGTCTTGCTCTACCACATGGTAGAGCTAGATAAATGCATTCTAGCTAGACTTCAAAGTATTCTAGTGCTGGTTTTCAATGGATATTATCTCTACCAGGTGGTAGAGTAAGATTAATAAATGTTTTGACCAGAATGCTTTGAAATCTAGCTCTACCATGTGGTGGAGCTCGAATGCGTTCTTCTAGCTCTACCATGTGGTAGAGCTAGACTTCAATGAATGTGACCGACTGAGGTTGAATGTAACTGTGGTAGAGCTGTATTCTACCTAAACCACATTGTAGAGATAGAATGCTTTGAGGTCTAGCTCTACCATGTGGTGGAGCTAGAATTGCATTTGAGGTCTAGCTCTACCATGTGGTGGAGCTAGAATCGTAGAGGTAAAAAGCTTTGAGGTCTAGCTCTACCATTTGGTAGAGCAAGAATACATCGATCTATCTGTGTTCCATACACGTCAATAAAACCATTTACTCCAAGAAGAGACCTACTACATATGACAAGAACCAAGGAGCTAGAATTGCATTTGATCTAGCTCTACCACGTGTTAGAGCTGTACTCTACCTAGACCACATCGTAGAGCTAGAATGCTTTGAGGTCCAGCTCCACCATGTGGTGGAGCTAGAATGCATTCTTCTAGCTCTACCATGTGGTGGAGCTAGAATGCATTCTTCTAGCTCTACCATGTGGTGGAGCTAGTCTTCAATGAATGTAACTGTGTAGAGTTGTATTCTATCTAGACCACATCGTAGAGCTAGAAAGCTTTGAGGTCCATCTCTACCATGTGGTGGAGCTAGAATGCATTCTTCTAGCTCTACCATGTGGTAGAGCTAGACTTCAATGAATGTAACTCGCTGAATGTAACTGTGGGTGGTGGAGCTAGAGTCGTAGAGGTAGAAAGCTTTGAGGTCTAGCTCTACCAATGTGGTGGAGCTAAAATTGCATTTCAGGTCTAGCTCTACCATGTGGTGATGCTAGAGTCGGAGAGGTAGAAAGCTTTGAAGTCTAGCTCTACCACATGGTAGAGCTAGAAGAATGCATTCCAGCTCCACCACATGGTAAAGCTGGACCTCAAAGCTTTCTACCTCTACGACTCTAGCTCCACCACATGGTAGAGCTAGACCTGAAATGCAATTCTAGCTCCACCACATATGGTAGAGCTAGTCCTCAAAGCATCCTTGCTAGACCTTAAGGTATTCTAGTGCTGGTTTTCAATGGATATTATCTCTACCAGGTGGTAGATCAAGATTAATAAATGTATTGACCAGAATGCTTTGAAATCTAGCTCCGCCATGTGGTGGAGCTCGAATGCATTCTTCTAGCTCTACCATGTGGTAGAGCTAGACTTCAATGAATGTAACCGACTGAGGTTGAATGTAACTGTGGTAGAGCTGTATTCTACCTAAACCACATTGTAGAGATAGAATGCTTTGAGGTCTAGCTCTACCACATGGTAGAGCTAGACTTTAATGAATGTAACCGACTGAGGTTGAATGTAACTGTGGTAGAGCTGTATTCTACCTAAACCACATTGTAGAGATAGAATGCTTTGAGGTCTAGCTCTACCATGTGGTAGAGCTAGAATTGCATTTCAGGTCTAGCTCTACCATGCGGTGGAGCTAGAGTCGTAGAGGTAGAAAGCTTTAAGGTCCAGCTCTACCATGTGGTGGAGCTAGAGTCATAGAGGTAGAAAGCTTTAAGGTCCAGCTCTACCATGTGGTGGAGCTAGAATGCATTCTTCTAGCTCTACCATGTGGTAGAGCTAGACTTTAATGAATGTAGCCGGCTGCTGAGGTTGAATGTAACTGTGGTAAAGCTGGACCTCAAAGCTTTCTACCTCTACGATTCTAGCTCCACCACATCGTAGAGCTAGACCTCAAATGCAATTCTAGCTCCACCACATGGTAGAGCTAGACCTCAAAGCTTTCTATCTCAATTACTCCATCTTGGAGCTCTCAATACATTTATTAGTCTTGCTCTACCACATGGTAGAGCTAGATAAATGCATTCTAGCTAGACTTCAAAGTATTCTAGTGCTGGTTTTCAATGAATATTATCTCTACCAGGTGGTAGAGTAAGATTAATAAATGTATTGACCAGAATGCTCTGATCCCTAGCTCTAACATGTGGTGGAGCTAGACTTCAATGAATGGGTGGTTGCAGGATCAGGGTGCCCAATTTTGTCCACTCAGGCACCTTGTAAATAGTAAAAAAACAGGCATTTATTTACCTTTAGTGGCCAATCTCTCCTAGCTAACGAAGGAATTTCCTTTCAAGTTCTTTTGTTGGAACGTCACATGCAAAGTTGGGAATATAGTTGCATAATCTAATTAAGCATTAGGTAGTTAAAAGTCCTCATTTCCTTAGGTACAAGCTCAATGTATACACCATGTCCCAAATTTGGGCTGGTTCCATAAAATGCTAATATCTTTCACGTATAAACTCATATGAGATTTCCACTTTGCATCTTAGATCTTCACATAATATAGAGCTTAACTTGATTTTTTGAGAAATTTTTAAGCTATTGTCTATTTTCTTTAAATATTTCAACGTCTTTTAAGGGTTATAATATATGCCACTTTTTGCACCCACAATAACTACCACTTAAAAATGCATAATCTTGTAGATCAAAAGAGTGGTAGATAGTGAGACATTGGTAGAATGTGGTGGTTAGTCAAAATTGCAAATCCAATGGTTTGATTTTTCATGATCTCTTTTCTAAAATTCTTCCAAGCTATCAGAAGGCCTGCAAATACTAATAATCTAATTAGTAAAATTACATTTTTGATGTAAATCATCTAAAACCTATAGGGACTAGTGTACTTGTATTGGTGCATCTATGGAAAAAAAATTAGATCACTCTAAGTATGGAAAGATCATTTTTTTATTGTTTTATCATATTTTTGGTTAATTTTGATAAATTGGACTAATTTATATTAATTTAAGTTATATTGGGGTTAAATTTGAGTGTATGTGTATTTTCTATTAGTTTCTTGATCTTGTTTGAAGTACCTTTCCCTCCCAAATTTGTTGTCCAAGAATTGTCCCAGTCCAACATAAACTGGACAAAACTGGACACCCTGATCTTGCAACAACCCGAATGTGACCGACTGAGGTTGAATGTAACTGTGGTAGAGCTGTATTCTACCTAAATCACATTGTAGAGATAGAATGCTTTGAGGTCTAGCTCTACCACATGGTAGAGCTAGACTTTAATGAATGTAACCGACTGAGGTTGAATGTAACTGTGGTAGAGCTGTATTCTACCTAAACCACATTGTAGATATAGAATGCTTTGAGGTCTAGCTCTACCATGTGGTAGAGCTAGAATTGCATTTCAGGTCTAGCTCTACCATGTGGTGGAGCTAGAGTCGTAGAGGTAGAAAGCTTTAAGGTCCATCTCTACCATGTGGTGGAGCTAGAGTCATAGAGGTAGAAAGCTTTAAGGTCCAGCTCTACCATGTGGTGGAGCTAGAATGCATTCTTCTAGCTCTACCATGTGGTAGAGCTAGACTTTAATGAATGTAGCCGGCTGCTGAGGTTGAATGTAACTGTGGTAAAGCTGGACCTCAAAGCTTTCTACCTCTACGATTCTAGCTCCACCACATCGTAGAGCTAGACCTCAAATGCAATTCTAGCTCCACCACATGGTAGAGCTAGACCTCAAAGCTTTCTATCTCAATTACTCCATCTTGGAGCTCTCAATACATTTATTAGTCTTGCTCTACCACATGGTAGATCTAGATAAATGCATTCTAGCTAGACTTCAAAGTATTCTAGTGCTGGTTTTCAATGGATATTATCTCTACCAGGTGGTAGAGTAAGATTAATAAATGTTTTGACCAGAATGCTTTGAAATCTAGCTCTACCATGTGGTGGAGCTAGAATGCGTTCTTCTAGCTCTACCATGTGGTAGAGCTAGACTTCAATGAATGTGACCGACTGAGGTTGAATGTAACTGTGGTAGAGCTGTATTCTACCTATTCCACATTGTAGAGATAGGATGCTTTGAGGTCTAGCTCTGCCCTGTCTGGTGGAGCTAGAATTGCATTTGAGGTCTAGCCCTACCATGTGGTGGAGCTAGAATGGTAGAGGTAGAAAGCTTTGAGGTCTAGCACTACCCTGTCTCGTAGAACAAGAATGCATCGATCTAGCTGTGTTCCATACACATCAACAAAACCAATTACTTCAAGAAGAGACCTACTTCACATGACAAGAACCAAGGAGCTAGAATTGCATTTGATCTAGCTCTACATTCTACCTAGACCACATCGTAGAGCTAGAATGCTTTGAGGTCCAACTCCACCATGTGGTGGAGTTGAAATGCATTCTTCTAGCTCTACCATGTGGTAGAGCTAGACTTCAATAAATGTAATCGAGGTGTGTTGCCTTCCGACCACTAGTATCACTTTCTCATTCTCATATCACATTTTCTATACAGCAAAATTTCAAATAAAACCATATTATGAACTATGTTTCAGTATCTTATCATACATTGGGCTCTATGCATTGAGAGATATGTGCATGTGAGATCTTTATGCACTGAGAGTTCTATGCATTTGAGAGCTCTATGCATTGAGAGCAGTGTGTATGTGAGAGATCCATGCATTAAGCTCGCATGTGATCACTCTAGGCATAACAATCTCTCATATGCATGTGAACTCTATGTAGCTCTCATGCATGAGAGCGCTTACACTAATGAAAATGAGAGCTCTCATGCAAAAGAGCTCTTAATAAATGAGAGCTCTCATGGATAGAGAACTCACATGCATATAGAGATATCATGCAGCGCACGAGAGCTTCAAGTCAAGATAGAGGTACGATACTAGATGGATGGTTTGTCATTTCAAGTCATCTTGCACTAGTTTAAGTCATTTCAACTCTAGCTCTACCATGTGGTAGAGCTAGAATGCATTTCTCTAGCTCTAGCATGTGGTAGAGCATTCAAATTATCCCGCCCAATTTTAAATTCAAATTTTCCCGCCCTTTTAAAATTTAAAATGGTCTTGGTCTTTTTCAAATTTTCCTTGACGTCCATGTCGCTTGTGTAATACAAACCTCCTTTCCCATCTTGTCATTGACAACTAGCACTTGGACATCACCGCATCCATTATCAAATTCAACGATACAACAAGGTACACATTTTTTTTGTCTCATATTAAATCATTATCTATGATTAGATTTAAAGTTTTGAACATGTCAATTAAAATTCAGATTATACACATTGACATAGAGTAGAAAATAAAAGCATGCAAGAATTCAAAAAACTAGGAATGGTTGAAGAGAAAAAACCTGAATCTACCGATTTGGGTTGCACTTCTTAGCAAATTGAATGGTGATGTTGAAACTGATACGGCCCCAGTGGAGATTCTGAAGGTATTGAAACTGATACGGGCAGTAGTGAAAAGCTGGTAGAGAGTAAAAGCAGGAGATATTAGAGAGTAGAAATTGTAGAAATCTACGCAACTCCGGCAAATACTGTAACAGCGACCCCTACAGCCAAGGCAGGAACATCCGTCAAAGAATTTCTGACATGAAAGCTCCGGAGAGCATCGTGGAAGGCATCAAGGCGTCGATGAGAACAGCCCCCTCCACCATACATGAAAACCAGGTCCTGCTGTATTGTTGCGCATGGCTGTATTGAGGCTGTATCGTTGCGCCTCTCACTACTGTTGCCGCATGTACTGTTCCTGGCTGTATTGTTGCGCCTCTCACGCTTGCTGTGCATATGCACCTCTCACTACTGTTGCTGCCTAGCCAAGCTTAGCATTTACCTTGGCTGCCAGTGCACCTGAATCAAACAAAAAAAGATAGCGAGGAGCCCCATGACAAAATCAATTAGCCGCGTGCACGCCAGTGCGCCCGCGTGCACGCAACGAACCTGAATTCTGGGGTGCTCTCTTCTCCCCTCTCAGATCTGGTCCCCAGAGCCGAATGCACGAGGTGCGCGCTTGATTGTTGACAATGGGAAAGGCCAGAGCAACCTGCGCCACAGAGAGCGGATAAGGAACTTGCAGGTTAAGGTGCCGTGGGTTAAGGCGTGCTTTAAAAATTAAAACTGATTAGGCTTATAAGATTGTTTATATAAATAGGCTTATAGATATATTTATATTTAAAGTTTATAATTAATAGATATATATAAATAGGCTTATACTATAGTAACTTAAACCCTGATTGGCTGGAGCAAACGATGAAGTGGATGAATATGATAAAATCTATTGTAGGCTAAGAAACACAAGGGACTGAAGCGCTTCCTCCTTGGCTAATTCTGGATGATGTGTATTATGATGTGGTATGTTTCTATGCTCCAAGCGATGAAGATCCAAGATACTGAATATTGAATCACTTATGCTTGAATGTGGAGATGGAAGATGAGATGCATAACGATGGTATTTATATGATCATGGGGCTGCTCGTCTGCTGGGATATATAAATAGGCTTATAGGTTTAATAGATTAACTATAGTAACTATAGGTTTGATTATATAAATAGACTTAAAGATATATATAAATTGGGCCCTTATTAATAGGTTTAATAGGTTCACTATAGTAACTTAATTTATTCTATTTATAGTTTATAATTATACTAAATATATCTTATTTATAAACTTTCTATAGCTATATAAATCAAACCTATTTATATATAAACCTATATACTTTAAAGTTTATAAATTATAACCTATAGTGACTTAAATTATGTACATTAACCTATATATTAACCTACAACTATAACTATATAACTTATAATAGTAACTTAAATTATATTAATATTTATAACTATATAGCTTATTATAGTAACTTGTAGTTAATAAAAGCTTATTTTAATGCTACTATATTATAGCTTATTTAATAAATATAACTGTAAGCTTATAAGTTTGATTATAGCTTTTATTATAGGTTAAAGTATATGTATAAATTCAAGGGGACTTTGGTACAAAGATAGGGCAAGGAAATGTATCCATACTAGTGGAGGAATGTTTGAAAGATGTGGTCCTACCTTTTCCTACAATGGATACTTCATCTCTCCAAGACTCATTATGGAGTGCCATTCGATGGCCAAAGATTATTTTGCAATCTACTATCATGACTGGCAACTTAATTTGATCAAACGAAAGCTATAGCGGTGATGAAGAAGGGGATCAAAGATCCTCCAATTACAGATGCAATTCCTATAACAAGCCCAGAATTTGAAACATTGATTCCTACCATAGATTGTTAGGTATCAAGGACTAGGGAAGATCAATTCACACACAAACCATGATTACATAAACACTTCTATTGCATTGAATGAGAGACTACAAGTTTATATAGATTTTTAGGACTAATAGAGTCTGACCTTTTTCTAGATCCTTGGTTCTCATCATGTGAAGTAGGTCTCTTCTTGGAGTAATTGGTTTTATTGATCTGCATTAGCTCCACCACATGGTAGAGCTAGACCTCAAATAATTCTAGCTCCACGATGTGGTCTAGGTAGAATACAGCTCTACCACGTGGTAGAGCAAGATCAAATGCAATTCTAGCTCCTTGGTTCTTGTCATGTGAAGTAGGTCTCTTCTTGGAGTAATTGGTTTTGTTGTTGTGTATGGAACACAGCTAGATCGATGCATTCTTGCTCTACCACATGGTAGAGCTAGACCTCAAATGCAATTCTAGCTCCACCACATGGTAGAGCTGGACCTCAAAGCATTCTAGCTCTATGATGTGGTCTAGGTAGAATACAGCTCTACCACGTGGTAGAGCTAGATCAAATGCAATTATAGCTCCTTTGTTCTTGTCATGTGAAGTAGGTCTCTTCTTGGAGTAATTGGTTTTGTTGATCTGCATGGTACACAGTTAGATCGATACATTCTAGCTCCACCACATGGTAGAGCTAGACATTAAATGCAATTCTAGCTCCACCACATGGTAGAGCTAGACCTCAAAGTATTTGATCTAGCTCTACCACGTGGTAGAGCTGTACTATTCTACCTAGACCACATCGTAGAACTTTAAGGTCTAGCTCTACCATGTGGTAGAGTTAGAATGCATCAATCTAGTTGTACCATAAACCACATTGTAGACCTAGAATGCATCAATCTAGTTGTACCATAAACCACATTGTAGACCTTTAAGGTCTAGCTCTACCATGTGGTAGAGTTAGAATGCATCAATCTAGTTGTACCATAAACCACATTGTAGACCTAGAATGCCTAGAGGTCTAGCTCTACCATGTGGTGGAGCTAGAATATATTGTTAGAATGCATCAATCTAGCTGTACCATAAACCACGTTGTAGACCTAGAATGCCTAGAGGTCTAGCTCTACCATGTGGTGGAGCTAGAATATATTGTTAGAATGCATCAATCTAGCTGTACCATAAACCACGTTGTAGACCTAGAATGCCTAGAGGTCTAGCTCTACCATGTGGTGGAGCTAGAATATATTGAACTAGCTCTACCTCTCTACTATCTGGTAACTATATCATGTGGTGGAGCTATAATGCATCAATGTAACTATATCATGTAACGGAGCTAGAATTCATTGATCTAGCTCTACCATGTGGTAGAGCTATATCAAAATAATCTATCTAGACACCATGGTATTGCTAGAATGCTTTGAAGTCTAACTCCACCACATAGTAGAGATACTCTTCAATGGATTCTATCTCTACCATATGATAGAGCTAGTTCTAGCTCGGCCACATGGTAGAGCTATACTTCATGGTAGAGTCTGATGTAGGTTCCAAACTTAAAAAATTTGCTTTTGCTAGATTTGATTACTAGTTTAACAAGTCCAACATGATTATGTGCAGGATGGATTTCCAATCTGGAGGGAGGGTCTACATGACGTTGAACAATGATTCTGTTGGTATTGGCTACATGTGTAGAATTGATCCAAATTCCACTTGTAGTGGAACAAAAATTGGTCAAGGAAATGTGTCATTACTTGTGGAGGAATGCTTGAAGGATGTGGAACTACCATTCCCTACAATGGATACCATTTATCTAAAAAATGGATTATGGAGTAATGTTCGTCGGCCAAAAATGCTTTTAAGGCCTTTCACAAGGGAGCTAGAATTTGGAGAGTGGAGTGAAAGATACAGTGATGCAGATCAAGAAGAGCCTGTGGAACCTCCAATTGTAGATGCAATACCGATAACATCTCCAACAGAACTTGGCATGCTTAAGCTTGGCTTGTGAGGATGAAGCTCATATTGATGGTTCCTTCAATGAGGAGTAGCATTTGTAGATTCAATATTGACAATGTGGATTTTTAGGTTATAACTCTAATTATATCCAAAAGAGATGTACTTTGGTATCTTCTTTATTTTTTATTTTCACTTATTGAATGAAATTTTTCTTTGTGCCTCTTACATTTTTTTGATATAAAAATGTTTCTATCTTATTTGTTCAATTGTTTCATAAATTTTGTGCAGTGTACAACTCACTTGGTGTGCTGCCAAGTCCTAGCAAAGAAACAAATACCACTTTTTTATTAATGGTGTTTATCAACACCACCTTCCTACATGATTATCAAACAGTTACTCCTTTCAAATATGTTTATGCACAAATACTAATAGTACCACTTCTTTGGTTTGAATGGTGATTATCAATACTACCTTCCTCCGTTCTATATTAAGAAATTCCACAATAACTTTTCCCACATTAAGTGGGAAATTCCCATAATACATGGAACCTATCAATTTCAAAATTCCCATAATGCGGGATTTCTCCCATAATACCTAATACGGTCTTCATATACCCTTGCTTGTTCTAATCACCTCAATGCCAAGAAAGAACCTTAAATCACCAAGGTCTTTCATATCAAACTCTTTGCATAAAGAGGCCTTAACCTCATCAATGCCTTTCCCACAATCACCTCTGATAATCAAATCATCAACATAAATGACTATCATCACTATACCATCATGTGTCTTCTTCACATAAAGTGAAGAGTCTGCATTTCCAACCACAAATCCAATACTGACAAGATATCTGCTGATCTTGTCACTCCAAGCACGAGGTGCTTGCTTCAAACCATAGATTGCTTTCTTTAACCTGCAAACAAAAGTCGGATATTTTGGATGTACATATTCTTCTGGCTGTTCCATGTACACCTCTTCTTGTAGTTCACCATTCAAGAAAGCATTTTTTACATCCATTTGATGTAAAGCCCAACCTTTTTGTGCTGCTAGTGCAATGATAGACCTCACTGTAGCCATCTTAGCCACTGGGCTGAAAGTTTTATCATAATCAAGACCATAAGTTTGTGCATATCCTTTAGCGACCAGCCTTGCCTTATGTCTCTCTAGGCTGCCATCTGACTTGCACTTTACCTTATACACCCATTTGCAACCAATTGCATTCTTTCCTTGAGGTAACTCAGCCAATTCCCATGTATCATTTTTGTCCAAAGCATCCATCTCTTCATCCATGGCTTTCTCCCATACATGCTCTCCAATAGCCTCTATATAGCATGTAGGTTCCCCATGCTTTACCATAGATGTACTGTGAATTTGTTGCTTTAGTTGAATCTTCCTTGTACCAGTGTCTGTCTCATACATTCGGCACAATATACCCCATGCTTCTTTCGGTGTATCTGCATCTTGGATGTGAATAAGCAAGGCATCTGTTACACATATGGAAAAATAATGCAACACTTTCGAAGACCGCTCTACCCATTGCTTGTGAGCCACTAACTGAGCATTATTTGGTTGAGGAGGTAGGTATGGCTCCGAGTCTTCCTCCGAGAAAAGACTCCATAAACCTTTGCCTTTCAAAAAACTCTTCATTCGAAACTTCCACACTTGAAAGTTAGTGCGATCAAGCTTCTCTCCAACAATCTGTATCGGACCATCTCCCATTGTTGCAAAAATATAGTAGATGTACCCCTTTGACAAGTTGTATGCCGGACCTGTAAAGCTTCAAATCTCTCCAAATCACATCAAATGCTTGCAAATTGTGTGCATTAACATCCCACAATGATGCATCAACAATGTACACTCGATCAAAGTTGAAACCAAATGATACTTCTTCACAAAAAAATTTCTGGTTTTTTTCTCGGCAGTAATTTCTCGCCAGTAACCAGTCAAGATTATGCTCTAAATCCTTCAAATCTTATCCAAATTCAATGATTCAACTTGCATTGGCTTCCCAACACATTGCTCCAACATATCCTAGAAGGGTTTGATCAAATTCTTCAAGGTGAATGAGAACCACCAATTTTTGTAGCTCCCTGGTTTGCTTTTTTCTGCATCTGTCAAGTACCACCTCTCACTAAAAATGCTCTATCTCCTTCAAACCTTATCCAAATTCAAAACTTTTTGAATCAAAAGTTTAGCAACTCATAGGAATCTACTTGTACCAAAGGAATTAGGCCAATTTGATATAGACAAGGATTAATGCCTTGATTAAAAATGCTCTGTTTCTGGACAGACTTTCTGCAAACCTGCACACCTCTGATAAATGACTTCAATAAGCTCCAAATACATCAAATGAGCTGCAACCAAGCATCACAAGACCTTAGCAATGTCTTTGCTAAACTCCCCAAGCTTTGAATGGCATCACATGGAGTAGTATTGAGTGAATTACATGAGTTTTTTTGAAAACTGTCAGGACATCAGCTCCAAAATGCGCCGCCTGCTTGTAGGGGTCCTGGGGAGAGGGCTTTACACCATTGACATGATAGGCCTTTTAGTTATGACCTAATATCTCATGGGTATGAAGGGCAAGCTCCAATTTTGAGTAGAATTGCCACAATTGATCCTCCACGAGGCATATATTCTCTGGTTTGCAGGAGTAAAAAAAAAACAGAATTTTTCTTTCACAAATCTTCTGAAATACATCAATGTTTCATGCAATGGTTTGCTCCAGTGTTGCTAATACATGTGCCCTTTCACAATACATGAGAACCTCTGTGTTTCCTTTGTATTTGCCCCAATACATTTGACAAAATACATTCCTTCACAAGCTTTCCATGAAAGCTTCAAAACCAGAAATTTTCTGCTTGCTTTATGCACTTCAATCTTCACTGAATTTGCTCTTTAGCACCTGCAATCCGCTCAAGGGAGTTTTGCTACTCTTACCAGTTAGGCCAAGCTTCAAATCTGTAACCGAGGTGAGCTCCACAGCTTCTCCTTTGCTCCAAGCTCCAATGGCTTCCTTCACAGCTTTTTCTTCTTCTTCCCTCTTCTCTCACTCACTCTCACAACACAGCTAATGAGCTCTAGGCTCTGATACCATGATAAAAAACAGAAGTAGGAAGGAACACACACAAGAGAAGCAAACCCTAATCCATATCCATCAATCATAAAGAAGGAGAGAAGCCATAGACACCATCTCTCTCACACACACAAAGGAGAACACAACATAGTGTTATGTCCACACTACAAAGTAAACCTAATGTAATGTCCACACCACACATGACCAGCTGGACGCGGTCATAAACACACCACACGATATCTATCTACCATACTGTCACTCTGTCAGCACCCATGTGCTATCCTTCAGCTGTATACGAGCTTGACATTTCAACAAGTGTCTGCACAGTCAATCTGTCTTCCTGCAGTTCTTAAAACAGAGTGCTGCAGAGAATCAATGACTTACCCGCAGTGCTCGAAATCGCCTGCTTTTTGCAAAACGGAGGTCCAGACGCGCTTGAAACGCGTTTTCGGCCCAAAAATTTCAATCGATAGGACTATATACTTGCCCTATAGCTTCACTCCTACAAGAAAGCTCCTCAATCGGAGATCGTTTGTCGGTGCCTCCCGTAGAGCTCCCGACAAGGGTGTAGTCACCAACACAATAGGGAAGAGTAGTTGTAGCTCTTACCCTCGTACCGCTTCTTGTGGTTCTCTTGCTTGCAGCTCAGCCCTTAGCACGAACCAGGCTCTGATACCATGAAAAGATGCAGGGGGGAAGAGAGCTTGAGCTCTTGCAAGCACACACACACACTCACAAAACCCTAATACAGCACACAAGGTGAGAGGCTGAAAATCTTCTTCTTCTCTACTCAACACTCAACACACCATATACAAGATAAGAGTACACATAATATGAAAGGTACTCAACCAATACATACACGGGTTCTTTATAGTGTGAACCCGACTAAATGAGCTGGCGCTATAACTATGCCAGTCTCTATAATGGCTGTCACACAGCCTGTCATCCCATTGGCCGCATATCACCCAAGATCTCACCACTATGCCAGTGGTGTAAGTGTGGGGCCTATCCCCCAATCAGTGGCCACCGCCTCACTAGACGAGCTCGATATCTCAACACTCCCCCTCGAGCTCAACTCCATCTCATGTACACCAAGCGAAGCCCTGAATCTGCGGAGCTTCTCTGTACCCAATGCTTTGGTGAAGATGTCAGCTACCTGATCCTCTGTGCTGACATAAACAAGGTCAAGATCTCCTGCCAAGACCTTCTCTCTGACGAAGTGGTAATGGACCTCTATATGGTTCGTACGAGCATGAAAGACTGGGTTCCTGGCCAACTGTATATTGCTAATGTTGTCACAAAAAATGACAACTTGTCTATCCACTGATAGACCCAAATCTGTAAGTAGCTTTCTCAACCAAGCTACCTCACATGCTGCCATAGCAGCTCCTCTATACTCGATAGAGCAACCGTAGGCTGCTTCTTGCTGCTCCAAGTCATAGCAGCACTCCCCAAAGAAAACATGAATCCACTGGTAGATCTTCTATCTGAGATACTACCAGCCCAATCAGCATCTGTGTACCCATGTACACATATCTCTGTCCTAGTCTCATAGAATAGTCCACAATGCAAAGTAGACTTCACATACCTCAGTATGCGTCTCACTGCATCCAAATGCGGTTTCCGTGGAACCTACATAAACTGACTCACCAACCCAACAGCATAGCTAAAATCTGGTCTGGTGATCGTCATGTAGATCAAACTTCCTACTATGCTCCTGTACATAGTAGGATCCTTCAAGATCTCTCCTGAATCTGCACTCAACTTGCCATTTTGATCCAATGGCACGGAAATGGGCTTACAACCTGTCATACCATACTTGGACAACATGTCCAAGCCATACTGTCTCTGCAGTAATCCAATACCATGTGGTGACCTAATCACCTCAATGCCCAAGAAATATCTGAGCTCCCCCAGATCCTTCATCTCAAACTTCTGTCTTAGCAAGATCTTTACATCAAAGATCTCTGCATCATGGTCCCCCGTAATGATCAAGTCATCTACATAGATGACAACAAGCACAACCCCTCTATCACTATGTCTCACATACAGCGACAAATCTGCATTGGCTACATGAAAGCCAATAGTGACAAGATATTCAGAAATCTTGTCAGAAAATGCTCTTGGTGCTTGCTTTAAGCCATACAAGGCTTTCTTCAACCTGCAAACATGCTCGGGGTGACCCACATCCTCATAACCAGGTGGCTGCAACATATACACCTCTTCTTGCAAATCCCCATGCAAGAATGCATTCTTTACATCCATCTAATGTAAAGACCATTGCTTTGACGCAGCCACTGCTATCACAACTCTCATCGTTGCCATCTTGGCAACTGGGCTGAAAGTTTCCTCATAATCAATCCCATATGTCTGCGCATATCCTTTGGCTACCAATCTAGCCTTGTACCTGTTTATGCTTCCATCACTGTTATGTTTAACTTTGTGGCTTTCTTGGTAATTGCACTAAATCCCAAGTTTCATTTCCATATAGTGCATCCATCTCCTCATCCATGGCTTTCTCCCAATACACATTTCCAACAGTCTCATCAATGCATGTGGGCTCAACAACCTGCACAACCTTTGCCATATATGCATAGTGATGTGCCACATAACCATCATAGGTAAATCTCTGCACAGGATTTTTCACTCTCCCAGATCTTCGCAGCTTCTCATTCATGGCTTCCATAGCCTTCTTTACACCAGGTGTTCTCATAGCTGGGATCCCAAGCTCCTCATCAAGGCTCATATCTGAGCCACTAAACTCTCCATCAACATGAGAATGCCCTGCAGAAATGTCAGGCATACCAAGGGGCTCAACCACTTTCTCTTTTCCTTTACGTGATGTAGTAATCACATTTGCAGGACTGGTATTATGATGCAGCCTGCCACTCCATGGTCTATCAACAGACCCACTAGATGAGGACTCTCCTGGTCCACTCAAAGACTGTGATTGCTGACCTGCATTCTGTGCAACCACACTTCCACTCACATCAGCCCCAACAGCTTCTTTTTCAGCAGCATACCAGCTGCTCATCTCATCAAAGACAACATCCCTGCTTACCCTCAACTCGCGTGTAGCAGGGTTATAACACCTGTATCCCTTTTGCTCAAGGGAATATCCAATAAACACACATTTTTCAGCTTTTGGATCCAGCTTAGTTCTCAGCTCATCTGGCACATGCACATATGCAATGCATCCAAAGACTTTCAGATGAGACAAATCTGGTTTTCTACCAGTAAACCTCTCCTCTAGAGTTACATCATGTATGGCTGCAGTTGGAGTCCTGTTCATGATGTATACTGCTGTAGAAACAGCCTCAGCCCAATAGCAATGCGGCATATTCTTCTCTTCCATCGATGCTCGCGCAATCTCTGCAATGTGCCTGTTTTTTCGCTCAGCAACTCCATTTTGCTGCGGAGTGTATCTGCATGTAAACTGTCTCCGAATACCATTCTTCTTCAAAAATTCAGAGAACTCATTGGAGAAGTACTCTCCCCCTCCATCTGACCTTAGGCACTTTACATATTTCAATGTTTGCTTTTCAACTAAAACTCTAAAATTCTGAAAGTGAATGAACACCTCACTCTTCTCCTTCATGAAATATACCCACACTTTCCTTGTGTGGTCATCAATGAAAGTCACATAATACCTGTAGCCTCCCATAGATATGGTCTTCGTAGGACCCCATACATCTGAATGCACAACATCTAGTGCATTTCTGCTCACATATCTGTTACGTGGAAACACATGCTTTGTTTGCTTCCCAAATTGGCATGCTTCACATATTTTCTGCATACCTTCCACTTTAAATTTTGGCAGCCCTGTCACAATTCCTTTTGTCTGCATAGACTTCAATCTCTGCACATTTACATGTCCAATTCTTTTATGCCATATGTCTGTGTCTGCAACAACTCCTGAACCATTTACAAACATCGCAGCACTCATTTCAGGCATGTCTACATTCAACGTAAACATTTTGCCCACTCTGTTGCCTTTTGCAACCAACCTGCACTTGTCTTTAAAATCTTCAACATAACACCCATCAGCGAACGTGCAAACCCTGCTCAATCATCTGGCCAACTGAAACCAGATTCTTTGTTATGTTCGGTACATGAAGTACATCTGCAAGGTACTTCACTTTGCCATCCTGCATAGACAATGGCACATCTCCAACATGGGCAATTGGATGAGCAGTGTCATCCCCTGTTTCCACAAAACCTGGTCTTTCCGGGTTTTTCATCTCCTTGAACCACTCCCCATGACTCGTCATGTGGTTCGAAGCGCCTGAATCCACATACCATACATTATCTTTTTGTGCTGCATCAACATTTTCAGACATGGCATTCACGACATGCTGCATAACAAACAACCTTTCATTATCCTCATTATTTCTGCTTGAGGATGCATAGTTGTTTTGCTGCACTTTCCCATTTTGCATGTCAACCTGCTTCTTGTAACATTCTGCCTGCACATGTCCAGGCTTACCACAATAATAGCATTCACGTGCATCATTATATTGCCTTTGCCAATTTCCACGGCCTCTTTGACTCCCCCTGCCTCTCTGAATTTGCCTCTTTCACCTGCGTGTTGTTGTTGTTGTTGTTGATTCTGGGACTGTTGTTGTTGCTGTTGCTGCTGGCCATAATTCTGATTACCGGTTCGGCCACCTCCTTGACCGCGTCCACGGCCTCCTCTACCTCGTCCTCTTCCTGAACTCGTGTAGAAAGCCTGTTGCTCTGAAGTGTTTTTGCTTTGTGAAGACTGTTGGTCTTCACCCAAGCTCTTCTCTTCGATAATCAGCATAGACACCAAATCTGTAAAGTTGGGAATGTTTTCCCGAGTCTGAATGGACGTCTTGAACGCCTTGTATTGTGGCCCGAGACCACGTAGACAGACTTCCACCTTGTCATCATCATCTACTGACACACCAATAGATGCAAGGGATTCCACAATACCCTTTATCTTCAGCGCATAGTCATTCACAGACATGCTCTTTTTCTCGAGAGTATGAAGTTCATTCTTCAACTGTATCTTGCGTGCCTTGGTATTTGTTTCATAAAGCTTTACCAAGGTGTCCCACGCCTCCTTGGGGGACTTGGCATCCTGAATGTGCCCAATCATGGTGTCCTGTATACTAATGGAAAGCCAATACATAACCTTCCTCGCTCCTTGGTTCCAGTCTTTAAACTCTTTCACATCTGCGGCAGTCGGATTTATATCCGGTATCTCCGGTGCCTCTTCATGCTCACCTTCTATGTAGTCCCAATAGCCTTTTCCCATTAGGAAATTTGTCAACCTGAACCTCCAAGCATGGAAGTTATTCTTGTCGAGCTTCTCAGCCACAATCTGAGTTATCCCATCATTTGACATCTTGCCAAACACACAATTTTACCAGAAACTGCACTCTGGTTTTTCTGCACAAATTGCTGTATTTTCTGCACAGCGGTACTGTAGTACTCTCAAATGTCACAACCAGTGACTTCAATGTGCATACATACACCCAATGGCAACTGTAGACCTCTTTGTAGCACCCACAGTGTCTGCACAGTCAATCTGTCTTCCTGCAGTTCTTAAAACAGAGTTCTGCAGAGAATCGATGACTTACCCGCAGTGCTCGAAATCGCCTGCTTTCTGAAAAACGGAGGTCCAGACGCGCTCGAAACGCGTTTTCGGCCCAAAAATTTCAGTTCATAGGACTATATAGTTGCCCTATAGCTTCACTCCTGCGAAGAAAGCTCCTCAATCGGAGATCGTTTGTCGGTGCCTCCCGTAGAGCTCCCGACAAGGGTGTAGTCACCAACACAATAGGGAAGAGTAGTTGTAGCTCTTACCCTCGTACCGCTTCTTGTGGTTCTCTTGCTTGTAGCTCAGCCCTTAGCACGAACCAGGCTTTGATACCATGAAAAGATGCAGGGGGGAAGAGAGCTTGAGCTCTTGCAAGCACACACACACACTCACAAAACCCTAATAGAGAACACACAAGGTGAGAGGCTGAAAATCTTCTTCTTCTCTACTCAACACTCAACACACCATATACAAGATAAGAGTACACATAATATGAAACGTACTCAACCAATACATACACGGGTTCTCTATAGTGTGAACCCGACTAAATGAGCTGGCGCTATAACTATGCCAGTCTCTAGAATGGCTGTCACACAGACTGTCATCCCACTGGCCGCATATCACCCAAGATCTCACCAACTATGCCAGTGGTGTAAGTGTGGGGCCTATCCCCCAGGCGGGTCATCAGTGGCCACCGCCTCACTAGATGAGCTCGATATCTCAACAACACCACGGCACCGGGGGGGGGGGGGGGCTGCGGGGCATGAGGGCACCGCGCGGGGGGAGGGGGGCGTGATGACACCGCACCGGGGGGGGCTGCAGGACGTGACCGCACCGCGCCGCACCGCGGGGGGGTGCGGGGCATGATGGCACCGCACAGCACGAGGGGGGGCTGCGGGGGCGTGACAGCACAGCCTTGGGGGGGCTGCGGGGCATCACAGCATGGCATTGGGGGGGGCTGCGGGGTATCACGGCACGACACCCCCGGGGGCGTGACGGCGGCGGCACCGTACGGGGGGGGCTACAGGGCGCGACAGCACCGCACCCAGGGGGGGCTGAGAGGGGCATCATGACACCGCGCCAGGGGGAGCTACGGGGCGTCACGGCACGGCACTAGTAGGGGGCACGCGGGGGCTAGGAGCCGGGGGGCACGGCACCAGGGGGCACGCGGGGGGCTAGGAGCCAGGGGGCACGGCACCAGGGTATTCGAGCACGGCTCCGTGGGATCCGGGGAGGGTGTTCGGGCACGGCTCCATGGGGGCCAGGGAAGGGTGTTCGAGAACGGGACCGCGGGGGCCGAGGAGGGTGTTCGGTGGTGGGGGCCGGGGGGGCATGAGGACACGGCTCGCGGGGGGGTCGGGCATGGCTCCGCAGGGGGGCGGGGGGCATGAGGGCACAGCTCCAGGGGGCAGGGCGGGGGTTGTGATGGGGGGGCCGGGGGTGTGATGGGGGCGGTTGGGGGCCGGGGGGACGGCACCGCAGGGCAGGGCTAGGGGTGTGAGGCCACGGGGGCCGGTGGGCACGGATCCACAGGGGGGCCCGGGGGGGCATGGCACCGCGGTGTGAGGCCACTGCTCCACGCGACGGGGGGGCACGACACCGGGGTGTGAGGGTATGGCTCCGCAGACGGGGGCCCGGGGGGGCACAGCTCCGCGGCGCGGGGGGGGCACGGCACCGGGGTGTGAGGCCATGGCTCCGCGGGGACCCGGGAGGGAGGGCACGTCTTCGGGCGGGGCTTCGGGCACAGCTCCGCGGGGGCCGGGGGACGTGAGGACACGGCTTGCCGAGGGGGGGGTTTCGGGCACGGCTCTGCGGGGGGCGGGTGGCATGAGGGCACGGCTCAGGGAGGGGGCAGGGGTGTGACGGGGGGGCCTGGTTACGGGGGGGCACGGCACCGTGGGGGCCGGGGGGCATGGCTAGGGTGTGAGGCCACGTCTTCGCGGGGGGCCGGTGGGCACGGCTCCGCAGGGGGGCCGAGGGGGGGCACGGCACCGCGATGTGAGGCCACGGCTCCATGACGGGGGGGCCGGGGGGCACGGCGTCGGGGTGTTCGGGCACGCCTCTTCGGGGGCCGTGCGGACGTGAGGGCACAGCACTGGGTTGTGAGGCCACAGCTCGTTGGGGCCGTGCGGGCGTGAGGGCACGGCACTGGGGTGTTCGGGCACGGCTACGCAAGCTGACCGGGGGGCATGAGGGCATGGCACCGGGGTGTTCGGGCATGGCTCCAGGGGGGACGGGGGGTGTTCGGGCACAGCACTGCGGGGGTCGGGGGCGTGAGGGCACGGCTCCAGGGGGACGGGGGGTGTTCGGGCACGGCTGCGCGGGGACCGACCGAGGGGCGTGAGGGCACGGCACCGGGGTGTTTGGGCATGGCTCTGCGCGGGGGGCCGGGGGGTGTTTGGGCACAGCACCACGGGGGCCGAGGGGCGTGAGGGCATGCCTCCAGGGGGCGGGCCGAGGGGTGTTCAGGCACGGCTCCACGGGGGGCCGGGGGGCCGGGGGGCGTGGGGCACGGCTCCGGGGGTGTTCGGGCACGGCACCGGCGGGGGGGACCGGTCGGGGGTGTTCAGGCACAGCACCGCGGGGGCCGGGGAGCGCGGCACTGAGGTTCGGGCACGGCACCGGGGTACGAGGGCACGGCACCGCGGGGGCCGAGGGGTGTTCGAGCGCGGTAGCACGGGGGCCGAGGTGTGAGGGCACGGCTCGACGGGGACTGGGTGGCACGGCACCGAGGTATTCGGGCACGGCACCGCGGGGGCCGTCGGGGGGTGTTCGGGTGCGGCAGCACGGGGGCCGGGGTGTGAGGGCACGGCTCGTCGGTGGGGGCCAGGGGGCGTGAGGACACGGCTCGCGGGGGGGTTCAAGCACGGCTCTGCAGGGGAGCAGGGGGCATGAGGGCACGGCTCCGGGGGGGTGGGCCAGGGGTTGTGACGGCGGGGGGCCGGGTGTGATGGGGGGGGCCGGGGGCAGGGGGGACGGCACCGCAGGGCACGGCTAGGGGTGAGGCCACGGCTCCGCGGGGGGGGGGGGGGGGGGGGGGCCGAGGGGGGGCACGGCACCGCGGTGTGAGGCCATGGCTCCGCGAGACGGGGGCCCGAGGGGGCACGGCACCGGGGTGTGAGGGCACGACTCCGCGCGACGGGGGGCCAGGGGGGCATGGCACCGGGGTGTGAGGGCACGGCTCCGCGATGGGGGTGTGAGGGCACGGCACCGGGGTGTGAGGGCACGGCTCCGCGAGACGGGGGTTCGGGGGGGCACGGCACCGGGGTGTGAGGGCAGGCTCCGTAGGTGGGGGGGCACGGCACTCGGGTGTGAGGCCACGGCTCTGTGGGGCCCCGGGGGGAGGGCACATCTCCGGGCGGGGCTTTGGACACGGCTCCGCAGGGGCCGCGAGGGGGCATGAAGGCACGGCTCTGGGGCACCGTGGGGGGCGGGGGGCATGAGGGCACGGCTCCCGGGGGGCATGAGGGCATGACTTTGCAGGGGCCGGGGGGCATGAGGGTCGGGCTCCGAGGGGGGGCTTTGGGCACGGCACCGCGAGGCGTGAGGGCACGTGGTCTGGGGGGGCGGGCGGGGGTTGTACACCGCGGGGGGGCCGGGGGGTGTAAGGACATGGCTCCAGGGAGGCGGGTGGGGGGGTGTTCGCACGGCACCGCGGGGGCCGGGGGGCGAGGGCACGGGGTCCGTGGGGGGGGCGGGCGGGGGTGTTTGGGCAGCACGGCACCGCAGGAGCCGA
Organism: Cibotium barometz; assembly: GCF_041138505.1. Lineage (NCBI taxonomy): Eukaryota > Viridiplantae > Streptophyta > Polypodiopsida > Cyatheales > Cibotiaceae > Cibotium > Cibotium barometz. Next base: position 54,846,271 of record NC_141075.1, read on the forward strand.
GGGGCGTGAGGGCACGACTCGAGGGGGGGTGTTCGGGCACGGCACCGCGGGGGGTGGGGGGGCATGAGCGCACGGCTTGGGGGGGTGTTTGGGCATGGCACCGCGGGGGCCGAGGGGAGCGTGAGGACACGGCACCACGGGGGGTGGGGGGCATGGCTCTGGGGGGGGCTTCGAGCGCACGACACCATGGGGGGTCGGCGGGCGTGAGGGCACGGTATCCCGGGGGGCGGGCGTGAGGGCACGGTATCGCGGGGGTCGGGCGGAGGGTGTTCGGGCACGGCACCGCGGGGGCCGGCGGTGTGAGATCCCTCTGCCCCCTCCGCGCACCGGACTCCCGGTAGTAGCTGACAGCGAAAGCAGCCCCCTCATGCACGGGGCAGGGTTTCTCACTCGGGGCCTCGCCCACGAATGTCGGAGCACGAGACTAGGCTGGTGGTCACTCCGAAAACCGAAACCGGGAAAATTTCCCATACCCGAAAAGCGGGGATGATTCCACCTTTTTGAATTTTTCTTAACGAGTTTTCTAACGAGATCTATTCCAAACTATCCTTCACCTGAATAAACCAGATAGAAGGAAGCTATCACTGATATAATTTGATCATCTGAGTAATTTCAACGCTTTTTTCCTGATCAAGATTAGGCACAGTCGTTGATCCACTCAATCGACAATTTTGTCAGGGAATTAACTATCTACTCGTATCCTAGCGTAATCCTAAGATTTTTCAATTTGATTATTAAAACTCCATAATTCCAGCCTAACCCCATCCGGCCCATAGGTTAGCCCACCACCCTACCACTGGAATCGGTGGAACCAAACAAGTACTCACCCACCCATAATTGAAATGCCTTTCTTAACTTTAGCTTTAGAAAACAGATACGCACACACTCCTCTTTAAAACTTTAATAAAAACAATCCATTGACAAACAATTTACTGGTTATACATGTCATACTTCAAAATTTCTATTGAGTCTTTGTTTCTCACAAAACAGTATCACTCTGGACTCTCCGTTGTGAGACCACTGAGTCAACAATGAGATCCAGTGATAGATTACAATAGCATTGATCTGTCATACAATATCTTCCTCGACATACG
>NC_141075.1:54852364-54889864 GCF_041138505.1 Cibotium barometz
GATATACAAATATTTAGACACATATACATACACATACATACATACACATAAATATGCATACATATTCATATACATACACATATATATGCATACATATACATATATATATATATATACATACACATATATATGTATACATATATATATACATACACATACACATACATATGGATACATATACATATACGCATACATACATAGAGACATACATACATTTAGACATACATACATACATACATACATACATATGTACATACATATATACATACATACGTATATACATGCATGCATGCATACATACATACATACATACACACACACATATACATTTAGACACACACACACACACACACACATACATACATATACATATACATATACATATATATATATATACATACATACATACATACATGTACATATATATACATAAATACATATATACATACATACATACAAATATATACATAAATACATATATATGCATTTAAACATGTACATATACATAGACACATACATATACATACGAACATATATATACATATACGTAGACATATACATATACATACATACATACATACATATATATACCTATATATACATACATACATACATATAAACATACATACATACATACATACATATATATATATATATATATATATATATATATACATACATACATACATACATATAAGCATACATACATACATAAATATATACATGTACATACATACATACATGCATACATACATATATACATAGACATACATATATATACATACATGTACATATGTAGATACACATACATATACATATACATGTACATATACATATACATATACACATACATATACATACACATATATATACATATACATACACATACATATACATATATATAGATATACATATATACATGTATACATACATATACATATACATATTTATGTACATATATATAGACATATACATATTTATGTACATATACATATATACATGTATACATACATATACATATACATATTTATGTACATATATACACATTTTTGCATACATATACATATGCATATACATATACATATATACGTGAATATAGACACACACACACACACACACACACATAGATATACATACATATACATGTTGGAAACTCATGTTCATATGGTTGTACAGGCTGGCTACATAACATATATTTTAATAAATATTATATATATTTTTTATATTATTTAAATATGAACCTTTTTATTTATGCAAAGTTAACTCACATTAATAATTCCAAATAGCATTTTTGGCATGTCCGACTTCTACATGTAGCAGGTATATATAGAGCATCTAGATATCCAATATAGGCATGTAAGCCATAGTATAATATACACTTTTTTGGTGAATAATTACACAAGTATGTTTCACATCTCTCTTTCACATTCTCACATGGTATCAGAGGAAGACAATTGAGAGTTCACCAACTCAAAAATGCAACTTTGATGTTTTTTGCATTTTTCAGAGGTAAAAAATGCAGCCTTGCATTTTTGAAGGTTATAGCGCAATATTATGCTCTGGTGGGGTCTACATAAGCAAAATATTGGTGTTTTCTTCTTTTCACCCTCCTCTCCCTCTACTTCATCTTTTTATAGGCTTCTATGACCGAAAATGATATGCAAAAAATATATAATATATATATTGTGTAGCTAACCTATAGAGCCATATGGAGATTACTTTCCAACACCTCCACTTTAGCTCCATATGAAGGGTCTAATATCGTAAAAGATAATAAAGAGTATGCTAAGGTAGAGACTTTTTGAAAAGATCAAAAATATTATCTTTTGTATAGCAATAAAGGAGCTAATCTCTACCTATAGGAATCTAATCACATACAAAATGAAAATTTATGTCAATATACTTGGTTTTGTCTCAAACCACCAAATTTTATGGTAGTGCTATAGCACTCTAAGAATTTGAGAAAATTACTATTAAAGAAGTCGGGGTATACTTTATATGGTGAAGAATCTGTTGTTGTAGCCATAAATATTTGGAAGTTGCATCAAGATAAGACCTGTATTCTGCTTCTATTGATGAAGAGGATCTAACTCGTTAGATACCTGTAACGCCGCTACGGGCGTTACCACAGGAGGGGACGGCCTCTGGCTCACCACCCAGCCATAGAGGAAGAATGAGGATTGCCCCTCATCCCCCAGGCTATATAGTGTGTGGCCTGCCGTCCACACTAGCCTGGCCGCCCATGACTCCGCATGGGCATCCTCTCCCACTGAACCCGGACATGGCCATCCGGTCTGCTGTCGGTCATCACAGGCGTTACAGCCTACGTGACATTACCCCCCCTTAAGAAGAGTTTTCGTCCTCGAAAACAAACTGGGAAAACCTTTTGGAAATTGCACTACGGCGTTCCCAGGTAGCTACCTCCTCATCCCTATCTGTCCATTTAACAAGTTATACCTCTCCTGGTACACTTTATGTCAAGTTTGTCTGTCACGATACTGTAGAATCTTTTCAGGTTCATGTGGTATCTTTGGTGGCTCTATCAAGTCCACCAAAATCTCTGGAGAAACTGCGTTCTCTAACCCGTGAACTGATTTCTTCAGTTTACTGACATGGAAGACAGGATGGACTTGAGAACTCTCCGGTAACTCAAGTTTATATGCTACATCTCCAATCTTCTTAAGGATTTTAAAAGGACCACAATATCTCGGAGAAAGTTTTTATCACTTTCCCGTTTTCATGGTTTCTGACTGCGCAGGAACCTTGAGGAATACAAAGTCACCTTCTGCAAAGGTCACCTTTCTACGTCCTTTATCCGCATAAGTTTTAGCGCGATCCTGAGCGCTACGAATGCTCTCACGTGCGGCTCTGAGCATATCATTCATATCTTCAAGGAAATGCTTGACAGATTGAATCTTCTCCTTTTCTAGGCCTACAGCCATCGGAGATCTCGACTGGAATCCATACATTAACATGAATGGTGTAAATCCAGTCTCGCTGAGTGTTTGGAGCTGTTATAGGCAAACTCCAATAAGTGCAAGTACTCTTCCCAATTAGATTTCTTCTTACTAACATAAGAACGCAACATATTCTCTAGAATTTGGTTAACTCTTTCAGTTTGACCATCAGACTCCGGATGATCTGCCGTACTCATACTCATAGTAGTATCCAACTTTTTGAAGACTTCCCTCCAAAAATGACTGTTGAACTTTCTATCTCTATCCGACACTATATCTGCGGGCAGGCTTGTAGAGATGTTCAATAAAGAGTTTTGCCAACTCTGGCATTTTAATAGTTTTCTTCGTGGCAATAAACTTTGCCATTTTAGTTAACCTGTCCACTACCACCCACACCGAGTCATTCCCTCGACTCGTCTTGGGTAAACCGGTAATGAAATCCATGGAAATGCTTTCCCATTTTCCTTGAGGAATCTCCAGCGGATGGAGTAGTCCTCCAACCTTAAGACGTTCATGTTTATTGACCTGGCACTAATTGCATTTCAGCACATAACTCTGGACATCCTTAAACAAACTAGGCCAATAAAACTATCTTTTTACTAGTGCATAGGTCTTGTGAATCCCAGGATGACCCGCACTTGGACTATCATGACTTTCTTTAAGAATTTGGGCCCGAAAGTCACCAATAGTTGGTACACATACTCTACCCTTGTAGAGTAAGTACCCGTCGTCAATGGAGTAATTAGCATATTTCTCCCCCCAATGAAGTTTATCGCTCCCCTTTGAAGTCGTGGCAGTCAAAGGTGATGAAGGGCCTACGTCAGAGCTCTCCGGCTCCAAACAACGGGCAACCATTTTGTGAACACTTGAAAGGCATCACTTTTCCTAGCCATGGGAAAAACCCACACCTTACGCATTGCATTATCTATGAAGGTAATGAAAAATAATGCACCACCCATAGAACGAGTAGGCATGGGACGACATACATCGCTATGAACAAGCTCTAAAGAGTCAAGTTTCTTGTGGTTTAGTTGCCTCTTATGTTTGGTTTGGACATGTTTACCATAAACACAATGTTCACACATATCAAAACTAGAAAAACTGAAAGACGGCACATAACCCAAACGCGAGAGCATTTCCATTCCTTTTTGACCCATGTGTGCATGCCACAAAGCAACATTTGGCGGTTTGATTACGACCACAACATGATCCTTGATGGAAGCTACATGGATGGGATACAAGGTACCACACTTAGGACCTCTTGCTATGATAAGTGAACCATGTTGGATCTTCCAAGACCCATCTCCAAAGATGACCGTGTGTCCACTATCATTAAGTTGATCGGCTGAGATCAAACTTTTTGTCAACTTAGGCACATGGCACACATTCTTGAGCATAAAGGATGTGCCATTTGGAAATTCAAGCTTAATACTCCCCGCACCTTCAATGTCGCAAGCATAACCATTTCCAAGGTGCACGCATCCACACTTTCCACTCTCATAGGGAGAGAACCATTCACGATGCGGTGTCACATGGAAAGAAGCACTGGAATCCAAGATCCAATCTTGATTCAACACATAGTCCGATGCAACTAAAAGACTAGCAGGAAGCTTTGACATAGAGAGAATGTCACCCTCACGAGTGACCACATTCACCTCTTCAATCTTGACACTAGAGGACGGTTTCTTGTCATCACTTATGGGTGTCTTGCCCTTAGCATTCTTTTGCTCCTTTTTTCACACACGCCATTGTTTTCTAACATGCCCTTTCTTACCACAATGATAGCACTCCACATTTTTACGTGAACGAGATTTGCTACGAGAATTGCCACGTTCTTGAGACTTCCCCCTCGACCTTGCCCTACCATGTTGGACATTGAGGGTGGTGCCACCACTAGCATGTTCCATGCTCTTGCGGTTGTTGGTTTCCTCGGACAACAAACTACCAACCACGCTGTCAAACTTTAGTGTACCTTCAGGTGCCGAGTTACTTATGTGTCCCAAGAGGGAGGTAAAGAATACAAGAGGAATATGGCCCTCACCAAACAATAACTTTTGGGACAATAATTGCGAATAGATTTGGTTGAACTCATTCATATGACTAGCAATTGAAGCATTCTCGCTACTACAACTCCAGGGAATACCGACGCTGCTGTTACCGATGATTTCATACAGCATCGGTATGTGTGTCGGTATGAGCGTCGAAAAACACATACCGACGTTGATACCAACACTTATACCGATGCAAATACCGATGGTAATATAGACACAAATACCGATGATAATACCGACGCTCTTCTGGGAGGAAAAGAAAATTTTTGGCTGTGCACATCCTCATTCTTGAAACAGCAGGGAAGTCGAAACAGCAAGTTGGTGCCCTGCTCTCCTCCCCCTCTCTCCTTCCCTTCACTCTCTCACATGAGCACCCCCCCTCTCTCTCTCTCTCTCTCTCTTTCTCTTCTCTCTCCTTGCTCTCTCTCTCCCTCTTCTTTCTCTCTCCCTCCTCTCTCTTTCTCTTATTTGTCTCTTCCTTCTCCTCTCTCTCTCTCTGCACTCTCCACACATTTAGGGTTTAAGATTAGGGTTTTTTAATTAGGTTTAAAATTTAGGGTTTTTAAAATTAAAATTAGGATTATGTTAAATTTTCATAAATCAAATTTAGGATTTTCTTTTGAAACATTTAGTTTATTATTTTGAATTGAATAATTTAAGATTATGTTGTCTTAATTTTAAATAATTAATACAATTAATTAAATTTATATGATCATACATGCACATTCACATACACATACACACATGCACATACACATATACACATGCACATGCACATACACATACACACATTCACATGCACATACACATATACTCACATACTCACATACACATATACTCACATATTCACATCCATATACCCATTCACATATACATGCACACATACTCATTCACATGCACACATACACGTGGACATATATGTACCCACCTTCACTCACATACACATTCACATATACATGGACACATACACATCCACATACACATGTACACATGCACATACATACATAGATACATACTTACATACATACATAGATACATACTTACATACGTAAAATATATACATAGATACATACCTACATTCATAACATACATACTTACATAGATAAATACATACATAAATACATACTTAGATAAATACATACTTACATAGATACATACATACATACGTACATAAATACATAAATACATGGATACCTACATCTACATACATACATACATACATACATACATACATATATACATAGATACATAGATACATACATACATGTATACGTGCATGTCTACATACATACATACATACATATATACATAGATACATACATACATGTATACGTGCATGTCTACATACATACATACGTACATAAATACATATATAAATACATACTTACATAGATACATACATACATACGTACATAAATACATACATACATGGATACCTACATCTACATACATACATACGTATATACATAGATACATACATACATGTATACGTGCATGTCTACATACATACATACATACGTATATACATAGATACATACATACATGTATACGTGCATGTCTACATACATACATACATACCTATGGCTCAAAATACATACATACCTATGGCTCAAAATACATACATACATACATACCTATGGCTCAAAATACATACATACATACGTAAAATATGTAAACTTACATACACACATACATACATACCTAAAATACATTCACACATACACATACTTATATGCATACGTATGTATGTATCATTAGAGAGAGAGCGAGAGTGAGCGAGAGAGAGACAGAAATGGTTTTTGTTATATGGGGCCTTAAAACCCTGTGGGTGCCCGAAGTGGGTGGCTTCTTGTTTTTATTTTAAATCACGTGCCTTAAAACCAATGTGGGTGCCTCGGAGGGGTGGTAGGTTGTTTTTTAAAAAGTCTTCCCAAAGCAAAGGAAACTCTGCCCGTTTTTTTTTTAACAAGTGAAGAGACCTAGAAATTATAGAAGAGAGGTAAAGAGAGAGAGATATGGAGGGAGAGATGTCCGAACGACGCATATTGATGATATCAGATGGCATCTTTAGATCCCAAAGAAAGCATGGCGTGTCCTTGCACTCAATGCAAGTATCAAATCTTTCGTAAACGATGGATTTGTACTACACACGTTCGAGAATATGGACCATTTGCATCGGATCAACTTCAAAACCTACGCTTCCAGTCACATGGTTTGGCCAGCCGATCCACACGACATTGCGCCGTCCACATCTCGTGGACTATAGAGGACAGCTAGGGATGCGATGATAGAGATGGAGATAAATGCGGAAAGACAAGCTATTGCAAGCATGACAAAGAATGAACACATGGGAGAAATGCTGGTGGATGCATGGATGAGGACCACGATGGTGAGGGCACAATGATGTGGATGCATGGATGGTGGGCACAATGACGTGGATGCATGGATGGTGGGCACAATGACGTGGACTCCGTGTATACAACAGAATTTCCACGATCAGAAGTCGACAAAGAAGAGCAAACGATGCAAAAACTACCTCATTTGCCACTCTACAATGGCGCAAAGATCTCTGTTCTGCGTGCGTCGCTCGCGATGCTCAATCTTCAATCCATTTATGGATGGTTGGATGCTAGTGTCTCTGAACTGTTCAGGTAGAGTGCACTTGACAGTTTCTTTACTGGACCAAAATAGTCAAACTTGTTTTTATAGTTCGAAATACAAAAAGATTACTTATCCTTTGCAGGCTTTTGAAAGATCATTTTTTGCCAGATGGGAATGACATGCCTCCGACGCATGGGGACACTAAGAAGCTTTTAAAGTCCATGGGCATGGACTACACAAAGATTCATGCATGTCCAAATGATTGCATCTTTTTTCGCAATGAGTATGCGCACCTGCACATATGTTCAAAGTGTGGAGCGAAAAGATTCATGGAAGGCCTTGTGGGCGAAGCAGCCCCAACAAAAGTCCTTCGATTCACTTTCCTATCATCCTGAGAATCAAGAACATATTCAGATGCAAATCCGTAGTCCAATTAATGTCATGGCATGCAAAGAGCAAATCCACAGACGGTGTGATGCGAGTGCCTGCCGATTCCGATGCTTGGAAACACATAGACAACACGTGGCCTTTGTTGGAGAGCCTTGGAATCTGCGTCTAGGCCTAGCTATGGATGGTGTAAATCCATTTGGTCTACGCAGCTCATCATGGAGCACATGGCTTGTCTGTTTGGTTAACTATAACATCCCGCTATGGCTGGCCACAAAAAAGGGTCATTTGTTGTTAGCCCTTATCGTGCTAGTACAAGGTAAAAAATATGGATGTATACCTGGCACCGCTTGTGGAAGAGCTACGCACTTTATGGGATGGTATTACTAAGCGAGACATGTCACAACCTTTGACAAGAACACCATATTCGTGAGTTTGGGAATCTCCCAAGTCCCATTTTTGTAATACTAAAAAGGTGGGACCCGATTAACATGTCTATAAGTTTCTCAAAACCCTATCATGTGACCTATCATTGGAAAGCGCTTGAAAAGAGGGATCTATTAAGCTTTAAAGTGCACAATTTGGAGTAATGGTGTTCAAGTTATGGCAAATCCAAAGTTTTGACCATGTGTCCCAAACTTATGAGAAATTCCCATATTCCCCAATATGGTGTTCAAGACGGGAGGTACGAGTGCAAGGCATACTTATGTGGATGATGCATGACTGGCTCGGATATGGTGAATGTTCAGGTAACATCAGTCAACCCTTTACGTTTCATCCAGCCTGGTGGGTCTATGTGTACACAATACCTCATTTTTTAATGTCATAAATTGGTTCATTATTCGTGCAAGCTTGTCCATTTTGGGTTACAATGCTTGTCCCTTATGTGGACCTCGACTCGATGTTGCACCCTACTCAAAACCTCTTCGGAAAACCGTGTACCAAGTACATCACAGATATCTGCCTGAAGGACATGCCTTGCGTGAAGGGCTAGCACAACGACAATGGAAAGCAAGTGATTGGAAGCAAATGTGGGAAGAGGAGACGGGGACACCACTCGCAGGCATGAAAAGGCTCTCGATCTTCCACGATTTCCCTTATTGGGGTGAGTTATTGATCAATCACGAGTCTCACACCTACTGGGTGCATGAGGTGTCTAAAGACTGCCTTCACACGGAATGACGATCTTGGAGGACTCAAGTCTCATGATTGGCATAAGTTTCTGCAGTTTGTGCCTGTAGCTATGAAAGACTGCCTATCAGAGGATGTGCGAACAACCATTTACAAGATCAGTACCTTGGTACGATGGATCTCATCTAAAGGGATAAGGAGAGACAGCATAGACGCTGCCAAACTCAATGCAGTATAGGCTGTCTGTATGGTTGAAAAATTCTTTCCCACAAGCATTGTCACAATCCAGTTGCATTTGCTAGTTCATGTGGTTGACGAGGTTGCACTAGCAGGAACTGTCCACAGCCGATGGATGTTCTTCTTAGAGTAGTTCATGAAGACACTAAAAGGGTTTGTTCGTTAGAGAGCACGTCCAGAGGGTAGCATGGGGTGGCTCATGCAAGAGTCTTTGGTGTTCATAACAGAGTTTTTAGGCATGTCAGACCCAGAAATGCCTCGCTTATGGAGCGACAATACTGACATTCGGCTTGTCGGTGATGACAAACCCCAAGGTCAGGGGACCCAAAGAAAAATGGACCCAGCCTTCAGAGAGAAGGCGATGAAGTTTTGCATTCTTAACTGGGAGCCCATGCAGAAGTGGCTAGAGAGATATGAGCTCGCAAAGGAGGCAAATGCACAGGAAAGAGCACAGTTTCGAAAGAATCGCTCAACTCGATCTTTGCCTCTTCCAGATAATCTTCGAGCTCTTCCATCCTTTCCAACAAGCAGATGGCTAGATGCAGCTGTTTCAGAGGTAAAGAAAGCGGGTGAGGCTATCTCTGAAGAAGAGGAGGAACTCGCAAAGGGGTGTGATTGGGAGGTAACCATTTCACCCAATGCACAGTACGAGTGTGTGCATATACAGATTTCTCTCTCTCACAACACAATTCGTTTATGTGTTGTCCAGTATCACAAATACGGTGCGCTATGGTCTCATGGATGACATTTTTGGATCGCACGCATTGACGAGAATAGGTCTACTTTTGATAGTGGCGTGATGGTCAACTTTCTCCAAAAAAGTAGAGCTAGTGCAAGACAGCACAGGATGGCCAGCTCGAGTATTGCAGAGTGATTAAGGATAGCGTAAAGCTCTCGTTCAGGAGGTTTGACTACTTTCTATTTGATGTGAAGTGGTTCAGAGTGGTCACTGCTGGAAGAAACGCAACAGTGAGGCAGGACAAGAGTGGTTGCTCCAAGTAGACTCCACGAAGCTATGGATGGATGAAAGAGACACATTTGCACTCCTTAAACATTGTGAGCAGGTTGTTTTTACACCAGATCTGAAAGATCCACAGTGGTTATTTGTGCAAGTCACTCCGCGTTAGCAGACAAATATTTAAGGACATGGACGTACAGGAGGTTTCATCTGAAGTGGACTCTAGGATGCATGTGCTAGTCAGGGAGGAAGAAATCATTCCCCAAGAGGAGGAGGCTATAGAAGAAGACCAAGCACACGAGGAGGTGGAAGACAATGTCTTGTTTGAGGATGATGATTGCAAAGATGTGGCCATTTTAAGAGACCTGGAAGTCTCAGATGTGGAGATTGATATGCTTAGCGCAACATATCTCCAAGAAGATGTTAGAATAGGAGACTGCTTATAAAGCATTTGTATAAACTTATTTGCACCTATAATGAAACGAAATCCATTTTTTACGCTTTTCTAACACTGTTACGTTTTTTTTATAGTCTTGCATTTTTTCTGTACGTCCGAGCTAAGAGGTTTTATTGTTATGCGTATGCTGATTGTTTCAAGATTGTGTTGCAGAGCGCGATGGGAGACCATAGTCCGGATCGCATGACAGAGGAGGAGTTCTTACGGTTTATCTCTCGTGTGCCCCCAGCTTATCAGGCTGCCGCATCACAGTATTGGATCGCAAGGCTCCACTCCTGAGGATTGGTGGCGGCACTCCTTTTGGCACTACTCCTGCCGACGGCACTCCCGCTGGCGCTACTCCCTTTGGTGGCACTCCTGGTTTTTAGAGTCCACCGTAGCCATCTTCTCAGTGGCTCCAGCAGTCGACACGTGCGATAGTGATCGACGTCTCGTTCGTCTGGTGAGGGTTCATCGAGGTCGCAAAGGTTGAGCACAGCTTTGTCCAAAAATCATAAGTGGTTTCCTCGCTCACAATCATAAAGTAGACGGAATAATCGGCAAGATGTAACCGAATGGTTGTGGAGAGACGGAAAAACTCTCTCACTTGTAGCAAGAGTAGTATGATCCACACTTAGCTCAATCCAATGGGATTTGCATCCCTTTCGGAGCTAGGGATTCAACCCGTACCGGTGCACAAAAGCTTATCCATTTGATGGAGAGAATGCTAAGAAAACTACTACTAATGACATAGACTCAACACACACTCAAGCTCAATCTTGCTATTGCTCACTCAACTCCACATTCCACTCATCCATACATCCAAACAAGAAGAAAGCTTAACTATTGCTTACACAAGATCAAAGCATTCTTCATTCTCAAATACTCATTTCCCTAGCATGCACACAATCCTTGAAGCTATCAATAAGAAACATGCACACTAGAGAATTGACATGAGAAGAGAGACAAATATCAACTCATTGCATTGAATTAACAAAAGAATAGAACTTACAACAATGTAGATGGGGAGAGAGAAGAGCTTGCACCTCTATGGAAGAAGAGGGAGAGCTAGTCTCAAGAGAGCTCAAACATGAGTTTTCCCAATGTGTCCATGCTCTCAAATGAGCCACCTTTTATACAAAAATCCTAGAACTCCCAAAAGTTCCCATGTGGGATTATTGTCAAGCCCTCTCCCACATTCATCTACAACTTTGAACTCTTTTCAAGAGCCCTAAGTGTCTTTTTTGTTGCATCCTTGTATTGATCTTCATTCGTCATGCAACACTCCCCCCTTCCTATTTTGCGCACGTCCTCGAGCGCGGTAGTAACAAGAGCTGCAACAAAAAAAGAATGGATACATTAAAGTCTTTTATTGAAAAAAAAAGAAAAGAAAAGAAAAACCAGCAATGATAATTTCACACGTGAGCATACAAGTGCAAGGCTGATTAAAGTTTTAATGAGTACTAAAATAGGTGAGTAAAGACTAGTCAAAGTGAGACTTAAGTGGTAGATAAGGCTATGCAAAGTCAAGTGTGCTTTGTACACCACCGGTTATGACCGCAGTCTCAATGTCCTACAAGTATGTAAGTTATTCCTAAGTGGCAAACCTACTCCTAAATATGAGCAAAGGTGATTGGAATTTTTTCTTTCTTTTTGATGTGTGTGTAGAAGGTGATAAAGATTAAGGTTCCATCCCAAAGAGACCCAAGCAATGGCCCAGAGACCTCCGCCAAGAGAATCTAAAGACCGCTAAGTATCTCAAGGGCGACAGACCCTTTTTCTTTCTTTTATGACCTAAGGAGTACCCCTTGAAGATGAGGGCATCGGTCTCGAAGGCCCATAGTGTACCCCAGAGTCCTACCAACATCTATCAAGGCGATAGATTCCTCAAAGGTCTTTTCCTGAAGCTTTTCGACATCAGTGTTCACCCCATGGAAACCAAGGCATCGGCCCCAAGGTGCTAAGACAACCCCAGGTCCTACCAAGCGTTTCTCATGGCTGCGGACACGTCATGTCTCAATTCACTTTGTACATATATATATATATTTTTTAGGGTATAATTTTTTTTATAAACTATTATTACTCCTAGCACCTAGCTCATATCTAAGAGGTAGCTACCACTAGGGATAACTAATATACCTTGAAAGCATAAGAACTTGGCATATTCCCTTGGTATATATCCTACACTGTCTTTAGATAGAAATATCTTTTCCTAAGTCTTCTAAGACTCTAGAATTCACTCACCATATTTTAACAACTAATCAAAAACTTAAACCAGCCAACATTGTGTGAACATGCAAACCATATATTCGAAAGATAAGAGCACATAAAGAAATAAAGATTAAGATTTGAATACACCTGTTGTAGTGCCCTGTTGATGTTATTCGTTTGCATTGATGCATTGCTGATTTTGTGCAGATTGCTCCTCCTTTTTGTAGGCGTAGCATGTCTCCCCCCTTCCTAATTTGTGTGCATGATAGGTGGACTAGTGGGGCGTGTTTGATGCTCTTGTTTTAGCGAAGATCTCTGCAAAATTTTTATTAATAAACAAGAAAAGAAAAGAAAATAATAAAATTTGCCATTGGTGCCAGACACCGAATATAGCCGAGGGGAAAAACCCAATGGGAGAAAAGTGCCCTGGCTTGTCGATCTTATTATGGAGTCACTGAACTTACCCTTGCGCTGGTAGTGGAGATCATCTCAAAAAGAACATAATCCTTTAAAGGCATAAGGAACCACACTATGCAAACATTGATCTACCAAAGAGCTTCAATCGTAGTGTTAATGCCTTATCTTTGGTGTTAGGTATGTCCTTCTTGAGTGGAAATTTTATCAATTGTCTTGGAATTTGAGCAAGATAAGAGGATTTAGGCTTTGAAATGCTAGAATCTATGCTCAAATGAGACTCCTTTGGAGTTGGATGTGTCTTAGGTACACCAGTTGATGGTGGAATTGTGTAACAAGGAGAATTTGGGACAATTGGTGACTCATTACATGTTTTAGGAAGATCAACACAAGTAGTTTTGTAGGTGCTATCACAGCCACCTTTCGTTTCTTGAAGAGTTTGTGTTGATTTCTTTTGCACCCATTGATATGGAAAATCAAGGGTGGTATTTGGAATCTTTCTGAGAGACTCTATTACCCCTAGCAAAGCATGGCGTTTTGGAAGCCAAATTGCTGTTGCCCCCTCATAATAGCCTTGTGCTATAAGAACATGTTTTGGGACCCATCGATTAACAATCCTAGGTTTGGGCTTGGAAATGATGTGCTTCTTAGGAGGCTTAGCAACTGGACTAGATGGTACAAGTTTGTATGCATCTTTGGGTAGCCACATTGATAAGTCCTTCTTACCTGGCCTTCTTTGAGCAGCAACTAGAGTAGTTGGAACATGCCAGCCATGGCCCTCACTTGAGTACTCATCAATTATCCACATCATTTGTTTTGGAGCTTCAAGAGCAGATTTTGAAAGTGCTTTGTGTAAGGTAGAAACATTACCCCTTTGACACGATAAAGCTCATGGATTAGCAGAGACTTCCTCTACTTGCAGTGCTGTTGTGGATGCATTCCTATAGTACAAATCATCTAGAAGATCACGTGGTTGTACCATTCGTATAGGAATAATGTCATATCCATCTGAGTCACAAAATTGAATTGGCTTCGGTAAAGCACATGTTGATAATGTTGCAAGGACATGACTCCATTCTAATGGATCAATTAAATGCTTAGGGAAGGGTTGTGGAATGTATGCCTCGTCTGATACACTTCGATTACCCTTAAGTCTCTCAGTGTTGAAATCCCTACATGAGGCTCCGCACATCCATAGATCTTCTCGTCCATCGGACAATGTAACTCTTGAGCCCTCAGATGAAGCAGAATCAAACTCATCTATTGGAGACCTTGTTACATCACGATATGAGTGATTCCTTAGGTTGACCCTTGTGATGACAGAATCATGTCGGAGATACAAATAATTGTATCCCCAATCTTGAATCATTTGAAATTGTCGCATGAACGGTCTACCCAATATCACTTCATAATTTGGATGTTTTCTAAAATCTACTACTGCAAAGGTGTGCTCATATTCAATCCCACACGTGGTGACCAATATGTTCTCAAGCAGCCCAAGGGGATGTTCTAAGCTTCCATCTGCTAGCTGCAAGTGCATCCTGGTACTCCTAATAGCTGGTTTGCCCCATTTTTCCCAAATGGACCTTGTCACAATGCCCACTCCTACGCCACTATCAAGTATTGCAGTTGAAGATACTTTTCGCACTTCTAATGGGAGGGTAGCATTTCCTTGATCGTCCTCACAAAATTTTCCTACTTTGTTGATAGGAACTGGCATTACATGCTTTGTCTCAGGGTGTATAGTACACTCATGGTGAACCTTTTGTAGCAATACCTGCTCTGACAAACATGTGGCAATATCATTCCACAACTCAGGTCGAATTTTTATCAAATCAAGCAAAGGTAAGGTACAAGCCACTGGTGCTGACAAAATAGCCTGCACCATACTCATATCTTTCTCCTTTGTCAACCTTTTATGCATGGAGGGTATCCTCAAGGTTTGAGAACAGTTCTCATATTCTCCCAGATATGATGGTAAGGTTTTCATTGTATGCTTACTTCTAGGAGAAACAATTGTTTGAACTTCCTCCTGGATGCTTGGGTGTCTAAATTTGTTTTCCGTGCCCCTGGTAAAATCCACCTCAGAGAATGGAGGCGAACTAATGGAAGACATGTGCTCATGAACTTTCTCGTGAACTGCAGCCCACATCTCATTTGCCATGTCCTCATTAGCATCAATAACCTCATCATTGCATGGGAAGACAAGGTTAGGTGGTGGCAGATTACCCCCTTTCAATTGGGTGTCAATTGGTGTAGACCTTTCGTCGCTATGATCTTGTGAAATGAGCTCACTTTTCATTTCCCGACTTGATGACACTTCTGGTATGGTTTCTAATGTTGGCTTAAGAGAGGTTGGGCCTCGAGGAATAGGTGGTGGTGGTCCCTCAAGTATTGACTGAGCTTCCCTAATGAGTTGCTGGTGTACAGCTAGATTGATCTTCTCCTCACGAGGGTTTGGGTATTCTTGAAGCTTCTTGGGTAGCTCAGATAAAGCTGCAATGCGACTTCTATGAGCATCAATGATGGCCTCTAGAGTCTCATTCACTTTATCCACAAAAACAGAACCCCCAGAACTATCCTCAGTCGTACTAGCCTCATCTTGTTTAACACTAGGCCCAGGTTGAGGTTGATGTTCCTCATGCACTTCTTGGGATGTAAAAGTTTTATCCCTCATGTTTTGTTTAGAGGCTTCTTGAGAACTAGTGGATGCACTTTTAGTTTGCTTGTTTCGGTTCTTCTTCCTTCGAGTGGTTTTTTTTCTATTGGACTGTAGGGTCTTGTCCACTAGATTTGTTTTTGCATCCCTAGTTCGAGGTGTCTCATCAGTTTGCATTTCTGCATTTCGTGTCTGTGATCTAGTCATGACTCTAAGTGGCACGACATCCTCATTCTCAGATGAAGGTGGCGATGAAACTGCCCCTACAAGGTTGAGTGAGACCTTTGGTTGAGAGGTGCCTTCCTCATGTGGTTTCAGCAGACAGTCTTTTGGGAAGTGTTCTACACAACACCCTAGACAATATCTTTCAATTGGTGGAAATTGTTGTACTGTTGTATTGGACCGAGATGCTTGCCTTGAGCGATGTGGACAATCACGAGCCCAATGGGGTTCTCCACACTCATAACAGGGGCCCATTGGTTTGGCCTCTACTTTCCTTGGCTGCCATTGACCTGAGGGGCCTGGAGTCCTAGGTTGGTAGCCGCCTAGCAACATTAAAGAGTTTTGTTCCCCTGGTTGAGCGTCCAGTGCTGGGCTTGGGTATGTGGGACTTTCAAAGAGATTTTCCTTGGATGAATATGATACATATTCTTCCTCCACATAGCCTGGGTTTACCAAGTCTCTACACATATTTGAATTGTCGTAGTCAACAACCCTCACAGGAGCAGTCCCTGGAGCAGGAGGTTGAGTACCAAGAACACGTCGTGCTTGCTCTTGTACCATCGGTGGCTTACGCTCAAAATTAGTATATTGTTGATACATTTGTGGAGCCACTCCACCCCTTGGCTGCTCACGTTCCTGTCTCATTCTCGCAATGCGAGTACATTCCTGTGTGGTATGGGTAAAGTTCCAAGCACAGGCTTGGCACCACTTTTTTGTGGGTTGGTTTGTGACTAGAGGAGAAAAGGTGTTACAATCCTCTGTTTTATGGTTACCGCCACATGCTCCACAAAGATGAGGACCTGTAGGAAGTACACTCCTCATTCTCTGCTGCTGTTGTTGTGGCTGCATGGGTGGACGATAGGTCTGTCCCAATCTTCTTAGTACTAGGTTAGCTATCTGGTCTGGATTTACTAGCGCGCTAGACCCTGAACTTTGGTCATCACCCCACTGATCTCTAGGTTTCACCTCTGGGCCAAAACCATCTTGGAATTTGAAGTTATCGGTGAAATCCATAGCATCATGGCAACACTCATTGAAATTTGTATGTTTCTTCGCATAGAGATGTGTATGCAGTGTTGAATTTTTGAGTCCTTCTAAGAAGAGAGAAATTAATCGACTTTGGGCGGGCTTCTCATCTTCTGGGCAACGATTAATGTACTGCTTCATTCTATTTACACAGTCTCTAACACTCTCATTCTCGCCTTGCTTGAAAGAGTAGATGTGTGCTACCGTGTCATGTTGTATTCCCATCAAGGAAAAAGCAGCAATGAATCTCTCTTCCAAAACTCGTAAAGAAGATTTGTCTGAAGCCTCTAATGCCTGAAACCAAGCCAGGGCTTTTCCCTCAAGAGTGAGTCCAAATCCTTCAATTTGAGTATGCTTATCAGCCACTTGCTCAGCTCGAAATGCTTGTCTAAATGCTGCTACATGATCGTATGGATCTCCCGACCCTTCATACTTCTTTACCAGTTTTTGAAGAGTTGATGGTCTTACTTGTCTTGAATACTCGTCATAGGGCCTACGGCCTCTCACTCTCAGTGGGAATTGTTCCTCTCTTTGGAAAGATGGTCCACATGTTTCCAAAATTGGTGTGGGTACCCTATTACCAGCCTCACCAAATCCCTCCAAAGATTTTGTCACCCGCATTTCAGGAGGTGCATTAATGGGATGCCGAGTTGGCTCCCCTACCCTCCGATTGTTATAATGAGAAAGATGTTGGTGTGGTGTGACCTGTGGTCGCACATTTGGTGTAGGACGATATCTTGGTGCTAGAGTTGGGCTACTAGCTGTGGTCCACTTAGATGTTGAGGGTCCCTCTCTAGTGAACTCTCGTAGGGGAGGAGCAACAGTTTCTCCAAGAAAGGCTGTCTCTCCTAGTTTGGCTGTATTTGTTGAGAACACTTCCATGAATAATGGTTGTCCTTTCCACGTGAGTTCCCGAATCTCTTTCCAATCTAAGGTTCGGTATTCATTGGCCCATTTATCAATTATTCTGTTCATGTGTCCTGCAAGCTTCTCAACTATCACCACATGAGCTAGAGGAAGATCCAGCTGTGGTAATCTAGTTGTGGCATAATATCCCTCTAACGAGTCCTTATAGACCTCTTGAAGTGGGTCATCCTGTAAGACCTTTGTCACAGGAATTTGTCGTACAAACTCCCATTGGCTTTCAGCCCCCTGATCCATTTTACTCTTGCCTTTCCTATCCCTTTCCAAATTTAGATCTCTAAGAAGTAAATCATCTATGGATGGCTTTGAGGACTGGGCATTGGATGGTCCAGGCATGTCCGGCTCGATGAGCCAGTCATCTCTAGACTCCCTTGCTCTGGAAAGTTCTGATAAGTCTAAGAACTCGGTTCTAGAGAGCTCCCCTAATTTGTCTACCTTTTCTGGATGGTAGGTGACTTCGTAGCGAACACCATCTCCACCCATGTACATGTTACCCTGGTCATTGACTAGAGGTGCTCTATCAAGTTCTGAGAAAATGTATGCGATCTTAACAAGATACCGTTGTTGTGGGTCCCTAAAGATCTCAGCTCCTTGAGCATTTGTGTAGACATATTGGAGTCTCACATTGAGTGTTAACCCCATGGTGTCGGCTTCAAATGGATTAAAGGATCTTGTGGGTGTTCTATTTGGGGCTACGGGATGACTATTTGTCGGACCTAGATTGTCCATGGACAATGAACTAGTTGTTCTAGAGGAAAGGGTATCGGATTGGGATTCAGAAAGTGTTTCAGCAATATCTGCCAAATTTCCTACCGATTGGGTCCCACTTTCCTGCGTAGGTACTCTAGAAGGTGCCCTAGGCCCTATGGCAGAATCTACAAGACGTCCCGACTGCAAGTGCATAAGGTCAAAAAAAAAATTTTTGTTTTTTTATGTGTTTTTGTTTTGTTTTGTTTTTGTTTTTGTTTTTAAATTATATATATATATATATATATATATATATATATATATATATATTATTTAACCTACCTAATCACTAAATGCAACTAAAATGAGTATGTGTGGCGTAACTATCTATCTTATTTTTTTTAATTTAATTATGATTTTTTTAAAATGATTTTATGTTTTTTATGTTTTTTTTATTTTTTTTAAATTTAATTTCAAAAATTATGAATCACACTAAAAAAAATACTAATTATGCACAAAGTTACAAAAATTAAAAAATGCAGGTTAAACTAATTATGCAAAAAAATAAAAAAAATAAGGAATTATAAATTATGCAAAAAAAGTAGACTCCTAAAAAATACTTAATTTATCAAAAAAAAATTTAATTTTCTTTTGTTTTTTTCTCCTTTTGTTGGTTTTTTTTGTTTGTTTGTTTGTTTTTTGTTTTTTTAAACTAATAAATTTCGTGCCAAATATAAAAATATGAATTTACTAATTATGCAATAATTATAAAAAAATAAAAAATAAAAAATACACACTACTTTAATTATGCAAAAATTTAAATAAGGAACAATGGATTCAAAAAATAAAAATTGTTTTTTTTCTTTTTTTTTAATTTAATTGTTTTTTTTCGTGTTTTTTTTCTCTTTTTTCTTCCTTTTTTTTCTTTTTTTATATTTTAAAAATAAAAAAATAAAAAATAAAAAATCTCTTTTTCTCGTTTTGTTTTTTTTAAATATTTTTTTATATTTATTATTTTTATTTTTATTTAAAAATACAAAAAAAGCATGAAAAAACACAAAAAAATAAAAAAATAAAAAAAATAAAATTTGCACCTACCTTATCTTCCGCTCGCCCGCTTCCGGATTCGTCGCCGCGCCGCTAGCCTCTTCACGTGCTTCGCCTTCTCTTTAGCCAGCTGCCCTCCACGCCTTTGCTTCCTTCACGTTCTTCCGCCAGCTCTGCGTGGATTCGCTGGCCAGCCTTCTTTCCGCCGGCCACCTTCTTGTTGCCTTCGAACCGGCTCTTGTTGCCGCCTTCGCACCAGCTTCTCTCTCTACGGCGAGTCTTCATAGCTGTGCTTTCGCTGACGCCTGCTGCGTGGACCCTCACCTCCTTGCGGCCTTAGCCGCCTTGACCTTCGCTCTCTTCGCCTCCACAGCTCGCTGCTCTCAAGCCACCTCCAACACCGGCTTCGCTCGGCCACCTTAACACCGGCTTCGCTTCCTCTGCTGTTGGCTGCAGGCGACGCCCGCCTATCGCCTACTCCTCTTCCACCTCCGTCAGCTTCGCCTACTGCAGACGCCACCAATTGCAGTTGCTGCGCCTTCTACGCCGACTTCTACCAGCCTACGCCAGCATAAAAAAAACTATTATATATATATATATATATAATTGTTTTTTATTTATTTATAAAAGCCGTCTGCTGCAGTTGCTTTCAGTTCACCGATGCGCTTCTACCAGCCTACGCAAATCGTAAAAAACGATTATATATATATATATATATATATATATATATATATATATTTTATTTTATTTTTTAAGCCGTCTGCTGCAGGGTTTTTTTTCAGCCGCCTTGTCCTCTAACGTTTGATGCAGCCCGCAAATATATATATATATATATATATATATATATATATATATAGATTTATAAGCTTTTTTTCTTAAGGCCACCCTCAACACTTTAAGCTGCCGCCTTTTCCAGCGTTTCTAATGATGGAGTTGTCTCCCAACAAAACAACAAAACCATAAAGGAAAAGTCGCCGTCAACACTTCCAACCTACCTCTCTTCCTTTCACCCTTCTCTTTCCCTCTCTCCTCTCATCCTTAAGCGGACTTCATGCTTGGGAGTCTATGGGGCTTGCATAAGCTATGGAAGAGCTTAGCAACGCACCTCTTTTCTTTTTATTTATTTATACTAATTACATGTTAACGAAAAGCATGAAAGAATGAAATGACAAAAAACAATGAAGGTAAGCATAATGAACGGTACTTGAAAAAGCATAAAAGCAATAAAACATAAAAAACAATGCGGGAGAAACCTCAACCGCTCAATGGTTTTTTTCTTATC
Source organism: Cibotium barometz (assembly GCF_041138505.1). Classification (NCBI taxonomy): domain Eukaryota; kingdom Viridiplantae; phylum Streptophyta; class Polypodiopsida; order Cyatheales; family Cibotiaceae; genus Cibotium; species Cibotium barometz. Next base: position 54,873,595 of record NC_141075.1, read on the forward strand.
CTAACCTTATCTACTCACACCGGGATCGCACACCCGAACTTAACCTAATCACTCAATGGTTTTGCAACCAAAAGAGGAAATAGTGGTGGTTTCCACACACTCTCAACCGGATTTGAGTCTTCTCCCCGGCAACGGCACCAATGGAGAGACGGAAAAACTCTCTCACTTGTAGCAAGAGTAGTATGATCCACACTTAGCTCAATCCAATGGGATTTGCATCCCTTTCGGAGCTAGGGATTCAACCCGTACCGGTGCACAAAAGCTTATCCATTTGATGGAGAGAATGCTAAGAAAACTACTACTAATGACATAGACTCAACACACACTCAAGCTCAATCTTGCTATTGCTCACTCAACTCCACATTCCACTCATCCATACATCCAAACAAGAAGAAAGCTTAGCTATTGCTTACACAAGATCAAAGCATTCTTCATTCTCAAATACTCATTTCCCTAGCATGCACACAATCCTGGAAGCTATCAATAAGAAACATGCACACTAGAGAATTGACATGAGAAGAGAGACAAATATCAACTCATTGCATTGAATTAACAAAAGAATAGAACTTACAACAATGTATATGGGGAGAGAGAAGAGCTTGCACCTCTATGGAAGAAGAGGGAGAGCTAGTCTCAAGAGAGCTCAAACATGAGTTTTCCCAATGTGTCCATGCTCTCAAATGAGCCACCTTTTATACAAAAATCCTAGAACTCCCAAAAGTTCCCATGTGGGATTATTGTCAAGCCCTCTCCCACATTCATCTACAACTTTGAACTCTTTTCAAGAGCCCTAAGTGTCTTTTTTGTTGCATCCTTGTATTGATCTTCATTCGTCATGCAACACTTTGACTTTGCTAACACATCCAATTCGTCCCAATCATCTTGTGACATGCTTTCTGGCTTGTTGGCACTTGACCCCTTCAAGGGTTTGATTTGCTTCTTTTGTGTAAGGACATCTTTGATTTGTTCCTTCCACAACGAGAAGCTCGTGCCATATCAAACTTTCGAACATGGAACATGTCACGATCCGACAAAGATGATGCCATGGTAGAAGTCAACCAATGTAAGTGTCAGAAACTAGGGAAAATTCAGCAGAGTTTCCCTTATAAACAGGATCAAGATCCCAAATCAAATATGCATAAACAAGCTGCAAGCTTACGCATACAATGTTTGAAGTCAACCAATGTAAGCGTCAGAAACTAGGGAAAATTCGGGAGAGTTTCCCTTATAAACAAGATCAAGATCCCAAATCAAATATGCATAAACAAGCTGCAAGCTTACGCATAGAATGTTGACACTTTGTCAACAAGAGAAGGTATCAACTGACGCATAAAACGGGCATACCAAATGCATAACACCAAGTATGAAACCAACACATAACACGTAAGAAGATCAAGTCCTCAAGGACTAAGGCAACATGCTTCAAATGACCTCTGGTGAGGCTCTCGAGGGTAACTCCAGCGGTACAAATCCACCCTAATCCACCCTACAGTGCTTTACCACGCTAAGGCTTCAAAAAAACCTCACTCGGCCCTCACAAAAGGTTGGCTTCAAGTATGTGTACAAGAATTATTTTACATGTAAATGACATGCGACAGTGACCCAATTCTCATACGTCACAACAAAAGATGCTACTCACATCAATGAGTATTTAGCATGTGTCACAAGCTCAAGCACGAGCTACTCAAGAATGCATATAAGCATAGAACATGGCATCCAAAAAAACTGGGTGCATCCAATAGCCAAACATGGCTATACAAGCAAGCATAGAACATGGCATCCAAAAAAACTGGGTGCATCCAATAGCCAAACATGGCTATACAAGCAAGCATCTAAGTGTGAGCAATCACAAGAGGATTACACACCTCTCAAATAGGCATCCATGGATCACAAACTGATATAAGTGGACCACAAACTTGTCCACACAATGCAACTACCCACAAACTCTACTACAAGCTCAACACCGAACTTCTCACATAGATGTGCTTGGACCCACACAGTAGGTAATAATGCACTGACCTCTGCTCACACTACCACACAAGGCTATACACCTCAAGGCTGCTCAAAGCTGTACACACATGTCCTGCCACAACATGGCTACAAGGCAGTTCTTTTCCAAGGCTTGCACAAGACTGCCACAGTAACACCTAGACCAGTGACTCTCCTTGGCCTCCGTCCAAGATCTGCTGTGCTCACAACATGTCGCAGCTAACTACTGATCTTTGTTGGCATCGAGATCCTGCTGGCCGAGCCAGGTTCTAACATGGGAGGCTGACCTGCTACTCCTCCTGGCTGTATACACAGTGCTTTGACTTCTGCCTGCGCTACTCTCATGACCTGTCGACACACCTGCATCTAACTGTCAACCTCCAGTGTTGGTTGACTATGCCTATTACCTCTTGCCAGCAGACACCTGTGGGTTTGTTGACTGTCAACCTCCAGCCTTGGTTGACTGTTGTGCGAACCCTCGCTGCGTGCCCCCAGGCATGTGCTTCGCGCTTGCGCGGCTGACTCAGCTCAGCCTGCTGTTTCTGTGCGCTTTTGCCGCACAGGTCGTAGCTGGGGACTTGCCAGACACCGTATGCGAGCCACGAATGGCTACAAGCATACAACCAGGGAAGGAAGCTCAAACAGAATGCCAAAGGGTGTGTCACTCACCGCTTAACTGCTGCCTTGAAGGATTCCCGCGTCGCAGCCGTGAAGGAGGAGCCGCCGTCGCCGCTCTACCGCCTCTCCGCCGCCTCGCCGTGCCGCTACACAGTGCGCTCGATCGCTCTCTCACTCTCTCTCTCTCTCTCTCTCACACACGCAGGAGAAGGAAAACAAGGAGATAAGGCAAGAGCACTCTTCTATTCACAACACATGAGAATGAGGATTTTAGGGTTACATTTGACTCATATAGGTGACTTGGCCGTTCACACTTGGGCGCCCATACATGGCCGGCCGACCCTAACCCTTATCCTACTGATATCCAAGGTGCGCCTCTCATCGGCGATCACCCAATCCCTTCATCCTTAACATATGGTGCCGACAAGCCCGGCCCATGACTCAGAATATTTAAATTAATGACGTAAAATATAGTATGTCGCAATGTCCGCCATGGGTTAACATGCCCCCCTTCCTGATGTAGATTCCGTCCTCGGAAGCTATGGTATGGTAAGCTCGAGAGGGTTGTTGTGGTAGACCGTCTGCAAAACAGGGAAGTAGAGTGAAGGTATGCTGGAATTCAAAAGATATAAAGTGTATAAATTCAAGCATGTGAGACCACAATGGATGATGCTATTAGAACTTAGTTTAAGGGTACATGAGTGAGCTAGTGTAGCAAATTAATAGGAGTTTAAAATTATTGAAAGGAATTCAAGAGTTAGCAAGGTGTCAAAGGTTAATCAAGGTTTATAACTGGCCTAAGTCAAGGAAAATAACCAAGCTTAATAAATAAACAGATGACCATACTATGTCTACTCTAAGAACAAGTAGTTACCACGAGCCTAGGGACACAAGAAACATCAGAGTTACAGGAGCCTTTTGCCTTTTTTTTTTTTTTTTTGCACATGACAATTTTTATACACAATGGCGACCTTCCTAAGGCAAAACTAACATCGATCCTGGTACCATGTTTAACACAAGGCATTATCCAGGAATCTATTAGCTCACTTTAGGCAAGGCTACCCCCTACCAACCAAGGCATCGGTCTGGAGTAGAATACTCCTCGCCTACCAAGTATCAATAAGGCGATAGGCCAACATTAAAGCACATCATAGACTTGTATTGCCATTTATTGTAGGCTTTTTTTTTTTTTAAGTTTGTTTTGATCTTCGCTCCTGAACTAAAATGTGTTCTTACATCTTTTCGACAAGGGGTAAAATCTATGTCCTAGAGGTCAACACACACACAGCCAGGTGTTCAAACATTAAGATGGTTTGACCCTAGACCTAAGACAATCGTATTCCAAGGTTAACTAAAGACGTCATGCTGCCTAGGAATATTTCCAATAAAGTTAAGCTCATTAATGATTTACACTAGCATGCAAGCAACTTCAAAAACTAAGTAGTACATTGATAATTTCCATGTGGTCATGCATTATAGTTTATGCAATTGATTGAACAGTAAAAACGAAAGAGAGTGGGTATGGAAGAATTACACCTGTAATTGGAGATCTCCTTGATTTGACGAGACAGCTTGCAATTTGATGTAGATATATTTTGATGAACGTTGCGGCAGTCTCTGGACTTGGAAGCGAACCCACCTCAAACTTTTTAACCTGTACAATCAACTAACAAGCACTCTACCTCGAGAGGCACATTAGTGTGAAAATTTCAAGACTTGTTTAAGGAATCTAAACTAGAAAAAACTTGGAAACGCTAACCTACCTACCAGTCACCACACTACTACTGAGGATACGGTAAGAGGATGTTGTAGAGTCCTGGCTCTAGCCCTAAGGCTAAGCCTCTATCCGCATCATCCAAATAAATAAAATCAACCTCAGTAGTGCCATGAGTTTCATCCGTCCATTCATCATTGTCAGATATTTCCTTTTCATTTTCCCATCCACATAAACTCATCAAAAATGTAACCATGCGAGGATAGTCATCTTGTGGAAAAGGAAAGCATTGGGCTATCGGGGATATGTCCTCTACGGAGTAGTCATGGTCAATAGGCGAATTAGCCATTCTAATTCCTCAATATTTTCCTCTCTGGCTAGTACATCTATATGATCCCATTCAGTTTCAATTACAGGATAGCACATGTGGAATATCTGAGAAAGGTACAGATGATACCTCTCACCAAAGGTAGGAGTGGATGAAGTGTATGATGATCGGGCATCTGCCATATCTGCAAACACAGATATAGCATCAGTAGGTTTATGACAGGACAATCTAGTTCTTGATTGTATACGGATATCTCTGCTCTTAACGTGCTCTTGCTCTTTTTACTATTTTTTTATTTTGTTTTCTTTGTTTTGTTTATGTATGAAGCTATATATATACATCCCCTTGAATTTGGCAATTACATGGTCAGGGGAGAAGGTTAAGGAGGAAGCATTAGAATGTCGAGCGTGAGTACATGCTCCCCCTTTCCTTGGGTAGATCATATTATTTGCAATGATGTTGCAGCCTCTTGGAACCAATTTGTCCAGCGGGTCATAGGTTGTGATGTGGGCAAATAGCTTTTTATGACCCTTGTGGCCACATCCAATTGTAGAGATGGTAGTGTACGCTCCCATTGACGAATGGAGGAAATGGTTTCCGACGATACTATTACAAGGGGAGACGTAGACTCATCGGTTTTTTGTTGGGTGTTGACAAGAGTAGGTGTAGAGCATGTAGAAACTTCTATATGATTGTGTGCCTGGCATGAGGAGCTAGAAGCTTCATGTGGCTCCCCCCTTCCTGAGCTAGGTGGTAATGATCGATATCGTTTGGGAATCCAAACTAACTCTGGAAGTGGTGCGGAGCACTCTGTTACCTTTCCCTTACCACGGTCTTGAATTGTCATTGGGGTGGCAACAATTGGTTTGCAAGGTTTTATAGGTGATGTAGAGGGATTCACCTTATGTTTAGGAACCCAAATCTGGTCATTCCCCTCGTAGTACCCTTGGGCTACTAATAATTTTTTAGGGATCCACTGCAATGTTACATTGCCCTTTCTCGGGTGGGTAGCTACTTTCCTTTTACGAGGCTTCTTGGTGGCTGAACGAGATTGAGCAGGGGAAGTAGCTGTTAACGAAGCTTTGGGGACCCATTTGTATGTACTCTTTGGCATAGTAAGTGAAGCTTTAGGGACCACCTTGCCTGTTTCCACTCTTGGCATTGAAGCGTTAGAGGGGTGGCCAACAATCAAAGATGGTTTTGCCACTGGACTTTGTGATTTTTCGTTACCTAATATTTGAGTGGATGACTTAGGTGCGGGATTTTGAGCGGTCAGACCTAGTGTTGGTTCTTGCGTTGTGACTTGTCTGGTTGCCCAATCGATATTGCACTTGGTGGCCATCATCCATTTGCGCCCTAAGATTACAGTCCCTCCCATGGTACCAGTAGGCATAACCAAAAAGCTTTGAATTATGGTTCCCTTGTCATAGGCAACCGGAGTGTGCAGAATTCCTGATACAGGGGTTTTCTTCTTGTTGATTCCTTGAACTTGGATAGAACTCTTGGTTAAAGGTGGTTTTCCCAGTTGACACCACACGCCATATGATAGCAAATTATGTTGAGCTCCTGTATCCAATAATGCATTATACAGCACCTCCCCGTAAGGACTCTGTAACTCAATTGGGTATCTTAGAGGTGGGTCAGATTCCAGTGCATCCTCCTCTGCTTCCTCGAAAAATACTTGCGTAATTCCCAAGTTGGCTTCTCGTTGTCGCCTAGCACGCTGTTGACGTTCTTTGGCTTCGACTCTTGCTTGTATCTTTTTAAGCTCAGCCTGTTCTTTAGCTGCCTTCTTTTGATGGATTGCGTGTAACTCCTCCTGGCTCAGGGGGTCATAGTATCTTTTGAATTTACTCCCATTAAGGAATCCAATGGTTTCAACTCCGTCGAGAGTCTCCACTCTGATGGTACCTTGCGGTGTAATTTCACATACTCTATATGGTCCCTTACCAGCATATTTGAGCTTCTTCTTTTCGTTTCGCACTCCATACATCAGTACTTTATCCCCAACCTTGATGTCCTTGTCCTTTAGATGGCGATCAAACCATTTTTTCCTTCTATCCTTCTCCACAAGGGCATTGTATACAGCCAATTGTCTTTCTTCGTTTAGTCGCTCAAGGATATACAGACGCTCTGCTAAGGGATTACCATCCCAACCCTCTTGAGTAGCAACACGAAGACTAGGAATGACGAATTCCCACGGCATGACTGCTTCTTGGCCATATACCATTTTGAATGGTGTGCAATTAATAGCCACTTTGTACGCAGTACGATAGGCCCATAAAGCTGTCGTGAGCTTTACATCCCAATCCATGCGATGAGCTTCAACTGTCTTTGTCAAAACAGAGATTAATGTCTTGTTTGTACTCTCGGCTTGGCCATTCGCTTGCGGATAATAAGGAGTAGATTTGTGATGGGATATCATGAAATTTGTTGTGAGCTCCTTAATCACGTCATTTATAAAATGCGTTCCATTGTCGCTCACAAGTTCAAAAGGACAACCGAAGCGTGTGATTATATTTTCAAAGAGGAACTTGGCTGTTGTCCTCGCATCTGCCTTACGTGTCGCTTTCGCTTCAGCCCATTTGGTCATATAGTCAGTGGCCACAATAATATAGCGAGATTGTGTGTTTCGGGCCGCTGGGCTAATTGGACCTACAAAGTCTAAACCCCACTTTTCAAATGGTTGGTTTACTTTGATTGGATGTAGGGGCATCTGATCTTTCCTCTGGGGTTTCTTATATCGTTGGCATTCATCGCAACCCTTCACAAAGAGTGATGCATCTTGGAACATAGTGGGCCACCAATACCCTGATTGTAAGATCTTTCGCGCAGTTAAGTCTCCTGAGAAGTGACCACCGGCTACACCCATATGTGCCTCTTGCAAAATGTATAGATACTCATCTTCTCGGGCACAACGCCTAAGAACGTCATCCTTTCCTCTTTTATAAAGAGTCCCGGCTATCAGGCAATAGGGTTCGCATTCTTTGATCAGCTTTCGAGCTAGATCTTTACGAAGCTCCTTGGGTGGAAAGCCATTAACCAAAAAGTTAACAATTTTCTCACTCCATTCAGGCATTGTCTCCACCATGAACAGGGAAGTGTCAGGTAAGTCATCATCAACCCCCGTAGGAGCTTCACCATTAGGTATGCGAGACAAATGATCAGCCATAACATGTTTCTTGCCAGGTCTCACAACAACCGTGAAATCAAATTCAAGAAGAATCAATAGCCATCGTGTGATTCTTCCTGTGGAGCATGGTTTGTTTACCAGATACAACAATGCTTGATGATCCACATAGAAAACAAACTTGGTGGCAAGGAGGTAATAACGAAATTTCCTTACTGCATATATCATTGCCAACCCTTCTCGCTCCGTAGTGGTGTAGTTCATCTCAGCATCGTTCAACTGGCGACTGGCAAAGCTAATGGGGTAGTCTAGCTTGTGTTCTCCAGGTTGAGTTAACACACACCCAATAACAAAGTTTGATGCATCAATATGCACATGGAAGAGTAAATCCCAGTTAGGCATTCTCAAGATTGGAGCACTCGCCAAGGCCTTCTTTAATAGCTCATAGGCACGGTCACATTCTTCGGTCCAAATAAACTCGATGAGAAGCTTATACAATGGTCGAGCTATCTCGGCGAAGAAGAGAATAAACCTTCGATAATAACCAACGTGGCCCATAAAGCGTTGGACTCCCTTGTAGTTGGTGGGTGGGGGTAATTCCAGAATGACCTTGATTTTACTCTCGTCAGTGGAAATCCCATTTTTGGACACTATATGCCCTAAGATAACTCCGTGTTTAACCCAGAATTGGCATTTGAAAGGATTCAAGGAGATGCGATATAATCTACACCTTTCAAATATTTTTCGTAAACACATCAAGTGCTCGTCCCAAGAGGAATGAACACAAAGATCATCTAAGAAAGCTTCACAGAAGTCCCTTAGATATTCCTTAAAGGCCGTGTTTATCAATCGTTGGAATGTTGCAGGTGCATTGGTCAAGCCAAAAGCCATGACGCGAAAGGCAAACACTCCAAACTCCGTGATAAATGCTGTTTTAGCTTGGTCCTCGACTGCAATTGTGATCTGATTGTAACCCGAGTACCCATCTAAAAAGCTATATGCCTCCTTGCCGGCCACTCTTTCAAGCACATGTTCAGAATACGGCAAGGGGTAATGATCCCTTCTGGTGGCTGCATTAACCTTTTTGAGATCAACGCACACTCTGAGTTTCCCATTCTTCTTTGGTACGATGACTATCGGAGAAACCCATTCTGAGTGCTCAATAGGATATATGAATCCACATTTTACCAGCTTTTCAATTTCCTCTTGTACAATCTTTGCGTACTTAGGATTCATTGGGTAGGGACGTTGCTGGACTGGTTTAGCAGTGCTAATCATTGGAATCGTGTGTTGCACCACCGAGGGTGGAACACCCTTCATATCATGATATGTCCAAGCAAATATGTCCTTGAATTCTTTAAGAAGCTTCGTAAGTGCAGCTTCTTCCGCCTTGGTGAGGTCTTGAGCAATATAAACTGGTTTAGACTCCTCACCCGGATCTGCTAAGTCTATCTCCTTAACTACCGCAGGGCCATCGTAGACACCGCTACTCCCATTGGTAGGCGTTCGTTGGGCTTTTGTGTAGACTACTTTACGTTCCCCTGTGGTGAATGATTTGAAATGCTCGGGTGCGGGGTGTAAGTCTACTGGTTCCTGTTGTGCCAGACTTTTTTCTTTCAATTCCGCTTCCTTTTGCTGCTGAGCCAACTCTTGGTTTTGTCGCCTTCTTGCAGTACGACTTAGTTTTGGCTTCTCTTCGATTTCTAATTGGGCGACGTCATGAGGTTGCGGAATACACCACATGACACTTTGGAGGTATTGTCCCCAATTATCCGCTATCTTCCGATGAGCATCAATGGCTCCTACATAACTAAGCCATTCTGCAGTGGATCGCTCCTTGTTTATTGCAGTTCGTACCTTAGCTCGATAGCGTTGACGCTTATGTCTCGTTTTCTTCTTACCAAGTTTTTGATTTTTGTTTCTATCAGATTCGAACTCACTTGGTCGATCTTCACTTTCGGATGAACTGCAAGAGGTCACTGTCCTAGGCCTTGAGCACCTTGCTTCCACCTTTGGGTGAATATTTGATTCATTTTCCCCATCAGGCTCAGGGTCAGTTTCTTCTTGAGATTCATACTCAGAGTTGCATTGGTCAGAGTCTTCGCTACTTTCAGTGTCGGTGGAGTTTGCCACGTTCTCGCCATCAGGAGTCAAGTGCATAACACCTATCATGTTTATTGGCACTAACGGTGGCATATCTTGCCCCTCAGGTGTTACCCAACTTGTGCCTCTATTTCCCCATGTGTCTATGGTTGCCGCTAGGTGTACCCAATCCACGTTATCCGACTCAGTCATACCCGGTAGGACATCCATATAAGGAGAATCTTTCCCATCATCAGTCTCTTTTTTGCATGTATAGCAATACCTTAATGGGGCGGAGTGAATAGTGGTATCCGATCGATTATCAATGATAACCTTGCTTCCTAAAGGATGTGCACGACCATTCTCAAGATCAACTCGAATGACAGAGTCCTGGAATTGTAGGTAGACATGGTTTTTCGACCAGTCATGCACCATTTGTGCTTCCCTCATGAAAGGACGTCCTAAGATCATTTGATATGACATAGGATGCTTGGAGAAATCCATTACAATGAAGGTATGTTTTACCTTGTATCCCAGGACCTTGATCTTAAGGTCCCTTAACATTCCAATAGGTTTAGCTATGGTTCCGTTTGCCATCTTAACCACTATGTTTGTGACTTCGAGGTGAGGCCTTCCCATAGATTCCCAACAGTTTTTAGTCACAATGCTCACTCCAGCACCACCATCAAGGATTCCCTTTAGAGTTAATCCCTTGGTAGTAATGGGGAGGGTGGCATTAGATTCGTCACCTTCAAAGTACTGTCCCAACTTGTTCACAGGTATTTCCACGACCGAATCTTCATCAAAGTTGGGTTGTAGATCCCAATGTTCTCCTTCATCTTGAAGCGTGTCGGGTCTATCCATATTTGCAAATTGTGGTAGTCCCGCCTTTAGTTCTCCATTGAGAAATGCCCGAAGAGCTAAGAATAGCTCAGGATCTCCGTATAATTTGGATATGATCGTGGTTCTGATCTCAGAGGACATGAAATCCATTAGCTTGGACACATTCAACGGTACTTTTCGAGACATCGCCCCTTGACTAGGGACTGGTGAAGATGGAATCACTTCCTCTTCGATGGGGTCAGGCATTCCCTCACTAAACATTCTTTCCAGCAAGAAGGGTGTTTGCCCACTTTCGGATGTCCTATCCTCACTTTCTTCCCGAATGATACTCGGTATAGCTAACGGTTTATGGTTCCGGTGAGGCTGAACTTGCGTAGGAAACACTGTGTCTGAAATTTTGACTTTTCTCGGGTTTGGCTCTAGTTCTCTTTGTGTTTCTTCCACCAAACCCCTTAAGTGTTGTACTTGTTCAATCTCCTCAACTGGGTTTGGGTAAGTTCCAATCTTTTTCTTGAGGGTTTTTGGCCCACGTGGCTTGTCTTGGGGAGTCTCAGTCAGTTTGGGTGGTCGAGAGGGCATTAACTGACTTGGTTGTGGGGCCGAGGAAGTTTCCTTCTGTTTTCCCTTATTTATGTACTCGCTTGATTCCCCTTCATTGAGCTCCCGTGTGGGTTCCTCCCTTAAGGTAGTGGCTTTGGTCCCCATGGTTTCTATTGAATCAGAATCGTCTTCAGGATCATTCATATACACGGGGTCGTCTCCTGTCCCTATGTTAGTCTTTGAACTGGGCTTGGAGCTTGTGGCATTAAGCGATCTCTTTCGCCGTGTTTTCTTTTTCTTTGCCTGAGCGATTGATGCAGTATCCCTCTCTTCAAGAATGTAGTTTTGATTTTGAAGCATTGACCGTGTAACTACATTCGCGGGTACAACGGGTGTGGTTCTTCGTGCTTGGTTGGTGACCTCAACCAAATTCAATGGCGTAATCTTGGGTGCATTAGGATTATGTGGACATTGAGCGATCAAATGATCTATGCCACAACGATTACATGTAAGTACCGGCATTCCCGATGTGCTCCCTTGATTTGGTTGCATCTGAGTAGCGATCTTTTGTAACCTATTAGGGCACTCCGCTACACGATGCGGTCCACCACACTCGTAACATTGAAGAGGTGGTCTCCTCGCCATGGTATTAAGGTTTTGCCCTCTTGTGGCAAGAGCAGCCGCTTGATATACAGGCTTGACTTGCCCGAAATGATCCTCCATGTAGTACTGGGGAATCATTTCAAACGTATCAATCCCGTATGGAGCAGTGGGGTCTATCTCCTCTTCATAATCCCCACATGCACTATGTGACTCACAACCCATCTGGTTTACAGGGGTAATCCTTGGATGTGGAGGTTGTGGTCCTAGCACTGGCGATGGTAATGGCACAGACTGGACTACATTCGGATTCCTTGGAACTATGTGCTGTGATGGTTGCTCGATAGGTTGTGCAGGCATTAGCGCGGGTACTTGAGGTGTGTTTGACCAAGCTAGTGGTGCCTGGTTTGCCAACATTCGCTTAAGTGTTAGGCAATCTTTAGATTGATGGCCATACTTACCACATGCATTGCAATTCCCATTGAATTTGACTCTGAATGTGGGACATTCACTCGTGCTATGTGGTCCTAAGCACACCGAACACCATTGTTGCTCTCTCCTTGGGTACATATGGCTATTCTGAGGAGCTCGATTACCCCTGAAGTATTCTTGGAGAGCCTTAGTAAGGTCGGTCACAGACATTTCAGATATCTTGGGCTCCTTGGCAATTGGTTTTACCGTCATTGGCTCGTGCCCAGATACTTGCGAACTAACGGATTTTGTTTCTGAAGACACCTTTTTACCTGCAATCATCAAGTTGTCTTCTAACTGGATTGCATTGGCAGTGACTGCTTCCCACGTTGTAAGACCTCTAATGACTAGGCCATTGTAAATGTCCTCGTGGCGCAATCCTCGGATGAATCTATCGAGGAGTTGGTTGTTATTGAAGCGTTCATCGGGAGTGCAGCGAGAATTTAGATGCTTCAATCGACTTATAAAGTCTCTCACTGACTCCCCTTCCTCGCGTTCAGCTTTTTGGAGTTGAGATGCTACCCCCCAAAGCACACCCTCGCGTATGTATTCTTTCAAGAACAATCTCTTGAGAGTGGGGTAGTGAGTGCGCTCTTCAACCCTTAAGGTTCGATACCAATCTCCGGCCTTCCCACTTAAGGTTAAGCCTAAGGCTTTACACTTATGGAGCTCATTGTGCTCTTCCAAGGAATCACACACGTGTTCAAAGACTTCAATGTGCTTCCTAACATCCTCGTTACCACTGAAGTTTTGAGTGAGCTTAGCCACTTGTACTGCCTTGCTTCTAGGTTCTCTCTCAGGCATGCCCCGCATGTTTTCCGCAATGGATCGTCCGATCGTCTGAGCAAATGCTGCGAGATCACCTAAGTGAGCAGGCATAGTTGGTGGAGGCACTTCTGGGATAGCCTGGCTGATAGGAGTTGGCGTTGGTCTGAGTAGGTTGGCAAATGACGTAGGATATGATATGTGACTAGGCCTAGCTCCCCTTGGATAATGGTTATGATAAGGCGGTCTTGGAGCATATGCCATTGGCATACTAGGAGGCGTAGGAGCTACATGAGCATGAGTAACAATAGGTACATAAGGTCGATAGGCACTGGCACGCACTGTTGTAGGTACTGTTCCACTAGGTAGCGGTGTCGTACTAACTACAGCGGCAACATGTGCACTTTCAGCTATGCTCATCATTGGGGTAGGCATTGCAGATTCCCTAATGGAAAGTTGAGCCAAGGTTGGAAAGCTAAAGTTACTGCTCGTGGGCTCAACCTGCATTGAGACTCCAGGCGAAACAACATATGAAGGGTCTATGGGACTCACTGAGGGAGTCTCCAATTGTGATAGGGTTGGTTGTTTTGCCTTGCCCGTATCCAAAAATCTCATAGGGCCAGTGGAAACTAAGTTCACTCCCCTATTTTGCCTCTCAATTTGGATAATTCTATGAATCACCTCACATATCATGTGTTGTTGCTCCTCTAGATTAGTGGCGCTAGATGTAGATCGTAGGACTTCTAACCAACCTACATGATATGTGTAACCCGTGTATAGGTCCGTTAGAGTCTCTGTGTGTAGATCATATTCCCAATTTTCATTGAGAAATATCCCATCCAGACTTGGTGTGCCAAACGGTTCTCTTGAAGTGGACGCAATGTCACTTCTTATGGATTGGCTCCTAGGGACCTCTACTTTAGGAGGAGCATCGGAATGTGGTAGCTCAGTAGGGCCCTCATTGAACGAAGTGGGTAGAATATCCACATGGACACTCTTTGGGAGGGTAGGGTCTACATAAGATGTGAATGGCGAATCTACTACCCCTCCTTCCTCATTTACTTCGCTTGTCGCATGTTCAGAGCGTGTAGCTCTACTAAAGGTCTCTATTAGACGACTAAACATGCTAGATCCGGGTTGTGGGGCCCACACTGGCATGTTTTGGCTTGTCTCCTCAGGGTTCTTGGTAGGGTGTCCTTCCATGGCTTCTGAGTCAGAAGACGAGTCACTATCCACTATTCGTGGATCTTGGGTTGCACTCCCTTGGGTTCCAGCCGAAGGCCAAGATGCCAACGTGGAGGGATGGTGTGAGCCTGCGTAGACTGAAATGCTTTCTAGTGGCTCAGACTCCAGCACCCGACCAGAGCGTAGATGCATGTGATGTGGGTACCCTACGTGCGTTGGTAACTACCCTTGAAACTCACACAAGTGGTTTCTTAGGGTATTTTGCACCTCGTTTTTACTTGTTTTTAGATTGTTTTTAACTCGTTTTTGATCCCCTTACTTACGGTCGAACTTGGACTAGGGCGTGTGATAGCTCGAAACGAGCGTATCGTTTAAAGGGTCCTAGTGTGCTTTACAGCACCGTGTTCGCCTATATAGAGCTCCTGTAGTCCTCAAAATAGTCCGTTTCCTTTGGGGGGAAAGGGGCAAAAGCCTATTTGCTTGTGGAGGAAAGGGTGAGGGCTTTATCCCACATGCTCACTTTACTCCTTGGGGAGTGGGCTACATATAGGGCACGACTTCCCATAAGCTCTCACTTGAGAGAAAGCTATGGAGGCTCACTCTCCTATATATATATATCAAAAGACCGAGACCGAGACCGAGGCCGGGGCCGGGGCCGGGGTCGGGGTCGTGGGTCAATTGGGGTTCTTTCTTTTCAAAATTTTTTTCTCCAATTAGAAAATCTTTCCTCTCCACATGTTTGGTTCTTTCTTTGAAAATAAAATTTAATTTTTTTCTTTTTTATTTTTTATAATTTTTTTATTTTTTATTTTCTGTTTTTTTTTGTGGGAGAAGTTTTCTAGGGTTTCCTTACGGTTCAACCTTGGCCGCGGCGCAGTTCGCACACATAGCACAGATCTGGGGATTCAGAAATCCCTCTCACACGCAGAAACCAGATAACAGAAATGCAGAAGATAACTTGCAGAAACAGAGATTGAAAACCACAGAAACACCACAACAGCAACACAGACGCCTTTCCTACAGTAGTGTAAATTAAACTTCACGCAGCAGCAGCCGAGCTGCAAACTGGAGCTTGGTGCAGGGCAACTCCCCGGCAGCGGCGCCAAAAATGTGCGCTTTTGCCGTACAGGTCGTAGCTGGGGACTTGCCAGACACCGTATGCGAGCCACGAATGGCTACAAGCATACAACCAGGGAAGGAAGCTCAAACAGAATGCCAAAGGGTGTGTCACTCACCGCTTAACTGCTGCCTTGAAGGATTCCCGCGTCGCAGCCGTGAAGGAGGAGCCGCCGTCGCCGCTCTACCGCCTCTCCGCCGCCTCGCCGTGCCGCTACACAGTGCGCTCGATCGCTCTCTCACTCTCTCTCTCTCTCTCTCTCACACACGCAGGAGAAGGAAAACAAGGAGATAAGGCAAGAGCACTCTTCTATTCACAACACATGAGAATGAGGATTTTAGGGTTACATTTGACTCATATAGGTGACTTGGCCGTTCACACTTGGGCGCCCATACATGGCCGGCCGACCCTAACCCTTATCCTACTGATATCCAAGGTGCGCCTCTCATCGGCGATCACCCAATCCCTTCATCCTTAACATATGGTGCCGACAAGCCCGGCCCATGACTCAGAATATTTAAATTAATGACGTAAAATATAGTATGTCGCAATGTCCGCCATGGGTTAACAGTTTCACACACCATGCACGGCTATAGCAGCTGCCTCATTGTTGCATACTAAGCACCACTCAACCAACACACTGCACAAACTCCAACACTATTACCAGCACACAGCAGCGCGACTGCACCTAACCCTACAGCACTGTTGCCGGCGCACACAGGCAAGATTTGACTTGCTACCTCTGCACCTACAAGCTCCAGACACGTATGCAGCAGCTCAACTCCATACTGTCCACGTGCCCAAAGGATCCAAACCAGAGCTCTGATACCAATGATAGGCAGAAGGTGTGTGTGAGAGAGAGCCTACATGAAGAGGAAGAAGGAGAGA
>NC_141075.1:54902364-54954864 GCF_041138505.1 Cibotium barometz
CTCCCCCAGATCCTTCATCTCGAACTTCTGTCTAAGCAAGCTCTTTACATCAAGGATCTTTGCATCATGGTCCCCCGTAATGATCAAGTCATCTACATAGATGACAACAAGCACAACACCTCTATCACCATGTCTCACATACAGCGAGAAATCTGCATTGGCTACATGAAAGCCAATAGTGATAAGATATTCAGAAATCTTGTCAGACCATGCTCTTGGTGCTTGCTTTAAGCCATACAAGGCTTTCTTCAACCTGCAAACATGCTCGGGGTGACCCACATCCTCATAACCAGGTGGCTGCAACATATACACCTCTTCTTGCAAATCCCCATGCAAGAATGCATTCTTTACATCCATCTGATGTAAAGACCATTGCTTTGACGCAGCCACTGCTATCACAACTCTCACCCCCGTTGCCATCTTGGCAACTGGGCTGAAAGTTTCCTCATAATCAATCCCATATGTTTGCGCATATCCTTTGGCTACCAATCTAGCCTTGTACCTGTTTATGCTTCCATCACTGTTATGTTTAACTTTGTACACCCACTTGCATCCAATGGCTTTCTTGCCTTCAGGCAATTGCACTAAATCCCAAGTTTCATTTCCATATAGTGCATCCATCTCCTCATCCATAGCTTTCTCCCAACACACATTTCCAACAGCCTCATCAATGCATGTGGGATCTACAACCTGCACAACCTTTGCCATATATGCATAGTGATGTGCCACATAACCATCATATGTAAATCGTTGCACAGGGTTCTTCACTCTCCCTGATCTTCGCAGCTTTTCATTCATGGCTTCCATAGCCTTCTTTACACCAGGTGTTCTCATAGCTGGGATCCCAAGCTCCTCTCATCAAGGCTCATATCTGAGCCACTAGACTCTCCATCAACATGAGAATGCCCTGCAGAAATGTCAGGCATACCAAGGGGCTCAACCACTTTCTCTTTTCCTTTACGTGATGTACTAATCACATTTGCAGGAGTGGTATTATGACGCAGCCTGCCACTCCATGGTCTATCAATAGACCCACTAGATGAGGACTCTCCTGGTCCACTCAAAGACTGTGATTGCTGACCTGCATTCTGTGCAACCACACTTCCACTCCATGGTCTATCAATAGATCCACTAGATGAGGACTCTCCTGGTCCACTCAAAGACTGTGATTGCTGACCTGCATTCTGTGCAACCACACTTCCACTCACATCAGCCCCAACAGCTTCTTTTTCAGCAGCATACTAGCTGCTCATCTCATCAAAGACAACATCCCTGCTTACCCTCAACTCACGTGTAGCAGGGTTATAACACCTGTATCCCTTTTGCTCAAGGGAATATCCAATAAACACACATTTTTCAGCTTTCGGATCCAGCTTAGTTCTCAGCTCATCTGGCACATGCACATATGCAATGCATCCAAAGACTTTTAGATGAGACAAATCTGTTCTGCCAGTAAACCTCTCCTGTGGAGTTACATCATGTATGGCTGCAGTTGGAGTCCTGTTCATGATGCATACTGCTGTAGAAACAGCATTAGCCCAATAGCTATGCGGCATATTTTTCTCTTCCATCAATGCTTGCGCAATCTCAGCAATGTGCCTGTTTTTCCGCTCAGCAACTCCATTTTGCTGCAGAGTGTATCTGCATGTAAACTGTCTCCGAATACCATTCTTCTTCAAAAATTCAGAGAACTCATTGGAGAAGTTCTCTCCCCCTCCATCTGACCTTAGGCACTTTACATATTTCCTTGTTTGCTTTTCAACCAGAACTCTGAAATTCTGAAAGTGAGTGAACATCTCACTCTTCTCCTTCATGAAATATACCCACACTTTCCTTGTGTGGTCATCAATAAACGTCACATAATACCTGTAGCCTCCCATAGATATGGTCTTTGTAGGACGCCATACATCTGAATGCACAATATCTAGTACATTTATGCTCACATATCTGTTACGTGGAAACACATGCTTTGTTTGCTTCCCAAATTGGCATGCTTCACATATTTTCTGCATACCTTCCACTTTAAATTTTGGCAGCCCTGTCACAATTCCTTTAGTCTGCATAGACTTCAATCTCTGCACATTCACATGTCCAATCCTTTTATGCCAAATGTCTGTGTCTGCAACAATTCCTGAACCATTTGCAAACATTGCAGCACTCATTTCAGGCTTGTCTACATTCAATGTAAACATTCTGCCCACTCTGTTGCCTTTTGCAACCAACCTGCACTTGTCTTTAAAGTCTTCAACATAACATCCATCAGGGTTAAACCGAACCTGCAAACCCTGCTCAATCATCTAGCCAACTGGAACCAGATTCTTTGTTATGTTCAGAACGTGAAGTACATCTGCAAGGTACTTCACTTTGCCATCCTGCATAGATAATGGCACATCTCCAACATGGGCAATTGGATGAGCAGTGTCATCCAACATGGGCAATTGGATGAGCAGTGTCATCCCCTGTTTCCACAAAACCTGGTCTTTCTGGGTTTTTCATCTCCTTGAACCACTCCCCATGACTCGTCATGTGGTTCAAAGCACCTGAATCCACATACCATACATTATCTTTTTGTGCGGCATCAACATTTTCAGACATGGCATTCACGACATGCTGCATAACAAACAACCTTTCATTATCCTCATTATTTCTGCTTGAGGATGCATAGTTGTTTTGCTGCACTTTCCCATTTTGCATGTCAGCCTGCTTCTTATAACATTCTGCCTGCACACATGTCCAGGCTTACCACAATAATAGCATTCACGTGCATCATTATACTGCCTTTGCCAATTTCCACGGCCTCTTTGACTCCCCCTGCCTCTGAATTTGCCTCTTCCACCTGCGTGTTGTTGTTGTTGTTGTTGATTCTGGGACTGTTGTTGTTGTTGCTGCTGCTGCTGGCCATAATTCTGATTACCTGTTCAGCCACCTCCTTGACCGCGTCCACGGCCTCCTCTACCTCGTCCTCTTCCTGAACTCGTGTAGAAGGCCTGTTGCTCTGAACTGTTTTTGCTTTGTGAAGACTATTGGTCTTCACCCAAGTCTTCTCTTCGATAATCAGCATAGACACCAAATCTGTAAAGTTAGGAATGTTTTCCCGAGTCTGAATAGACGTCTTGAATGCCTTGTATTGTGGCCCGAGACCACGTAGACAGACCTCCACCTTATCATCATCATCTACCGACACACCAATAGATGCGAGGGATTCCACAATACCCTTTATCTTCAGCGCATAGTCATTCATAGACATGCTCTTTTTCTCCACAGTATGAAGTTCATTCTTCAACTGTATCTTGCGTGCCTTGGTATTTGTTTCATAAAGCTTTACCAAGGTGTCCCACGCCTCCTTGGGGGACTTGGTATCCTGAATGTGCCCAATCATGGTGTCCTGTATACTAATGGATAGCCAATACATAACCTTCCTGGCTCCTTGGTTCCAGTCTTTAAACTCTTTCACATCTGCAGCAGTCGGATTTATTCGGTATCTCGGGTGCCTCTTCATGCTCACCTTCTATGTAGTCCCAATAGCCTTTTCCCATCAGGAAATTCGTCAACCTGAACCTCCAAGCATGGAAGTTATTCTTATCAAGCTTCTCAGCCACAATCTGAGTTATCCCATCATTTGACATCTTGCCAAACACACAATTTTACCAGAAACTGCACTCTGGTTTTTCTGCACAAACTGCTGTATTTTCTGCACAGCGGTACTGTAGTACTCTCAAATGTCACAACTAGTGACTTCAATATGCATACATACACCCAATGGCATTTGTAGACCTCTTTGCAGCACCCACAGTGTCTGCACAGTCAATCTGTCTTCCTGCAGTTCTTAAAACAGAGTTCTGCAGAGAATCGATGACTTACCCGCAGTGCTCGAAATCGCCTGCTTTCTGAAAAACGGAGGTCCAGACGCACCCGAAACTCATTTTCGGCCCAGAAAATGATGTCCGATCCGATAGGACAATATAGTTGCCCTATAGCTTTACTCTCGCGAAGAAAGCTCCTCAATCAGAGATCGTTGCTGGTGCCTCCCGTAGAACTCCCGACAAGGGTGTAGTCACCAACACAAATAGGGAAGAGTAGTTGAAGCTCTTACCCTCGTACCGCTTCCTGTGGTTCTCTTGCTTGCAGCTCAGCCCTTAGCACAAACCAAGCTCTGATACCATGAAAAGATGCAGGAGGGAAGAGAGCTTGAGCTCTTGCAAGCACACACACACACTCACAAAACCCTAATAGAGAACACACAAGGTGAGAGGCTGAAAATCTTCTTCTTCTTTTACACACCACTCAACACACCATATACAAGAATAAGAGTACACAATATGAAAGGTACTCAACCAAATACATACACGGGTTCTCTATAGTGTGAACCCGACTAAATGAGCTGGCGCTATAACTATGCCAGTCTCTAGAATGGCTATCACATAGCCTGTCATCCCACTGGCCGCATATCACCCAAGATCTCACTAACCATGCCAGTGGTGTAAGTGTGGGGCCTATCCCCCAGGCGGGTCATCAGTGTCCACCGCCTCACTAGACGAGCTCGATATCTCAACACGCTGGGCTAAGCTCTTGGCTTGGTGGGTTAGTTGTAGGTTACCAGATTAAAAATAGGGAGCTAGGAACTCAAGTTTTTTACTATGAATTTGGTTATTAACATGTTCATGTCATTACACTTTGTGATGACATAAAAATTTATTGTCATTTTGCAAATTTGAAATTGCCACTAGCCCTTGATTGTGGGTGTTATATATAGAGCACCCTTCTAAACCATATGATCATCAAGAAATCATCAATAATCAATATTTTCACAAAATCCTGCTAACACCTTAGAGGAAAAATAGGTCATGTATGGAGACGGAACATGGTATGGTGGTCAAAAGTCATGTGTTTCCTAACATGATTTGGTTGAGGTTGTAATGGATGTTTGCTATATACTTAACTGGTGTCCCACTAGAGCATTGCAACTCATTACTCTATATGAGGCTTAGCATTATAGAAAGCCATCTGTTGTTTATCTCATATCTTTGGTTTCTTGGCATATGCTCTTGTGCAGCACCACAACACGTAAATTGGATGGCAAAGGTGTGACTTGTATTTTTGTTGGGTATAGTTTGGAGTGTAAGTGTTATACATTGTATCAAAGTAGATGCAAGGAAATAGTAAATTTCTTATACAAAAATGTCTTAATAAGGTTTGACGTGCCCATATAGATTGCATATAACACAAATACACATTTCTATAATACCTCATATTTGATATACCCTTTCAAAGGAGGTCACTATGATGTGGAGTTACCTAGGCAAGGAGATGTGGCTATGTACTACTACCACATCTTAGGATTATCTAAAAATTCAATACTTGTTGGATGAGTTCATGAGTCATCTACAAGAAGTCATGCACATATCACCCACATGAAAATGGTCAAGTAGAAAGTACCAACAATATTTCTTGCATAGTGCCTACAAGTTTTGTTACTAACTCTAGAATATATTGAAATTAGAAGGTACATTAAGCACTATTGGCATATATGGTTGCTTACAAAATAGCTATTGGTATGACACCTTTCAATATAGTATATGACATATATGCAATCCTTCCAATTGAATTCTTGATTTCCATTCTATGTGTTGTCCAATAGCTAGAATGGATGAATGTGGATTTTCATCTAGCATTGA
Organism: Cibotium barometz; assembly: GCF_041138505.1. Lineage (NCBI taxonomy): Eukaryota > Viridiplantae > Streptophyta > Polypodiopsida > Cyatheales > Cibotiaceae > Cibotium > Cibotium barometz. The sequence goes on from NC_141075.1 coordinate 54,908,040, forward strand.
TGCATTGGAAAATCTTGGTCAATTAAAGCAATGATACATGCGCATAAAAGAAGCAAACAATTCTTTGACACACAAGACCGGTATTGGTGTACATACTAAAGCAACATAAAGTTAGACTGAAGAAGCAATATCATGGACCACTTTTTATCCTAACGTCACAAATAATGGAGCTTTTCATCTTGCAGATGTTGATAGAGAAGGAATTCCAAACCACATTAGCAGATGTAGACTCACAAAATGTCATCTACTTGTAGCTTTAATAATGCTATAGAGAGGATCCATGCAGACAAAGTACATACTAAAGCAACATGAAGGTAGACTGAAGAAGCAATATCATGGACCACTTTTTATCCTAACATCTCAAATATTGGAGCTTTTCGTCTTGTAGATGTTGATAGAGAAGGAATTCCAAACCACATTAGCAGATGTAGACTCACAAAATGTCATCGTCTTGTAGCTTTAATAATGCTATAGAGAGGATCCATGCAGGCAACGTGAGATTTCAAGGAAGAGAGGTAGTCAAGGAAAACAAAAGCAAGAGGAAGATAAAAAGTAAAGTAAAAGCAAACAAAAGACAGCATCCACAACGTGTGAGTAAGATGATATAAGAAACTACCATTTGGAAGGCACCTTTCTCAATGTGTCAAATCATTGACTATGACAAGGGATTAGAGGATACATTAGACCCCTAGAACTATTCTTGAATCACCACAAGCAATATTTCTTAGTATATATGAAAACCACAACCAATTCCATCAATTATGACTCCTTCCAGCATCTTGAGATGTAGTTGAAGTCATCAATGAGGCAAGCATATTGCTAGGCTTCTCAAAGGAGCTTGTCACTACAATGGGATATGTGGACATAAGCATCCACTTGGAAGATGAACACTATCCTCAAAGGTTTCATGTACTTCTCCCAAATAACTTTTGGAAAATCAAGCAATACTTGTTGGCACAACCACGGTAGAGGAAATTTAGTGCTTATGTAGAGTGGAACAATGACAAAGTCTACTTTGGAGCAAGATGGGAAAGAGTTTGTGCAAAATATCCCCCCATGAGACATATTGTGAATTTAAATACATAAGGAAACATCAACAAAGTACACAACCCATTGAATAAGAAATGACAAATCCTCAAAATTTGAGGTGCAAAAGCCATAGACAACAAAGATGGTTTGATAGAGATCTCACCTAGCTAGATCGTCTCCTTAGCTCTCCAAGTGGACAAAATAGAGGTGTCATTCTCTTCCAAATGAGCTAGATCATCTCCTTAGCTCTCCAAGAAGACAAAAGAAAATGAAAAAGTAAGATGTGCAACTTACTAAAAGCAAGAAATATACAAGAGGAATTTGACAAGTTTTGACAATTAAAACTTGAGAACTTTCAAACTCCATTTCTCTACCAACAAACATACCATCAACGTCTTCAAAATAAATAAAGACAGCACTCATAATGGACACAAAGTCACTTGTCAACTTACAAGACTCTCTTCACAAGCTCAATCCTCTTGATTAAAGGCTCAATGAAAAGGTTTTGAAAGTACTATCAAGTGTAAGCAATAACAAAAACACAATGTAGTAGTACCTTAGTAAATGCAAGGAAGTTATCCATTGGTAGCAATATACAATAACTAAGTGGGCTTTAAAGTTCACAAAATATTTATACAACTCATCTCAATTGCCAAATATCTCACAAAAGGCTTTGACATCAAGAAAAATTTCCCATATGACAACAAGAAGCTTCCTCATCTAGCAAGGAAACAACATACATATATACAAACATAACACAATTTTTACATAAATAATATAACACTAACATAAGTAAGTTTAATAATGTATTGAATATACACTAACATAAGTAAGTTTAATAATGTATTAAATATTGTGCGCTTTTACCGCACGAGTCGGAGCTGGGGACTTGCCGAACACCGTATGCGAGCCACGAATGGCTGCAAGCATACAACCAGAAACTAGCAAGCTCAAACAGAAAGCAAAGGTGTGTCACTCACCGCTCAAACCACCGTCGTGAAGGGTTCTCGCGTTGCAGTGAAGAAGGAGCCGCCGTCGTCGCTCTACCACCTCGCCACCGCCGTGCCGTCACACAGTGCTCGATCGCGCTCTCTCTCTCTCTCTCTCTCTCTCTCACACACACACACACACACACACATACGCAGGAGAAGGGGACCGAGAAGATAAGGCAAGAGCATACTTTGTATTCAACACATTGAGAATGAGAGTTTTAGGGTTACATTTGACTCTTATAGGTGACTAGGCCGTTCACACATGGGCACCCATACATGGCCGACCGATCCCAACCCTTATCCTACTGATATTCAAGGTGCGCCTCTCATCGGCGATCACCCAATCCCTTTATCCTTTACATATGGTGCCGACAAGCCCGGCCCATGACTCAGAATACTTAAATTAATTACATGACGTAAAACATAATACGTCTCAATGTCCGTAGGTTAACATGCCCCCTCTCCTGATGTAGATTCCGTCCTCGGAAGCTATGGTATGGTAAGGTCGATAGGGTTTGTTGTGGTAGACCGTCTGCAAAACAGGGAAGTAGAGTGAAAGTATGCTGGAATTCAAAAGATATAAAGTGTAATAAATTCAAGCATGTTAGACCACAATGGATGTTGCTATGAGAACTTAGTTTAAGGGGTCACATGAATGAGCTAGTGTAGTAAATTAACAGGAGTTTAAAATTATTGAAAGTAAATCAAGAGTTAGCAAGGTGTCAAAGGTTAATCAAGGTTTATAAAACTGGCCTAAGTCAGGGAAAATAACCAAGCTTAATAAATAAACAGATGACCACAATGTGTCTACTCTAAGAACAAGTTAATACCACGAGCCTAGGGACACAAGAAACATCAGAGTTACAGGAGCCTTTTGCCTTTATTTCTTTATGCACGTGACAATTTTTACACACAATGGCGACCTCCCTAAGGCAAAACTAACATCGATCCTGGTACCATGTTTAACACAAGGCATTCTCCAGGAATCTATTAGTTCACCTTAGGCAAGGCTACCCCCTACCAACCCAGGGCATCGGTCAGGAGTAGAATACTCCTCACCTACCAAGTGTCAATAAGGCAATAGGCCAACATTAGAGCACATAATAGACTTGCATTGCCATTTATCGTAGTTTTTTTTTAAATTTATTTCTTTTGATCTTCGCTCTTGAACTATAATGTGTTCTTACATCCTTTCGACCAAGGGGTAAAAGCTATGTCTTAGAGGTCCACACACACATGGCCAGGTGCCAAAAATTAAGATAGTTTGACCCTAGACCTAAGACAATCGTATTCCAGGGTTAACTAAAGACTGCATGCATTCTCAAGAATATATCCAATAAGGTTAAACTCATTAAGGATTTACACTAACACGTCAGGTAAAGTTTCAAAAACTAAGTAGTGCTTTGACAAGCTCCATGTGGTCATTCAATATAGTTCATGCAATTAATTGAACAGTAAAAACGAAAGAGAGTGGGCATGGAAGAATGACACCTGAAATTGGAGATCTCCTTGATTTGATGAGACAGCTTGCAATTTGATGTAGATATATTTTGATAAACGTTGCGGCAGTCTCAGGACTTGGAAGCAAACCCACCTCAAACTTTTCAATCTGTACAATCAACTAACAAGCACTATACCTCGAGAGGCACATCAGTGTGAAGAATTAAAGACTCGTTTAAGGACTCCAAACTAGAAACAGCTTCAAAACACTAACCTACCTACCAGTCACCACACTACTATTGAGGATATGGTAAGAGGATGTTGTAGAGTCCTCGCTCTAGCCCTAAGGCTAAGCCTCTATCTACATCATCCAAATAAATAAAGTCAGCCTTAGTAGTGCCATGAGTTTCATCCGTCCATTCATCGTCGTCAGATATATCGTTTTCGTTTTTCCATCCACATAAACTCATCAAGAATGTAACCATGCGAGGATAGTCATCTTGTAGAAAAGAAAAGTCGGGGGCTATCGAGGATATGTCCTCTACGGAGTAGGGGTCAGTCATGGTCAATAGGCGTATTAGCCATTCTAATTCCTCAACATTTTCCTCTCTGGCTAGTACATCTATATGATCCAATTTGGTTTTAATTATAGGATAGCACATGTGAAATATCTGAGAAAGGTACAGATGATACCTCTCACCAAAGGTGGGAGTGGATGAAGTGTGTGATGATCATGCATCTGCCATATCTGCAAACACAGATATAGCATCAGTAGGTTTATGACAGGTCAATCTAGTTCTTGATTGTATATGGATATTTCTCCTCTCTTGCTCTTTTTACTATTTTTTATTTTTCTTTTCTTTTCTTTTCTTTTCTTTTCTTTTCTGTGTATGAAGCTATATATATACATCCCCTTGAATTTGGCAATTACATGGTCAGGGGAGAAGGTTAGGGAGGAAGCAATAGAATGTCGAGCGTGAGTACATGCTCCCCCTTTCCTTGGGTAGATCATATTTTCTGCAATGATGTTGCAGCCTCTTGGGACCAATTTGTCCAGCGGGTCATAGGTGGTGATGTGGGCAGATAGCTTTTTATGACCCTTGTGGCCACATCAAATTGCAGAGATGGTAGTGTACGCTCCCATGAACGAATGGAGGAAATGGTTTCCGACGATACTTTTACAAAGGGAGACATAGACTCATTGGTCTCTTGTTGGGTGTTGACAAGAGTAGGTGTAGAGCATGAAGAAACTTCTATATCAATGTTTGCCTGGCATGAGGAGCTAGAAGCTTCATGTGGCTCCCCCCTTCCTGAGCTAGGTGGTATTGATCGATATCGTTTGGGAATCCAAACTAGCTCTTGAAGAAGTGGTGCGGAGCACTATGTTACCTTTCCCTTACCACGGTCTTGAATTGTCGTTGGGGTGGCAACATTTGGTTTGCAAGGTTTTACAGGTGATGTAGAGGGATTCAGCTTATGCTTAGGGACCCAAATCTGGTCATTCCCTTCGTAGTACCCTTGGGCTACTAATAATTTTTAGGAATCCATCGTGATGTTACATTGCCCTTTCTCGGGCGGGTAGCTGCTTTCCTTCTACAAGGCTTCTTGTCTGAACGAGATTGAGCAGGGGGTAGCTGTTAACGAAGCTTTTGGGACCCATTTGTATGTACTCTTTGGCATAGTAAGCGAAGCCTTAGAGACCACACTGCCTGTTTCCACTCTTGGCGTTGAAGCGTTAGAGGGGTGGCAAACAATCAAAGATGGTTTTTCCACTGGACTTTGTGATTTTTTGTTATCTAGCATTTTGTCCAGAGTTGATGACTTAGGTGCGCGATTTGGAGCGGTCAGACCAAGAGCGGGTTCTTGCGTTGTAACTCGCCTGGTTGCCCAATCAATATTGCACTTGGTGGCTAACATCCATTTGTGCCCTAAGTTTACAGTCCCCTCCATGGTACCAACAGGCATAACCAAAAAGCTTTGAATTACAGTCCCCTTATCATAGGCAACCGGAGTGTGCAAAATTCCTGAGACAGGGGTGTTCTTCTTGTTGATACCTTTAACTTGGATAGCACTCTTAGATAAAGGTGGTTTTCCAAGTTGACACCACACGCCATATGATAACAAATTATGTTGAGCTCCTGTATCCAATAATGCATTATACAGCACCTCCCCATATTAAGGACTCTGTAACTCAATTGGGTATCTTAAAGGTGGATCAAATTCCAGTGAATCCTCCTCTGCCTCCTCAAAAAATGCTTGCGTAATCCCCAAGTTGGCTTCTCGTTGGCGCCTAGCACGCTGTTGACGTTCTTTGGCTTCAATTCTTGCCTGTATCTTCTTAAGCTCAGCTTGTTCTTTAGCTGCCTTCTTCTGATGGATTGCATGTAACTCCTCTTGGCTCAGGGGGTCATAGTATCTTTTGAATTTACTCCCGTTGAGGAATCCAATAGTTTCAACTCCGTCTCGAGAGTCTCCACCCGGATGGTACCTTGAGGGGTAATTTCACATACTCTATGCGGTCCCTTACCAGCATATTTGAGCTTCTTCTTTTCGTTACGCACTCCATACATCAGGACTTTATCCCCAAGCTTGATGTCCTTGTCTTTCAAGTGGTAATCAAACCATTTTTTCCTTCTATCCTTCTCCACAAGAGCATTGTACACAGCCAATTGTCTTTCTTCGTTTAGCCGCTCAAGGATATACAGACGCTCTACTAAGGGATTACTATCCCAACCCTCTTGAGTAGCAACACGAAGACTAGGAATGATAAATTCCCACGGCATGACTGCTTCTTGGCCATATACCATTTTGAATGGTTATGCAATTAATAGCCACTTTGTAGGCAGTACGATAGGCCCATAAAGACTAGGAATGATAAATTCCCACGGCATGACTGCTTCTTGGCCATATACCATTTTGAATGGTATATGGCCATATACCATTTTGAATGGTGTGCAGTTAATAGCCACTTTGTAGGCAGTACGATAGGCCCATAAAGACTAGGAATGATAAATTCCCACGGCATGACTGCTTCTTGGCCATATACCATTTTGAATGGTGTGCAGTTAATAGCCACTTTGTACGTAGTACGATAGGCCCATAAACCTTTAGATCCCAATCCGTGTGATGAGCTTCAACTGTCTTTGTCAAAACAGAGATTAAGGTCTTGTTGGTACTCTCGGCTTGGCCATTCGCTTGTTGCGGATAATAAGGGGTAGATTTATGATGGGATATCATGAAATTTGTTGTGAGCTCCTTAATCACGTCATTTATAAAATGCGTACCATTGTTGCTCACAAGTTCAAAAGGACAACCGAAGCGTGTGATTATATTTTCAAAGAGGAACTTAGTTGTTGTCCTCGCATCTGCCTTACGTGTCGCTTTTGCTTCAGTCCATTTGGTCATATAGTCAGTGGCCACAATAATATAGCGAGATTGTGTGTTATGGGCCGTTGGGCTAATCGGACCTACAAAGTCTAAACCCCACTTTTCAAATGGTTGGTTTACTTTGATTGGATGTATTGGCATCATCTGATCTTTCCACTAACACCATATTGGGGAATATGGGAATTTCCCACAAGTTCGGGACACGTGGTCAAAAGTTTGGATTAACCATAACTTGAACACCACTAATCCAAAATGAGCGCTTTATAGCTCTTTAGATTCCATTTTTCAAGCGCTTTCCAACGATAGGTCATATGATAGGGTTTTGAGAAACTTACAAACATGTTATCCATGTCCCCCTTTTTTAAGTATTCAAAAATGGGAATTGGGAAATTCCCAAATTCACTAATATGGTGTTCTGGGATTTCTTGTATCGTTGGCATTCATCGCAACCCTTCACAAAAAGTGATGCATCTTAGAACATAGTGGACCACCAATACCCTGATTGTAAGATTTTTCGCGCAGTTAAGTCTCCTGAGAAGTGACCACCGGCTACGCCCATATGTGCCTCTTGCAAAATGTATAGATACTCATCCTCTCGGCCACAACGCCTAAGAACGTCATCCTTTCCTCTTTTATAAAGAGTCCCGGCTATCAGGCAATAGGGTTCGCATTCCTTGATTAGCTTTCGAGCTAGATCTTTACGAAGCTCCTTGGTGGGTGGGAAGCCATTAACCAAAAAGTTAACAATCTTCTCACTCCATTCAGGCATTGTTTCTACCATGAACAGGGAAGTGTCAGGTAAGTCATCATCAACTCCCGTAGGTATGCGAGACAAATGATCAGCCATGACATGTTTTTTGCCAAGTCTCACAACAACAGTGAAATCAAACTCAAGAAGAATCAATAACCATCGTGTGATTCTTCCTGTGGAGCATGGTTTGTTTACCAGATACAACAATGCTTGATGATCCACATAGAAAACAAACTTAGTGGCAAGGAGATAATAACAAAATTTTCTTACTCCATATATCATTGCCAACCCTTCTCGCTCCGTAGTGGTGTAGTTCATCTCAGCATCATTCAACTGGCGACTGGCAAAGCTAATGGGGTAGTCTAGTTTGTGTTCTCCACGTTGAGTTAACACACACCCAATAGCAAAGTTTGATGTATCAATATGCACATGGAAGATTAAATCCCAGTTAGGCATTCTCAAGATTGGAGCACTCGCCAAGGCCTTCTTTAATAGCTTATAAGCACAGTCACAATCTTCGGTCCAAATAAACTCGATGAGAAGCTTATACAACGGTCGAGCTATCTCAGCGAAGAATAAAATAAACCTTCGATAATAACCAACATGGCCCATAAAGCGTTGGACTCCCTTATAGTTGGTGGGTGGGGGCAATTCCAAAATGACCTTGATTTTACTCTCGTCAGTGGAAATCCCATTTTTGGACACTATATGCCCTAGAATAACTCCGTGTTTAACCCAGAATTGGGATTTGAAAGGATTCAATGAGATGCGATATAATCTACACCTTTCAAATATTTTTCGTAAACACATCAAGTGCTCGTCCCAAGAGGAATGAACACAAAGATCATCTGAGAAAGCTTCACAAAAGTCCCTTAGATATTCCTTAAAGGCCTGTGTTTCTCAATCGTTGGAATGTTGCAGGTGCATTGGTCAAGCCAAAGACCATGACGCGAAAGGCAAACACTCCAAACTCCGTGATAAATACTGTTTTAGCTTAGTCCTCTACTGGAATTATGATCTGATTGTAACCAGAGTACCCATCTAAAAAGCTATATGCCTCCTTGCCTGCAACTCTTTCAAGCACATGTTCAGAATACAGTAAGGGGTAATGATCCCTTCTGGTGGCTGCATTAACCTTTTTGAGATCAACGCACACTCTGAGTTTTCCATTCTTCTTTGGTACGATGACTATCGGAGAAACCCATTCTGAGTGCTCAATAGGGTATATGAATCCACATTTTATAAGCTTTTCAATTTTCTCCTGTACAATCTTTGCATACGTAGGATTCATTGGGTAGGGACGTTGCTGGACTGGTTTAGCAGTGCTAATCATTGGAATTGTGTGTTGTACCACCGAGCGTGGGAACACCCTTCCTATCATGATGTGTCCAAGCAAATATGTCTTTGAATTCCTTAAGAAGCTTCTTGTTCTTGTTGTGCCAAGTTTTTTTCTTTTAATTCCGCATCCTTTTGTTGCTGAGCTAACTCTTGGTTTTGCCGCCTTCTCACAGTACGACTTAGTTTTGGCTTCTCTTCGATTTCTAATTGGGCGACGTCATGAGGTTGCGGAATACACCACATGACACTTTGGAGGTATTGTTCCCAATTATCCGCTAACTTCCGATGAGCGTCAATAGTTCCTACATAACTAAGCCATTCTGCAGTGGATCTCTCTTTGTTTATTGTAGTTCGTACATTAGCTCGATTACGTTGTCGCTTATGTCTCGTTTTCTTCTTGCCAAGTTTTTTATTTTTGTTTCTATCAGATTCGGACTCACTTGGTTGATCTTCATTTGTGTCCCCCTCACTCTCGGATGAACTGCAGGAGGTCACCATCCTAGGCCTTGAGCGCCTTGCTTCCACACTTGGGTGAATATTTGATTCATCCCCCCCATTAGGCTCAAAGTCAGTTTCTTCTTGAGATTCAGACGACTCAGAGTTGCATTGGTCAGAGTCTTCGCTACTGTCAGTGTCAAGAGAGTTTTCCACTTTCTCGCCATCAAGAGTCAAGTGCATAACACCTATCATGTTTACTGGCACTAACGGTGCCATATCTTGCCCCTCAGCAGGTGTTACCCAACTTGTGCCTCTATTTCCCCATGTGTCTATGGTTGCCGCTAGGTGTACCCAATCCACATTATTCGACTCAGTCATACCCGGTAGGACATCCATATAAGGAGAATCTTTCCCATCATCAGTCTCTTTTTTGCATGTATAGCAATACCTTAATGGGGCAGAGTGAATAGTGGTATCTGATTGATTATCGATGATAACCTTGCTTCCTAAAGGATGCGCGCAACCATTCTCAAGATCAAATCGAATGACAGAGTCCTGGAATTGTAGGTAGACATGGTTTTTCGACCAGTCATGCACCATTTGTGCTTCCCTCATGAAAGGACGCCCTAAGATCATTTGACATGACATAGGATGCTTAGAGAAATCCATTACAATGAAGGTATATCTTACCTTGTATCCCAGAACCTTGATCTTAAGGTCCCTTAACATCCCAATAGGTTTAGCAATAGTTCCGTTTGCCATCTTAACCACTATGTTTGTGACTTCAAGGTGAGGTCTTCCCATAGATTCCCAACAGTTTTTAGTCACAATGCTCACTCCAGCACCACTATCAAAGATTCCCTTTAGAGTTAATCCCTTGGTAGTAATGGGGAGGGTTGCATTAGATTCGTCACCTTCAAAGTACTGTCCCAACTTGTTAACATGTATTTCAACGATCGAGTCTTCATCTAGGTTGGGTTGTAGATCCTAATGTTTCCCTTCATCTTGAAGCGTGTCGGGTCTATCCATATTTGTAAATTGCGGTAACCCCGCCTTCAGTTCTCCATTGAGAAATGCCCGAAGAGCTAAGAATAGCTCAGGATCTCCGTATAACTTGGATATGATCGTGGTTCTGATTTCAGAGGACATGAAATCCATTAGCTTGGACACATTCAACGGTACTTTTCGAGATATCGTCCCTTGACTAGGGACTGGTGAAGATGGAATCACTTCCTCTTCGATGGGGTCAGGCATTCCCTCACTAAACATTCTTTCAAGCAAGAAGGGTGGTTGCCCACTTCCTGACGTCCTATCCTCACTTTCTTCCTGAATGATACTAGGTATAGCTAACGGTTTATGGTTCCTGTGAGGCTGAACTTGCGTAGGAAACACTGTGTCTGGAATTTGGATTTTTCTAGGGTTTGGCTCCAGTTCTCTTTGTGTTTCTTCCACCAAACCCCTTAAGTGTTGCACTTGTTCAATCTCCTCAACTGGGTTTGGGTAAGTTCCAATCTTTTTCTTGAGGGTTTTTGGCCCACGTGGCTTGTCTTGGGGAGTCTCAGTCAGTTTGGGTGGCCGAGAGGGCATTAGCTGACTTGGTTGTGGGGCCGGGGGAGTTTCCTTTTGTTTCCCCTGATTTATGTATTCGCTTGATTCTCCTTCGTTGAGCTCCCGAGTGGGGTCCTCCCTTAAGGTAGTGGCTTTGGTCCCCATGGTTTCTATTGAATCAAAATCATCTTCAAGATCATTCATATACACGGGGTCGTCTCCTGTTCCTATGTTAGTCTTTGAACTAGGCTTGGAGCTCGTGGTATTAAGCGATCTCTTCCGCCGTGTTTTATTTTTCTTTGCTCGAGCAATTGATGCAGTATCTCTCTCTTCGAGAATGTAGTTTTGATTTTGAAGCATTGACCGTGTAACTACATTCGCGGGTACAACAGGTGTGGTTCCTCGTGCCTCGGTAGTACTGACCTCAACCAAATTCAATGGCGTAATCTTGGGTGCACTAGGATTATGTGGACATTGAGCAATCAAATGATCTATGCCACAACGATTACATGTAAGTACCGGCATTCCCGATGTGCTCCCTTGATTTGGTTGCATTTGAGTAGCGATCTTCTGTAGCCTATTAGGGCACTCCTCTACATGATGCGGTCCACCACAATCGTAGCATTGAAGAGGTGGTCTCCGCGCCAAGGTATTAAGGTTTTTCCCTCTTGTGGTAAGAGCAGTGCTTGATATACAGGCTTGACTTTCCCGAAATGATCCTCCATGTAGTACTGGGGAGTCATTTCAAACGTATCAATCCCATATTGAAAAGTGGGGTCTATCTCCTCTTCATAATCTCCACACGCACTATGTGACTCACAACCCATCTGGTTTATAGGGGTAACCCTGATGTGGAGGTTGTGGTCCTAGCACTGGCGATGGTAACGGCACAGACTGGACTACATTTGGGTTCCTTGGAACTATGTGCTATGACGGTTGCTCGACAGGTGGTGCAGGCATTAGCGCGGGTACTTGAGGTGTGTTTAACCAGGCTAGTGGTGCTTGATTTGCCAACATACACTTAAGTACTAGGCAATCCTTAGATTGATGGCCATACTTACTACATGCATTGCAATTCCCATTGAATTTAACTCTGAATGTGGGACATTCACTCGTACTATGTGGTCCTAAGCAAACCGAACACTATTGTTGCTCTCTTCTTGGGTACATATGGCTATTTTGAGCCCCTAAAGTATTCTTGGAGAGCCTTAGTAAGGTTAGTCACAGACATTTCGGATATTTTGGGCTCCTTGGCAATAGGTTTTACCGTCATTGGCTCGTGCCCAGATACTAACGGATTTTGTCTCCGAAGACACCTTTTTACCTGCAATCATCAAGTTATCTTCTAACTGGATTGCATTGGCACAATGACTGCTTCCCACGTCGTAAGACCTCTAATGACTAAGCCATTGTATATGTCCTCGTGGCGCAATCCTCGGATGAATCTATCGAGCAGTTGGTTGTTATTGAAGCGCTCATCGTCGGGAGTGCAGCGAGAATTCAGATGCTTTAATCGACTAATAAAGTCTCTAACTGACTCCCCTTCCTCACGTTCAGCTTTTTGGAGTTGAGATGCTACCCCCCCAAAGCACACCCTCCCGTATGTATTCTTTCAAGAACAATCTCTTGAGAGTGGGATAGTGAGTACGCTCTTCAACCCTTAAAGTTCGACACCAATCTCCAGCTTTTCCACTCAAGGTTAAGCCTAAGGCTTTACATTTATGTAGCTCATTGTGCTCTTCCAAGGAATCACACACGTGTTCAAAAACTTCAATGTTGTGCTTCTATCACTCACCGCTCAAACCACCGTCGCGTGAAGGATTCTCGCGTCGCAGTGAAGAAGGAGCCGCCGTCGCCGCTCTACCACCTCGCCACCGCCATGCCGCCACACAGTGCTCGATCTCTCTCTCTCTCTCTCTCTCTCTCTCTCACACACACACACACACACATACGCAGGAGAAGGGGACCGAGAAGATAAGGCAAGAGCACACTTTGTATTCAACACATTGAGAATGAGAGTTTTAGGGTTACATTTGACTCTTATAGGTGACTTAGCCGTTCACACATGGGCGCCCATGGCCGGCCGATCCTAACCCTTATCCTTCTGATATTCAAGGTGCGCCTCTCATCGGCGTTCACCCAATCCCTTTATCCTTTACATATGGTGCCGACAAGCCCGACCCATGACTCAGAATACTTAAATTAATTACATGACATAAAACATAATACGTCTCAATGTCCGTTTATAGGTTAACAATATACACAGAATTTCTCTCACTAATAATGTAATATAATTTATACAGGATTTCACTCACTAATATATATATAGCATAAATTTTATAAATACCTTAACATATATATTATATATAGTTAAATTGTGCATATAATAAATTGACTAATATTACATTACCAAATTTAATAATTAATTATTAAATTTACATGCATAAGTTGTAACCGAGTAAAGGTTTTTTTTTAATAATTCATTAAAGCTAGTAGTTATAATAATTCTTATTACATATGTCTTTTATAAATTTTTAAGTTATAATACATATACTACAAAATGTAGCCAACTTATAACTAGAAAGCTGACAAGCATGTAATACAAAAACAATAAATTTAAAAATAATATAACAGAGACAAAATGAAACTTAAATGTCACACAACCGAATCAACTTACCTATATATATATATATATAGTGATGGTAGGCCTCTAAAGAGAGAGTATTATTTAAAAAAATAGGGCAAATCTTAATGATACCATTCTTCAAGATTGGCTCCATGTATTGCTCTTGCTAGATTTTGTTGATGAGTGCTATTACCATAATTTTGAAGTCTTCCCAAAAATAGATCATTAGGCAATCACACTAGGGACTCTTTGTTAGGTAATGTGGATATTGAGATTGTTATGAATGATTTTGAGGAGGTAGTTGCTTCAACACCCACTCCACAGTTATAATGAAAATAGTCTCTTACAATGCAAGGGGGCTAAACTGCCCGGACAAACTTAAGGTGACTTAAGGTGATTTGGACTTGGATTTTGTAGTTAGACCTAGATGTTTTCTATCTTCAGGAGCACCGACTCTCTCCTACTAAGGTGCTTGTTTCTTTTTGTCAGGATGTGGTGGCAGCTCTAGCATTCTCACTATTGTTAACAATGCACTTTTGCCATCTATGCACTTTAATGATCCCTCTAGTAGATGGTTAATTATCTCTTTAAAATCTAACTTTGGTCCCCTCCATATTGCTAGCATTTATGGGTTTGTTGTTGCTTCACCAAGAGGGCAGTTGTGGTCTACCTTATCTCAGCAGGCTGCATGGTCTGGTTTGTTGTGTGGTGACATTAACATGGTTTGCTCTCATCATGATTTAGCTACTGGTTTTGCGCAAATCATGCCTAGTGAATGCATTCATTGGGATGCTCTTAAGGATCACTTGGGGCTTGTTGACTTATGGAATCAAGTTCACGGTACTACTTATGGGTATTCTTATCATTTAGCTTCCCACAATTGTGCTTAGGGCTTGTGGACTTATGGAATCAAGTTCATGGTACTACTTATGGAACTAGGTTCATGAACACATTCATTGTATTGCTCTTTGGGATCACTTGGGGCTTGTGGACTTATGGAATCAGGTTCATGGTACTACTTATGGGTATTCCTATCATTTAGCTTCCCACAGTCGTGCTTGGGCAAGTTTGGATAGAATGTATGCTGCAAATGTGGATTGTTGGCTACCTCCTTCATGTGTTATTTCAGTCCAGTATGCAGCTCATCGGTTGGATCACTTTCCTATCATTCCTACTTTGTCTTGCTTTCATTGACAAGTATGTATGCATGGGCTTTGTGTGAAAAGGCCATTCATGATCAATAATAGGAATTTGGGGAACCCTTTGTTTAAATCGGCTATTTTCTCATGTATTGCAAATTTGGTTACCACTGATGCATCCTTGTTATATAAATGGGAATCTCTTATGCATGGTTTTCAGCAAAGTATTTGGTCTTGTGGTAAAGCTATAACAACTCATAACAACCAGCATAATTTGTTGGCACAATCTTAATTGGATAGGTTAAGACTTCAAGGCAATAATGGGTCTCTCTCACCGAAAGATGAAGAACAGATTAAACAAAGTGTTCAAGTTTTACAAGATGCGGATAAAGAAGCAGCATGTAAAGCTTGTTTCTTGTCTAGAAAGCTTGCTTTCTTTGATGCTCATTGTATTTCAAGGGAATTCTTTGCAAGATTTAAAGGTACAAAGAGAAACTTATCTTTCATGACAAAGCTTGTTCTTGAAAATGGAGATTTTATTACGTCAGGAACTCAAATGGCAAGGGTTCTAGTGGACTACTTTAGTAATATTTTGGATGATAAACCTCTTATGTCAACAACACAATCTAATGTTGTTCATACTTTGCTTCCTTGCATTGAGTCCTCCACTGCTAACAGACTTGAAAATCCCTTCTCTTGTGGAGATTTGCATTATGCTCTATCTACATCAGGGAATGAGAAGACACTTGGTCTTGCTGGAGGACTAGATATCAAGGTGTATTTCATGGACAACTCTTGTTTACGGCGGCCGATGTTCCCTGGGATATTGCTCGAATGAAGCTTCTTGAGGATGCATATATTATTTCTGATAACAAATGGCAGAGGAAAGTGTTGAGAGTAATACCCTCATAGGTATTACTCTGGATTTTGTAGCTCGGATTTTGGAAGGAATATAAGAGATATTTTTCCAAAAATAAAAAATAAAAAAAGCACGCGCGCGCGCACACACACATATATAGCTGCATGTATGTATGCATGCATGTATGTATGTATGTATACACACACAGGTGCATATATATAGGTGAGTACAGTGTGAGTGCATATATGTACGTGAGTGCAGTTTGAGTGCATATAAATATAAATAAAAGGTGTGTGTGTGTGTGTGTGTGTGTGTGTGTGTGTGTGTGTGTGTGTGTATATATGTGTGTGTGTGTGTGTGTGTGCGTGTGTACATACATACATACTTCTACTTATTGTAGCAATTTTGGTATCAAGTAGGGATGAAAATGTAATGCAAAAAAGCATGTCAACTCTACTTTTCTTTCTTGCAAAGAAAGACAATAACATTATTGTAAAGAGAGACAAAACGGATAAGGTTCCTCTAAGGAGGATTACACTTTACTAAGATTTAGGAACACTAAGACATAAGCCAAATCCTTTTCTTTCCACATAGCTAGAGACTTCAGCTTTTACCTACCTCTTAAACTAGCAATTATATTACTTCGTAGTAACCATTACATACTGCTACTTAATGGGCCTCCCCTTTAAGGGGATAAAATAAGATGTACCATACAGGTTTATGACAAAATGAATTCTTAACTCTCAAAAGTAATGACATATAGTTAAAACTTTAAGTGAATTATGTAAACTGTCAAGACTAAGGGCTTCATGAGTTTAACCAACCTACAACTTATTGAGTGTAACTGACCACAATAGCCTCTTTAATATTTATGTGTGCATGCACGTGCATGCTCAACTACCCATTCTTTGAAGGTGTGCCAGTGTTAGCCAGTTTCCTCTTGCTGCACAAAATCGTGTAAAAGCATTCGAAATGAACTTGCCACCTTTATCAGCCCAAATCTTCACTGGTTTATCTAAATCCTTTTTTACCATGGCATGCCATTCTTTGAAATGAAAGAAAATGGTCTTTTGCGATAAGAAAATTAGAAATACACCCAAGTAAACCTGCCGTAGTCATCTACACAAATCAGTGTGAAGCACCTCGAGAGGTGCCAAGGCCCACCTGGTAGCCCAAGGCTCTTGATGTTGCTTGCCACCACAGATACACGAACTACATTGACCGTGCTTGTTGCTGTCGACATTGGGCAAGCCAATCACCATTCAGTCCTAAAAAGCTCAAAGCAACGCATTCACATTCAAGTGACCATATCAATAGTGTCACAAATCACTGATAGAAATACCTGTAAGGGAAGGTACATCAGAGAGTTTGTAGATACCATGGTGCACTCTACCACTCCATACGACTTGACTTATGGTGATGTCCCTGATAGCAATAGAATGATCATCGAACTCAACCCGCTTGCCAGTCTTGCGCACCTCATGCGCACTGACAAGAGATGAAATATACAGAACTCGAGAGGAATGTTTTCCCCCTTTGCCCATCAAGAACTATCTCCATCCTTCCCTCACTATGGATCGGTATGGTGGATTTATTACCGATAAAGATATCACTTGGATGTCTTGTGAGATCCTATAGCAAATCTTAGGAAGGGGTTATGTGGCGGGAAGTACAACTGTCGAGAATCCATTCTCGAGTATCGTTCATGATGACCTCCTTGCTCAAAGATGAAGAAGCACCAATGTCAAGCATCTCCCAACTGCACAAATGCTACGGTTTTGACAGCTGTTGCTAAGGAATTGGCACTCTGCTGAGGGCGTTTTCGCGAATAGTGACCTTTCCTGCCACAATGGACCTGCCTCTTGGCCTTCACCGCCTCTAATCAACAAAGAATCAAAGGCTGAATACTTGGAAGACAAATGAGAGAGCAGTGTGATGGCCATGTCCTCCAAAGAGAGACCTCCTTTCCCACCTGAAGGCCCTCCTCCTGAAGTGCCTGTAGCTTGTTGATGTGTTCATGCATCGTCAACACCCCCATCATGGCTTCCAAGGAAACCCGCTTCATCAGAGAGACTCGATTGTACAGTGAGGGCAGATGCTCGCATATCACTCGCACTATGCTTGATGTGGTAGATTACTTGGGTGCAATTGAGGAAGATTAAGGAACGAACACGGGCATTAACACGATCCCACAACTGCTTTTGCTTCTCGTTCTTGTTGTACAAGCAGTGAAATCCCCTCCTAGTCCATATCTGGCCGTGGAACACCAATCGTGATGAAGTCACAAGTCATAAGACTCCAATACTTACTCCATCATCACCTTCTAGATGCCATAGTTGTTCCCATCGACTTGATGGGGAACGTCGAACTTCTGGGTAGCTCCTGAAGATGACCCCTTCCCTTCTACCATGTCAAGAAGTCATGTAGTGTGAAGGGGACGGTGGGAAAAAGATGAAGAAAAGGCTGCAACCAACTGCAAGGTTGCTTCCAGCAATAACAGCCACCTTCTACCTGCTCCTCCAAGTCCCGAACATCCCAAAACTTCCTCCAATCAGCACCGTGAAAATCTGTCCACCAAGATCTCTCTCTCTATCTCAAAGGTATCACACTCGAGCTCTGATACCATGTCAAGATGTGCAGCGGAAAATAACAGAAAACTGAAATAGCCAAGAGAGAGGAGAAGATGAACAACAAAGACAAGATCTGCCTGAAAACAACTGCTGAACTGCACAGCTCCAATCACAAGTGGAGGGCAGCTCCAATCAGAGACGAGAAGACTGCACCACAACTGCTGCAGAGGGGGGCACCTCAAGATGGAGGAGGAGAACTGCTACTCTGAAGTGTACAAAAAATGGGGGAGGGGGACCCCTCCAGGTAGGGGGGGCGACCAAATCTGGCCTGGTCACAGCCAGGAGCTGGTAGCCCAACCTGGCAGTAAACCTCACAATGGGCGGGCACACCCACAACGCTGGCCCTCTCTCACCCAATGGTACATACAGGAGGTGCACAGGTGCACAGGTTTCCAACAAACCAAATCAAGGTGATCAAAGAAGACACCAAAGGCCATCAGAGGGATCAACAGAATGATGTAGACAAAGAGCCCAGGGGAATGAGGTGCTCTATGGCAGATTTGGTGCTCACAATCCAATCATGTCTGGACTCTGGACCTTCTGGGCAAATGCAAGTCATTATCGTGGAATGGAAACATACTTCAAATGCATCTTCAGCTTCCACGAAATTCCTACAGTTCTCATGAAATGCTTCATTTGGACAACTTGCTCGTGTGAGTAGCTGAGACAAATGGAAAACGGAAACGAACGTATGTATGCATGTATATGTATATGTTTATCTCACACACACACACATTTTTCGGTAGTGAAAACACATAAGTCATCAAAAACAAGATTGCATGCTATCAATACAAAAAAGACGTCTCATTGTCACATCAATACAGGAAAAATATTCGATGATAGGACACATGTTTGTTGTGCGATGTTAATGAACTATAAAACTATAGTGATAAGTAGCAATCTGCACCTACTGTAACTGCTCATGAAACTTCATTGATGGTGGAGTTGGTTTGACTGGAAAGAGCTTGGAGCCATCCCTTTTTGCCTTCACTGGTGGAGAGTGTTGGTTCTCCAAAGAGATGCCTGGCCAAACCGGCTCCTTATTCCGTGCAAGGATATGGATTCCCCTCTTCCATGCAGACTAGTACTGGCCTGCCTCAACTTCTGCACATATCCGTGCCTACCACAAGAAATACCATCAGAACAGCAAAGAACTTCCTTTTGTTTACAATCTGGAAATTTGAAGAGTGTGTGTGTGTGGCGGAGGTGGCTGTGGTAGTGGGGGGGGCGGTAACATACATTCACATCAAGTGCACCCAGGGCATGTTCTGAGGATGCAAATGCAACAATGTGAGATCCGTCCCATGGCTGGTCCACCAACTCTCCCACTTGGCCGACAAGCTCCAGTAGAATGTCATTGAAATCCCCCAGATCGGATCGTTTCACAGGAGGGCTCAATGCAAATGCAGAAGCACGGCCACTGCTAGAGCTCAATGCCATAATCTTTGTTCCATGAAACCTTTGCTGATTTTGAAAAAGTGTACTCATAGCAGAGGTGCCTTTGGTGCTTGCTTTTTCCGAGCTCTCATATCTACTTGGCATCCTTCAATGAAAGGCATTTTTTCTTTATTTATTTTTTAACTTTCCCCTAGCTTAGTGCTCAATACCCTTGAGATGCTAGTTTCTTGGTAAAGTACTGACTCTCTCTCAATAGAGATTATGGCATGTGTAGTAACCAAGAGGGTGGTTTAGGGAATGTCTCGCTGCACTCTCTCTCTCTCTCTCTCTCTCTCACTCACTAGAGACAAGACAGAGAGTGAATGATATCTTCAATTATCCTCAATTGGACTCAATTGATATCAATTAGGCTCAAATTGAAGCCAATCAACATCATTTAGACTCAATTGATGTCAATTAATGGCAATTGAGCCTAATTGATGTCAATTGAGTCTAATTGGACTTGATTGATTCAATTGACTTCAATTTGAGTCCAATTGAGCCAAAGTGGTATCAATTGAGTACAATTGGACTTGATTTATGTCAATTGACTTCCATTTGACTCTAATTGATATCAATTGAGACTAATTTGTATCCATTGAGTCCAATTAATGTCCACTTTGTTCCACTGTGTAAATGGATACTAATTAGACCTAATTGTAAGATCCCTGTTCCCACCGAGCAACAGATTCGGGATACTAGCAGCGGAAGTAGCACTTCTCGCGCGGGACAGGGGTCCCACATTCGGGGCCTCACCCACGGATATCCGGATAAGAGACTAATCCGTCGGTTGTTCCAAAATCGAACCCGGAAAAACTTCCTTTACCGGAAAGCACGGGCGATTCCACCAGGATAACTTTTTACTCTAACATAGTCGAGATCATTTCTGATCGAGCTGATCTAATTACATCTATAAGATACTTGGTCAGGTCAAGGAAGAAACTTGCACTTGGATCATTGGGATCAACGCTTTTTTCCCCATTCAAGAGGCACAGCCGTTGATTCCTATCCATAGAACAGTTACTGTCCGGGATTTATTTTATCTATCGTAAAAACAAAAGTTTGAGTCTCGATTTACGGATCCATCAGTCCAGCCTAACCCCATCCAATCCCATGGGTTAGCCAACCACCCAACCACTGTAGTGATGGGATCCAATTAAGAATTTGGTTAGGTTTTGTCCCGGGTACCAAGGAAAAGAGTTCCAAGGCCCCCTAGCCGCAAAATAAAACTAGTCACACCACTCACACACCCAATATGAAGTTGCCTTTTCACAGATTCAACCAGTTTAAAACAATCCTTTAATAAAACCATAGTATTACTGATCACCATCTTCCAATTTATCCAGTTGATTCTCAATTTTCCCATCACCTTCATCAGAGTATCTATGGCATCATTGGTAACTAGGACGCTCACCACCTGTCCACTCAGGGGCCGTTTCCTAATCCCTAGCCCATAATACTCGGCAATATAATCTCTTATCAAGATGGACTCTCGTTGAAGATCAGCAAGATCAACCAACAGATCCATATAAAGAGCCATGGACTCATCCATTGAAGACCAGCAAGGTCAATCAACCAGATCCATGCCCGATTTCAGAAAACAACTCCAACTCTGTTCCAATATCTTCCTCGACGCACGCGTGGGTATCCTAGGCGACCCAGAGCCCGAGCACCGTATGGTCAGCACCCTCTAGGATCCTTCGCAGGTGACCTAGCGCTTCACTCATAGGCCGCTTCCTTGGCCCCTCATCCACCGTACCGGAAGCTCACCATTTTAATCGCACCGAGGCTGGTCAAGACCTCGGCCGACCTTGCTACGTGAGACGTCCTTCATTGACTCTCCGTCAGCAGTTGCAACTTTATCAGTTAGGTCTTCACGACCTTAATCACAAGATGGTCACAATGCTTTCCCAGCAATCTTGACATAAAACAGTCATTTACAAACAGCATTTACAAACAGTCACAAAATATAGTTTCTATATTAACTCTCATTTTTCCACATTATCCCTCATCAATCCACATTGCTTATCCCACATTCCAGTTATATGTGTACTCATCCCATCACATCATTTTCCATCTCATCACTTCAGATTCCTTCACATCACATATCATATATTCACATCCATACATCCACATCCACATCCACATCCATACATCCACATCCACATCCACATTCATACATATATCCACATCCACATCCACATTCACATCCATGCATCCACATCTACTTCCATACATCTATTTTCACATCCACATCTACATGTACATTCATGCATCCACATCCATACATCCACATCTACATGCACATTCACATCCATACATCCACATCTATATGCGTACATTCACATCTACATGCATACATCCACATCTCTATGTATACATCCACATCCACATTCACATTCTCCTCCATACATCTACATCTACATGCATACATCCACCTCCACATTCACATCTACATCTATACATCTACATCTACATGCATACATCCACATCTCTATGTATACATCCACATCCACATTCACATTCTCCTCCATACATCTACATCTACATGCATACATCCACCTCCACATTCACATCTACATCTATACATCTACATCTACATGCATACATCCATATTTCTATTCACATCCACATCTACATCTATATATCTACATCTACATGCATACATCCACATCCTCATCTATACATCTACTTCTACATGCATACATCCACATCTCCACGCATACATCCACCTCCACATTCACACTCACATCCATACATCTACATCTACATGCATACATCCACATCTCCATGCATAATAAAATTCTTTTAATTAATCTAGGATGATAGTTCCTAGAATATGGTAGGAAGTCCTCTTTTTATGCTTTGAATGAAATTATTTTATGCGTAATTTTTATAAAAATTTTGCCATAGCTCCGCTACTATGACTGATAAATCTCAACTTTTCTAAGGGGTAAAGCTTATCATTAAGGAAATAATTAGAATGGTCTCTAATTGGATCATCAATCCATAATGGATTGAATCATCAATATGCATAAACTAAAAGCATTAAAAAAAGCCCTTAATTTGGCCTCAAGCATAGCTTAATCTTGGATTAAGGAAAAGCTTTATGAAAAGCTTCATTTGGATTGAGAATGGGTCATGAGTATGACCATTTCTTGAGTGAGAGAGAGAAATTACATAAAAACCATTAGAATTTAAACATAAATGGAAATTAACTTCAATAGTATTTATTAAATTATGTAACTCTTCACTACTATTCACCAATTAACTTCAATAGCATTAAAAAAACCATACCAATTAAGCTTCTCAAGCTTGAGAGGGGTTGAGAAGAGAGAAACATTGAGAAATTATAGAAAAAAATCAATATTCACTAATTACCTTACAAATTGCTTGATTCTTTGTTCACGGTAGAGGCCCCCAACCAATCAATTGGTTTAGTATGTTGATGGAGCCACCAATGGGAATTGAAGAAAGAGAGAAGTATCAAAAACTAGTGAATTATTAAAGAATTCACAGTTCTTGGCTTAGGTAGAGTAGAGTAACAATGCATAAGACACTCTATATTTTGGCGTAGGTGGAGTAGAGTAACAAAGCATGAGACACTATATATTTTGGCTTAGGTGGAGTAGAGTAACAAAGCATGAGACACTATATATTTTGGCTTAGGTGGAGTAGAGTAACAAAGCATGAGACACTATATTTTTTTCAACAAGGGGAGGCTTCTATTTATAGGAAAATTTGAGCTCCTAACCAAACAAACTGATTCTAGAATTTTCCAAGTGAGTTTGGTCAATTTTTGACCATTTTTAGGTCAGTTAAGCTAACTTTTTGGAACTAGACTTGAATGAGGAGAGAGGAGAGATGAAATATCTCAATTTTTATGAGTTTAAAACTCATTCAAGCATGTGAAATATGCACCTCCTTTAAAGAACTCTCCTTCCTTACATATGTGTCATAGTTTTTTTATTAATAAACCTTGTATATTTTCAACTCTTCATCTTATGTGAAATATGCACCTCCTTTAAAGAACTCCCCTTCCTTACATATGTGTTTTTTAAACTAATAAACCTTGTACATTTTCAACTCTTCATCTTATGTGAGCATTTACTCCTTTTTGGATACCCAAAATATCTCATATTTTTAATATTGCTCATAGTTTTTTACTAATAAACCTTGTACATTTTCAACTCTTCATCTTATGTGAAATATGCACCTCCTTTAAAGAACTCCTCTTCCTTACATATGTGTCATAGTTTTTTTTTACTAATAAACCTTGTACATTTTCAACTCTTCATCTTATGTGAGCATTTACTCATTTTTGGATACCCAAAATATCTCATATTTTTAATATTGCTCATAGTTTTTTACTAATAAACCTTGTACATTTTCAACTCTTCACCTTATGTGAGCATTTACTCATTTTTGGGTATCTTCTTTTTACAAATTGGATTTATCTCCTCCCTACATATGTATTGATGCTATTGGCCCATAGGAACCTTAATTGGACCATAGTCTAAAGATTTCTGAAAATCTAGACCCTTAGACTAAGGTTCTTTATACCTATTTTCAATTAATTCCAATTGCACATTTGAAAATTCTTTTTGAATTTCTGTTTCAGGGGAATTCATCTTAATTATATGAGATATTTTTCTATCCAAAAATATTCAAAATCTGAATATTCTCTCTCTAGAATATTTTCTCTCTCTAGGTTAAAACAGTTAAAAACAAGGTCTTTATATTTCTGAAGAGTGATTGATTACAGGGGAAGATACTAGACATCAAAAAAGGGAGTTGGGGGGAGGAATCTTACATTCTACCCCACTTAAAAAACGCGAGATGTCCTCATCTCGCAACTTGGAATAATTTCGCAAGATGCACGAATATGAGTCTTAGAGGAAAATTTTAATCAAGATTAACCACCAAGAAAAGTCTTAAAGAGGGCAAGATAAGAACAAGATTTAAACTTTATTCATTCTCGGAACTTATACAGTAAAGATAGAAGAACTCTTTACACTTCCATAAGCCCGTCCATCATATGGTCACAAAAGCAGTCCTCACAAGCTGCACAAGTATAGGGTAACTCATCTATGGGAATGATTCTACTGGTTATTGCCGCACCTATCTCAGTGGTATGAGGTGATCCAACAAAAGGACCTCTGAGAGGCAAGCCAAAAACGGGGTAAAGGCATATCTTCTCATGAGGAAGAAAACACGCCAGTAAGAAGACCCGCTCAGAAAACCCCAGATGCCTTGATCTCATGACGCAGTAGTATCGGGGACCCAAACCCAAGGCTTCGATAACCATGGCCAAGCGGACATTGTTACGAAAGTGCTGCTGACCCCAGGGTGTTACCCTAGTTATATTTTGATAGGTCCGCCATTTGGTCTGCGCTACAGAAGTTCCTAGATGAGGAAAAAGTGAGCGCTCATACAGTTCTATAAAGTCTTTCTTCACAGACTCTCTTGCGTCTTGAGATGAGAAATCATCAGGGATAAAACTAATTCCTGTTGCCAAGCCATGAAGGAGATTAAGAAAGAAAGGAGATTGATGGGAGTAAGATTACTGTGAGTGACAAGTAAAAGTTACGACTTATATAAAGGAAGGAGCTAGCGTAACCTAGAAGCCAATGGTAACTTGCCACTGAAGTTTTACCGTCTTTCCATGATTTGTGTTTGACACATTTTTCTATAGAAGGCATTAAGAATTTTGAGATGAGGAGATAAAAGAAGCTTGTAGGCTAAGTCACCTACTTTCATTGAATTCAGATATAAGGGTCACAATATCTGGGGGAATAACTTCTTATACTCCCCAAGAGATAAAGAATTTCTTTTGGGCCGTACTCGAATGAAAACCAAAACCTTGGTATCCAAAACACCGATTCTCACTTCTGAACTCATTGTTCTAAATCCTTAAAACAGGTGGGACTCCTGAGAAGTATTCTAGGGAAAGGGTCTTCCTTTTTTAAACAGAAACTTTCTTTTATTTTAGAGAGGGAATAATTATAAGATCAAAAGGGAGATTCTTAATCCTGTATACCTCGAAGATTGGGGAGGAATCTTACATCCTACCCCACTTAAAAAATGCGAGATGTCCTCATCTCGCAAGGTAGAGGACAACTCTTTTTCTTAAGATCCAATTTTATTCTGGGGTTCCTTATATTCTGGTCAACCCAACAGAATACTGGGATAAATATCCCTTATATAGAACTCATAATTAAATAACAATTCATTCAGATCTTATCATTCATATCTTTAACATGATAATGGTCCATTAGACCGAAAAATTTCCTTCTGAACATTCCTTCACGAGAATTTCAGTTAAGCTAGTCCTCAATTTGACATCCGTTAACTTGATCTACCGATGAAGTATTAACAGTAGCAATCTGACAGCACAACCCACTAATCTCATAGTGATTTGCTGAATTCATTATCATCATTCTAGCTATGAATATCATCACAGGGACTCGTCCCATTCCCCCTCATTGTGGTTTCATTATATTTCAACTAATTTTTAAAAATCATCATTTTTCAATCAGAATTTTCAATCAGAATCCAAATCAATTCATCCATTCTCAAACAGAATTAAAAATCATATCAATCACATTCGAAATCATCATTTAGATAGCATTAATGCTTATAATTTCAAGTCTTAGATTTACTCGTATATACTGTCAGTAAAGAGCTGCAGTATACTCTCGATATATACGGGTAGTCACGGCCCTTGGAATTATAAGGTAAATACCATCATGTCTAAGCCTCAAGCAAGTCAGGGTTCTATATAATTGCGAAACTTCCATTTGAAGACCCAATTACCAAATTACGACTTTCAGTTTGAATATCAAATTGTATGAATTATATCACACAATTATAACCTTTTTGTGTTTCTTGATAAATTTTTGACATATTTGTCTTCTCAGTTGATCTTTATTAACCAAATGCTCTGATACCAACTGTAATGATCCCTGTTCCCACCGAGCAACAGATTCGGGATACTAGCAGCGGAAGTAGCACTTCTCGCGCGGGACAGGGGTCCCACATTCGGGGCCTCACCCACGGATATCCGGATAAGAGACTAATCCGTCGGTTGTTCCAAAACCAAACCCGGAAAAACTTCCTTTACCGGAAAGCACGGGCGATTCCACCAGGATAACTTTTTACTCTAACATAGTCGAGATCATTTCTGATCGAGCTGATCTAATTACATCTATAAGATACTTGGTCAGGTCAAGGAAGAAACTTGCACTTGGATCATTGGGATCAACGCTTTTTTCCCCATTCAAGAGGCACAGCCGTTGATTCCTATCCATAGAACAGTTACTGTCCGGGATTTATTTTATCTATCGTAAAAACAAAAGTTTGAGTCTCGATTTACGGATCCATCAGTCCAGCCTAACCCCATCCAATCCCATGGGTTAGCCAACCGCCCAACCACTGTAGTGATGGGATCCAATTAAGAATTTGGTTAGGTTTTGTCCCGGGTACCAAGGAAAAGAGTTCCAAGGCCCCCTAGCCGCAAAATAAAACTAGTCACACCACTCACACACCCAATATGAAGTTGCCTTTTCACAGATTCAACCAGTTTAAAACAATCCTTTAATAAAACCATAGTATTACTGATCACCATCTTCCAATTTATCCAGTTGATTCTCAATTTTCCCATCACCTTCATCAGAGTATCTATGGCATCATTGGTAACTAGGACGCTCACCACCTGTCCACTCAGGGGCCGTTTCCTAATCCCTAGCCCATAATACTCGGCAATATAATCACTTATCAAGATGGACTCTCGTTGAAGATCAGCAAGATCAACCAACAGATCCATATAAAGAGCCATGGACTCATCCATTGAAGACCAGCAAGGTCAATCAACCAGATCCATGCCTGATTTCAGAAAACAACTCCAACTCTGTTCCAATATCTTCCTCGACGCACGCGTGGGTATCCTAGGCGACCCAGAGCCCGAGCACCGTATGGTCAGCACCCTCTAGGATCCTTCGCAGGTGACCTAGCGCTTCACTCATAGGCCGCTTCCTTGGCCCCTCATCCACCGTACCGGAAGCTCACCATTTTAATCGCACCGAGGCTGGTCAAGACCTCGGCCGACCTTGCTACGCGAGACGTCCTTCATTGACTCTCCGTCAGCAGTTGCAACTTTATCAGTTAGGTCTTCACGACCTTAATCACAAGATGGTCACAATGCTTTCCCAGCAATCTTGACATAAAACAATCATTTACAAACAGCATTTACAAACAGTCACAAAATATAGTTTCTATATTAACTCTCATTTTTCCCACATTATCCCTCATCAATCCACATTGCTTATCCCACATTCCAGTTATATGTGTACTCATCCCATCACATCATTTTCCATCTCATCACTTCAGATTCCTTCACATCACATATCATATATTCACATCCATACATCCACATCCACATCCACATCCATACATCCACATCCACATCCACATTCATACATATATCCACATCCACATCCACATCCACATTCACATCCATGCATCCACATCTACTTCCATACATCTATTTTCACATCCACATCTACATGTACATTCATGCATCCACATCCATACATCCACATCTACATGCACATTCACATCCATACATCCACATCTATATGCGTACATTCACATCTACATGCATACATCCACATCTCTATGTATACATCCACATCCACATTCACATTCTCCTCCATACATCTACATCTACATGCATACATCCACCTCCACATTCACATCTACATCTATACATCTACATCTACATGCATACATCCACATCTCTATGTATACATCCACATCCACATTCACATTCTCCTCCATACATCTACATCTACATGCATACATCCACCTCCACATTCACATCTACATCTATACATCTACATCTACATGCATACATCCATATTTCTATTCACATCCACATCTACATCTATATATCTACATCTACATGCATACATCCACATCCTCATCTATACATCTACTTCTACATGCATACATCCGCATCTCCATGCATACATCCACCTCCACATTCACACTCACATCCATACATCTACATCTACATGCATACATCCACATCTCCATGCATAATAAAATTCTTTTAATTAATCTAGGATGATAGTTCCTAGAATATGGTAGGAAGTCCTCTTTTTATGCTTTGAATGAAATTATTTTATGCGTAATTTTTATAAAAATTTTGCCATAGCTCCGCTACTATGACTGATAAATCTCAATTTTTCTAAGGGGTAAAGCTGATCATTAAGGAAATAATTAGAATGGTCTCTAATTGGATCATCAATCCATAATGGATTGAATCATCAATATGCATAAACTAAAAGCATTAAAAAAAGCCATTAATTTGGCCTCAAGCATAGCTTAATCTTGGATTAAGGAAAAGCTTTATGAAAAGCTTCATTTGGATTGAGAATGGGTCATGAGTATGACCATTTCTTGAGTGAGAGAGAGAAATTACATAAAAACCATTAGAATCTAAACATAAATGGAAATTAACTTCAATAGCATTTATTAAATTATGTAACTCTTCACTACTATTCACCAATTAACTTCAATAGCATTAAAAAAACCGTACCAATTAAGCTTCTCAAGCTTGAGAGGGGTTGAGAAGAGAGAAACATTGAGAAATTATAGAAAAAATCAATTTTCACTAATTACCTTACAAATTGCTTGATTCTTTGTTCACGGTAGAGGCCCCCAACCAATCAATTGGTTTAGTATGTTGATGGAGCCACCAATGGAAATTGAAGAAAGAGAGAAGTATCAAAAACTAGTGAATTATTAAAGAATTCACAGTTCTTGGCTTAGGTAGAGTAGAGTAACAATGCATAAGACACTCTATATTTTGGCTTAGGTGGAGTAACAAAGTATAAGACACTCTATATTTTGGCTTAGGTAGAGTAACAAAGCATAAGACACTATATATTTTGGCTTAGGTGGAGTAGAGTAACAAAGCATTGGCTTAGGTGGAGTAGAGTAACAAAGCATGAGACACTATATATTTTGGCTTAGGTGGAGTAGAGTAACAAAGCATAAGACACTATATATTTTCGCTTAGGTGGAGTAGAGTAACAAAGCATAAGACACTATATATTTTGGTTTAGGTGGAGTAGAGTAACAAAGCATAAGACACTATATATTTTGGCTTAGGTGGAGTAGAGTAACAAAGCATGAGACACTATATTTTTTTCAACAAGGGGAGGCTTCTATTTATAGGAAAATTTGAGCTCCTAACCAAACAAACTGATTCTAGAATTTTCCAAGTGAGTTTGGTCACTTTTTGACCATTTTTAGGTCAGTTAAGCTAACTTTTTGGAACTAGACTTGAATGAGGAGAGAGGAGAGATGAAATATCTCAATTTTTATGAGTTTAAAACTCATTCAAGCATGTGAAATATGCACCTCCTTTAAAGAACTCTCCTTCCTTACATATGTGTCATAGTTTTTTTATTAATAAACCTTGTACATTTTCAACTCTTCATCTTATGTGAAATATGCACCTCCTTTAAAGAACTCCCCTTCCTTACATATGTGTTTTTTAAACTAATAAACCTTGTACATTTTCAACTCTTCATCTTATGTGAGCATTTACTCCTTTTTGGATACCCAAAATATCTCATATTTTTAATATTGCTCATAGTTTTTTACTAATAAACCTTGTACATTTTCAACTCTTCATCTTATGTGAAATATGCACCTCCTTTAAAGAACTCCTCTTCCTTACATATGTGTCATAGTTTTTTTTTTACTAATAAACCTTGTACATTTTCAACTCTTCATCTTATGTGAGCATTTACTCATTTTTGGATACCCAAAATATCTCATATTTTTAATATTGCTCATAGTTTTTTACTAATAAACCTTGTACATTTTCAACTCTTCACCTTATGTGAGCATTTACTCATTTTTGGGTATCTTCTTTTTACAAATTGGATTTATCTCCTCCCTACATATGTATTGATGCTATTGGCCCATAGGAACCTTAATTGGACCATAGTCTAAAGATTTCTGAAAATCTAGACCCTTAGACTAAGGTTCTTTATACCTATTTTCAATTAATTCCAATTGCACATTTGAAAATTCTTTTTGAATTTCTGTTTCAGGGGAATTCATCTTAATTATATGAGATATTTTTCTATCCAAAAATATTCAAAATCTGAATATTCTCTCTCTAGAATATTTTCTCTCTCTAGGTTAAAACAGTTAAAAACAAGGTCTTTATATTTCTGAAGAGTGATTGATTACAGGGGAAGATACTAGACATCAAAAAAGGGAGTTGGGGGGAGGAATCTTACATTCTACCCCACTTAAAAAACGCGAGATGTCCTCATCTCGCAACTTGGAATAATTTCGCAAGATGCACGAATATGAGTCTTAGAGGAAAATTTTAATCAAGATTAACCACCAAGAAAAGTCTTAAAGAGGGCAAGATAAGAACAAGTTTTAAACTTTATTCATTCTCGGAACTTATACAGTAAAGATAGAAGAACTCTTTACACTTCCATAAGCCCGTCCATCATATGGTCACAAAAGCAGTCCTCACAAGCTGCACAAGTATAGGGTAACTCATCTATGGGAATGATTCTACTGGTTATTGCCGCACCTATCTCAGTGGTATGAGGTGATCCAACAAAAGGACCTCTGAGAGGCAAGCCAAAAACGGGGTAAAGGCATATCTTCTCATGAGGAAGAAAACACGCCAGTAAGAAGACCCGCTCAGAAAACCCCAGATGCCTTGATCTCATGACGCAGTAGTATCGGGGACCCAAACCCAAGGCTTCGATAACCATGGCCAAGCGGACATTGTTACGAAAGTGCTGCTGACCCCAGGGTGTTACCCTAGTTATATTTTGATAGGTCCGCCATTTGGTCTGCGCTACAGAAGTTCCTAGATGAGGAAAAAGTGAGCGCTCATACAGTTCTATAAAGTCTTTCTTCACAGACTCTCTTGCGTCTTGAGATGAGAAATCATCAGGGATAAAACTAATTCCTGTTGCCAAGCCATGAAGGAGATTAAGAAAGAAAGGAGATTGATGGGAGTAAGATTACTGTGAGTGACAAGTAAAAGTTACGACTTATATAAAGGAAGGAGCTAGCGTAACCTAGAAGCCAATGGTAACTTGCCACTGAAGTTTTACCGTCTTTCCATGATTTGTGTTTGACACATTTTTCTATAGAAGGCATTAAGAATTTTGAGATGAGGAGATAAAAGAAGCTTGTAGGCTAAGTCACCTACTTTCATTGAATTCAGATATAAGGGTCACAATATCTGGGGGAATAACTTCTTATACTCCCCAAGAGATAAAGAATTTCTTTTGGGCCGTACTCGAATGAAAACCAAAACCTTGGTATCCAAAACACCGATTCTCACTTCTGAACTCATTGTTCTAAATCCTTAAAACAGGTGGGACTCCTGAGAAGTATTCTAGGGAAAGGGTCACCCGGAACAACACCGTACAGTATTCCGCAACTGAATCCGAAACAGCACTATACGGTATTCCGTAGCCGATCAAACTGTATGGTATTCCGCAGTGGGCATAGCAGTGTACGGTATTCTGTAGCCGAATCCGAAACAGCACTATACGGTATTTCGCAGCCGCGAACCTGGATCCAAACTGTATGGTACTCCGCAGCTGAACTCGAAACCAAACTGTACGGTACCCCGCAGTAGAACCGGACTGTACAGTACCCCGCACAGCAGAACCGGACTCCATCGTCGAACCCAGAACCGGACTGTACGGTACTCCGCAGTTGAACCTGGAACCAAACTGTACGGTACCCCGCAGTCGTCGAACTGTACCGTACTCCACGTCGAAACCAAAACCGGACTGTACGCTACTCTGTAGCCCCGCGGGCCGCACTGTACGGTACCTAGCAGCCACATCGGAACTGCACTGTACGCAGTCGCCCTAGAACCGTACCTAGCAGCCACACTGTACGACGGTACCTAGCAGCCACATCAGAACTGCACTGTATGCAGTCGCCCTAGAACCGTAACACCACAATCCGCAGTCAACAGAAAATCATTAAGAAAAATAGAAAGTTGCGTGGTGGAAAGGTGATAACTATTTGAGGTGGCCACATGGCATACTCAAAATGAAAAAGGCAAGGGACACTTGGAAGAAGGCACTTACATTAAAACTCCCAACCCATTGCCAGTTTTTCACCTATTTAAAGAGACTTGGCACACCCATTTGGACATAGAGAGTACAGACTCACAAATCAAGTACCATGAAAAGGAAATTCTACCAGAGCTAAGTTGCAGAAGCTCTACTACCGAAACAAAAATTCAACCCTCAAGAACAAAAAGAAGCTGTTCATTGAAGTTCGAAAGGCAGCCCTTTCACCTCAGACTGACAGGTGATAAGTTTCCGTTCTCTCTCTTTGAGAGTAGTAACATAGAAAGAGCTTGATAAACTCTTGGCTCAGAAGAAAGATTCTCCCTCTCTTTGAGAGCAGTGTAGCCATAGAAAGAGTTTGATAAACTCTTGGCTCATTATTTTTCTCTCTAAGAGTGCGAGGAATAGTTTATGATGCATGCTACGTAGAAATCCTTTGGATTGTAGCATTAGATAGGCCTAAGAAGATCTTGGGATCTTGGCCTTAGATAAAAAGAAGAGGATGGGAGTTTCATCTCCCCGTTTGTGTGCTTGTATAGACTCTCTTTCCCCATAGTAATAAAGAAGATCTTTATGAGGGGGGGACCAACCCATCTTCTGGTCCCCAATCTGTTTGTTAAGTTGTTCTCTTTTAAATTGATTATTGAAATATTAAAGTATATTAAAGTGAAAAGTGCGCTTCCTACCTGTGAGACAGTGGTATCAGAGCAAGGACTCCTTTCTTTTTCTTAAAAGAAGGACGGTTCTTGGTAGATAATTGGATAGAGAATCATGGTGCAAGAAGAGACAACTCAAGAACAAGAGCTCAACACTCTTAAGAGGCAGATTGCTGAAATGCAGTCCTTATTCTCTACTCTAGAAGTTAGAACAGTCTTGGATTCTCTTCAAAGAACCCAAGAGCAGCACGTAGAAGGTGCTGCCAAACAGCCCACTCCTGCTATAGACCGAAAGGAGCAAGATAAGGACAAGGTAGGTAGCTATGCATGAAGAGAAAGACAAGGCCTCTAAAGAGAAAGAGAAGTTTACATCGCCATCCAATGAAGGAGAATCGAACCCTTCCCTTTCTCTTCTCAAGGGACTTGAAGATCAAGAGCTCTCTTCTCTTAACCTATCTCCTAGCACTTCTCGTGGAGCCCGTGCTTTTCACGATTCTCGTCTCCACGCTGCTACTACTACTATTATGCCAACCATTGGCAAAGGGCGGCCAACCAGGTGGCCAGCCCTTAGGCGGCCAACCAGCCCAGCCAGGCGGCGGCCAGCGTGGCCAGCCAGGCCAGCCAGGCGGTGACGGTGGCCAGCCCAGCAAGGCCAACTGGGCGGCGGCCAGCCAAACCAGGCGGCGGCCAGCCACACAGGCAGCCAGCCAGCCAGCCAAGAAATATAAAAAATAAATAAATTATTATTTATTTTCTTCCATATTTTAATTATTCATTTTTAATAAAATTAAAAATAAAACTAAATTCAAACGGATCCTCTCTCTCGGCTAGGGAGGAGGGATAATCCCGGCAAGGCACAGCCTCTCGATCATTTTTATTTTTTTTATGAGTTGCAGGCATTTTTTTTCTCTCGGATCGGAGCATCCCGGAGAAGCGGTGCTGTCTGGAGGCTCGCAGCGCAACACAAATCGACAGGCGACCGTTAAGGGGGGTGACTATTCTCTCTCCACCATTGCTCATTTATTAGCATTTTTTTAAAGTAATTTTTGAGTTCTCGCATTGTTTTTTGCAAGAATTAAAGATGTCTGCTAGGCGTAGTGTGTCCCCACACCGGCTTCTACTTCTCTAGGTTTTTCAGGTCTCTTGTCCTCGGTCGCGGGTTTGACCCCGACCGAATTGTTAGGCCGTACACGCCCGACCGTTGTCTGGTCTGGAGTGCACTCGTCGATCACGCGTGATTCGCCAGTGCCCTCCTCGTCTATTGACCTCGCCTTAGGACCCAGCGAGCCCGCAGTGGCCGCATTGGCAGATGATCCCTTTCTGGCCGACGAGCCAGAGGACATGAACACCGATGTCGCCGAGGGGACCGAGGAGGACCTCTTGGATTATGACGATGACGATTATGATCTATTGGACCTTGCTGACATCCTGACAGAGATGGAGCTCTCTAGTGGACTGTTTAAATATCTTAATGCCAAACTGAACAATATGGGTAAAGTCTAGGCTGATTTAGTCACGATGCTACAGAGCATCTCCAGACGGTTAGATGCACTGACAGCTATCTTGGCTAGTACTCTGACTCCTCGTGGTAGCCGAGCTCCTGCGGCACGGGTGAGCATAGCCTTGCCAGTGGTGGTTGCAGGAGTACAGACCGATGCGCCTGCGGGGCCATCCGTAGTGACAGCTTCGTCGTTATTAAAAGACTTAAAGCCGCCTAGTTTTGGTGGCGAGGAGAAGGAAAGAAAGAAGTACTCGGTCAATATGTTTCTAGCGAAGTGGTCATATTTGCACGCGTTGCGACAGCAGCCTAGCCGTATACAGCCCGTAGAGGCTAGCCTCTCATTAACCGGCAAAGCGTACAAGTGGTGGATGAGTTTGATAACTCGCCCTGCCACTTGGACGGAGTTTGAAACGATGTTTCGAAAGGAATTTTTTCCTGTTAATGAGGCAGAGAGAAGCTAAGAGTTATGGGACAAGTGCTCGATGGAGAACAAATCCCTAACTCAGTACATCTCAGACTATAGGGAGATAGTACTCAAGCTAAAGGGAATCGATGCATTCCAGACATTGCGAGGCTTTAAGAGAGGCCTCAAAGATGATTACCTTGAGTACGTAGAGCCCTTACAGCCTAAAGACTTAGCAGAGGCAATTAAGTACGCGCAGATATTCGATGACATCAAGCACCGTAGTGCACGTGGTGGTTCGAGTAGGGCCGATAGTAGTGAAAAGAGGAGGTCAGGCCTTAAAAGAAAAGGGTTCCGCAGTGATAAACAAGGGGATAGGACGGACCAGAATGGACAGGGTGGTCATTGGTCTAAAAAACCGCGACTATCCAGGAAGAAAAGAGACACCAAAATCCAAAAGAAAGAGCAATATATTAAAGCGCGAAAGGAAAATCGCTGCTTTAATTGCAATGACATTAGGAAAAAAGGGAGCTCATTTTGGGGCCTTTTACGGTTTGGAAAAATAAGCTCATAACCAATCAACAGAGGGCCAACGTAACGTTGGAAATTCACAAAAATAAGAGAAAATAGATAAAAGAAACAATACTTTATGTAGGTACAAGCGTGCTACATTAATGTGGAGATTGGTTTTTTATTCTCACAAGATCTTTGGACATGAAGATAGAATCTAGTCTGACATTTTCTCTGACAAGGGCCTTCCCGCTTCCACCTTCCTTTGAACTTTGAAATGTTGTGCCGCCTTTCCTTCGAAAGGTCTACCATTCTACACCACTGCCTCATTGTGCAGCAGCCTCTTCTTTTTCAAAACTGCTCCCTTGATCCTGTTTGGCTTAGAGTAAGATGTTTCTTGTCAACTGTCTGTCTGCCCACTTTCTCTTTCTTGAAACTTCACTTTGTTATCTTGTTTACATTACTTTGCTGTTGTTACAGATTCACAAGGTCTCCATGGTGAATAAAAACTATGGCCGTTCTCCATGGTGATAATGCTATGAAGGCAGAATTATACCACACATCATTACCCCGTCGACCTGCTTCTTCTATTTCTTCGGTAGAGAATTCAAGTACAGTCAAAACGGAAGGAACTTGGGAAAGGTTTAGTGTTTCG
The DNA here is from genome assembly GCF_041138505.1 of Cibotium barometz. Taxonomy (NCBI): domain Eukaryota; kingdom Viridiplantae; phylum Streptophyta; class Polypodiopsida; order Cyatheales; family Cibotiaceae; genus Cibotium; species Cibotium barometz. The sequence continues at coordinate 54,944,524 of NC_141075.1, forward strand.
AAAGGAGCATGGGTGCTCATGCAACCTAGCAAAAGAAAGAGACCCCAGACAAAAAACATTTTCTTGGCGTCATGGAAGGGAAGAGTACGAGATTTTAAAATCACCAGAGGGAAGATATCGGTGAAAGAAGTTTTGATTAAGCATGTGTACATGCATAAAGAACTTGTCTTGCGAGACTATCCAAATGATCTTCCGCAACACAGGCCTAATTGTATATTTTTCTATTGTGGTTTTGTTCTTTATGAGGTGTATGGATTTTTAAGATGAAGCTTTCTTTCTTTGCTTATTGACATTCTTGTGTTATTTTATTTCAGATTTATACCCTTCATCGTATGAGACATGGCAAAACATCGATTGTATTCTGGGATTTATAGATGTTTTGCATGGATCGATAGGAGAACAACAATACCAAGGTCGATGTGCAACAGAGCTAGCTCAATCGAGTATATTTTTTATTGATCATTTTTATCAGTTGGCTGGACAATGCTAACACACATGGTGTGTTAAGAAAACAAGATCATCTGACTTATCCTAGTCTCATTAAGCACTGCTATTAGTTTACTTTACCCTATTGATTCATATTGCTTTTTTACAAGTGCTCAAAAGAAGAGAGAGTTCAATAAAATGCAAAGACATTGAAAATTTGAAAATTGAGATAACACAGACTCCATAAACAAAGGTATTATATTCAATAAAGTAAAATTTTGTACAGAAGTGTTTAATTGTATATGTAGAACATATTCTTGACAACCATTTTCTATTTATCTACAGCTTGATCCAGAGGTTGCTCTACATGGTCCAAGCTCTCCGTATCATCTTTTTTTGGAGAATCTGTTTTCTGCTACTCCATCCTGTCCTGTACAATCTCTTGGTGCTGCTCCATTATCTTCTCTACTACCCCTGGAGAATCTGTTTGCTGTGCTGCTCCATCTTCTCCTCAATAACATCAGCAGCAGGTCCTTGTTCCTGTGGCTTCTCCTCATCATCACTAGGTCCTTGTTCCTGTGGCACCACATCAGCATCATCTGTGTCATCAAGGTGTATGACACCTTCTCGGACTCTCACCCAACTCGACAGTATAGCTGGTACAATAGGTTTGGGAGAGGCATACTTCAAAAACTTCCAAATTGTATCAGCTCTGAAACTATATATATAGTTCGAGCTGAAGCTATCTTCTCTCATCTGCAATGGCATATGATGATTTAGAACACTTTGTACCAATATCAATTATTTTGAAGCTAAATGAAAATTATTTTGAAGCTAAATGAAAATTATTTTTTCTTACAAGGTCTGGCTGTCCTATCTCAAAATAGCTTGAAAGTATATATTTGGCACTGATCAGCACTCTCGAGCAGCCCCGCAGCTACTTGAATCATCTTGTTGTGGTGTTTGTACAGTTGGAAAGATATGTTAGAAACTGTTAACATCTGAACAAAACAAAATTATTCAATAGGTTCAAAGGCATAGCATGAAATAGACATCAGTAGGGGAAACGACTTTCTACCTCTAAATTTATTGACTCTATTGAATCCAAAAGATTGACATTAGGAGGACAGTGATCCAATGCATCTGGAAACCTTCTAATACAACTGCAATACATATAATTCAGTTAGTGTGCATTAAAACAAAATAATAAAGTTTAAAGTTAAAAATAGCACACACACCACTTACAATTTCAGCTCTCTGTGTGTGTTTTTAAGAGAGTTGAATATAAAGCATTGCTTCTGCTGGATATCAATAGAAGCAAAGCTCCAGTGGTCACTGTGTAAGGAAAAAAGCATTAAGAAATCAAAGGCTACAAGAGTTCTCAATCTTAAAGAAGAATCCCAAAAGAAGCAGTCACCCACATACCTGTTATGGTATGGAAGTAGCAAAACATCGATAATATCAAAATTGCAGTGTCTAAACCAATTGAAAATATCCATGGGAGTTTCCTTTGCATCTCTTAACCTGGAGGAAATGGCAGGAGTAATAATATGAACTGTATGTTGTACAGCGTGGTTAAGCCAGCTTCTCATCATGCTGCATTGGACCAAACAATAATTAGGGTAGGGTGTAAAGGAGGTACAAGAAGGATTGTTTTGCAAACAAATGTAAAATAAAAGACACTTACTAGAGCATTGCAAGAATGATAGTATCTGAGCAATACTCTTTCTTATGAGCCAATGCTGCCAAGCATGGTTTTGTCAAGTCAAAATTATTCACTGAAGTTTCATCCTCAATATGGACAACTATGTTAGGGCCCCAGCTCCTGCAACCTTCTTTGTATCTGCAGCTCCCTCTGTACAGTCTCCTCATCTATAACAGATTTGGATTCTTTTATTTGCTGCTTCAGTGAATCCTCATAAGTAGCTTTCCCTCTGGTGTTCTTTGAGTGGGTTACTTCAACAACCTTAACCTCATCTACCTTCAACTTTCTTGTAGGTGGAATTAATAATATGTCTCTTATCTTGATGTCCTGCCATACATTGCATCTTCAAAATATTTCTCCAAGTAATCCTCTGCCATTTTCTGTAAGGAAAGAATGGCAGTCATGTTTCACCTGAAACCATGGTGCCAACTATCACATATGTCTTTCACTAGTCTCTAAAAAGGTACCTTGGGGATTGCAAAGCCTATAGCTTTTTATTGCTTCCTGATCTCCTTTAGCACACCTGCACCATGTTTCAATCTCTTGGCCTTTTGCTGGAGCAGGCTCATTGGCTTCCCCTTCCTGCCATGTGCAACTCTTCCCTTTTGGTGGAGGCACACTAAATTCCTTGATACTTGCCCCAGCTGCTGCTGCTGCAAGCCCTGGCCCCTTGCCAGCACTCCTTGCAGTTGACTTGGTTCTAGCCATCACTCTGACAAGCTGCACACAAAGCAATGGAAACAGATTACAGCCATGGAGAACATGGAATGATACAAAAAGGCAATGACAGGGGTGGTACATTTATAAATTTGCAACAAAACGCGATTTCAACAGTTTGAAATTCCTAATAGCTCACTCTCGCGTTTTTCTGCAAATACTTGAAGTAACATGTTGGTACATTCCTACAGTGATTTCTCTGTCTTTACAACTAAATACAATACATTAGGAAAAAAGGAAGCTCATTTTGGGGCATTTTAGAAGAGAGAGAAAATAGGGCTCTCAACCAATCAGGAGTGGGCCAACGTTACGTTGAAAATTCAACAAAAGAAGATGAAAATAAGAAAAACAAATAGTACTGTATGTTCATAGAAGCGTGTCACATTAATAAGGTGATCCAATTTGAATCTTTAAAAAATTTATTTTTTGTGCAGAATTTGGTGATTATGACACTGCAAACCCGTCCGGAACGGCCCAAAACCCCAAAAACGGCACTTGAAATGCTGGAATCGGACATCCGGAGGCCCGGAAACGGCCAAAAAAGGCCCCAAAAGTGAATTTGCAACAAAACGCGCCTTCTCCTTGCGTTTTCCTGCAAATTTATGAGACAGCCTGTTGGAACATGCCTTCAGTCATTTCAACCAGCCCAATTCAAAAGTCTTTCTGCTTGTGGTATTTATTCTAATATCTAAGCTACATCACATCCCAAAAGTATGTGTTATACTATTAAACAAGAAGATAAGGATATAGAGAGTCTTACTGACCTGGAAGCTATCTGTGGGTGTGCTGTGCTGTTGATGAGTACCCTGTGCTAGGGATGAACCTGTGCTGCTGGTCAGGATGCTGATGGTGCAGAGTAGGGAAGTAGGGAGGCAAGAGAGCTGAGAGGGGAGGGCCAAGACAGGAGAGATTAAACAAGAGGGAAAAGATTAGTGCAAAATACAAAAAAGGCAGCTACTAAATGATGGAGCCGTTTTTTCACACGTGTGGATGGGACCCAGATCTCTTGGAGTTTGAAACTTGGCACTGTGAATGGGACACTTTTTGCCTTGGAACTTGTGTCAGTCATGATTTTATAATCAGTTCCATAACCACTCTTCCCTCCCCATCTTTCATCCTTGCCAGCACCCTCCCATCATCCTTTTTCTTCCCTCTCTGATCCCTTCCTACCCAACACACTCCATCCAGACTGCAACCTGTGCCTGAAGACTACTATCACTGCCAAATCTCCAGGTTACCTAGGCTGTAGCTCAAGTTTGGGAGAGAGCAGAAGATTCACCAACAGCATGGAAAAGGAAAAGAAAGGTCAGAGTTCTATATCCTTTTCAATGTTTTTTGATATATATTTCTTCCATCCATAGAATTCTTGATGTCCAGATATCTGGGCAATTCCCATCCACCACATCCCATATCCCAAATTTCCACATCCTAGTTTTATATTTGCAACAAAATGCGATTTCGGCTGTTTGAAATTCCTAAAGCTTTCTCCTCGCGTTTTCCTGTAAATTCATGAGGCAGCCTGCTAGAACATGCCTTCAGTCATTTCAACTAGTCCAATACAAAAGTCTTCGTGCTTGTGGTATTTATCCTAATATCTAAGCTACATCACATCCCAAAAGTATGTGTGTTATACTATTAAACAAGAAGATAAGGATATAGAGAGTCTTACTGACCTGGAAGCTATCTATTTGATTGGAGATGGATATCAATAGAACCTAGAAGTTTGCAACAAAATGCGAGGAGAGTGCTTAAAATTTTCCAAATAGCCCTATATCGCGTTTTCTTGCAAATTCTTATATTTCTTTTGGTTTTCATTTCTTCCTCATTGTTTTGCTTTCTTTGGCCCTGGGGATTTCTTCCTTGATGATGAGAAAAGTTTTTGCTTTGGAACAGTTGATTCTCAGGCCCCTCCTTTCAAGAGAAAGTTGGACTTTTCTGCTGCTATACTTAGACCACAGCAATCACCGGTCATGTGTGCTCATGAAGGGAGTTATACATTTCCTGATTACATATGTCAGCATATAGAATTCATGATATATAAATTTTGGTTCAGGCAAAAGGAAGAGACTGGAGCAGAAAGCTGAGTTTTCCCTCTCAAAACAAAAGGAATCAGAAGAGCACAAATCTCCAGATTTGCTCCTATTTGACTTTCTTCACAAATGCAAGGCTCAGAGGAACTTCCACATATACCACAGTATTTTCAAACAGGGAGTTTACTATGAGCTCTGTATTGGAGCATCACAGAGATTTTCTTTCAGATCATTGGGATACCTTCAAACAACTGACAGAGGCAGGAAGAATTGTGGAAGGTGAAAAGGTTTTTGTGCATATAAATCATATTGTCTCCATTGAGACAGGCTGAGGTACCATGTGAATAGAAGATTTGACAGCCTGCCTGAGAAATATAAATTCAACTGTAGCTTGCACACCAGAAAGTGTAGAGTGCTTGAGGAAACCATGGCATTCCTTATGTACATTGTCTTTAGTCAGTACTCTCTAGAAGAGCAAGGGCAAGAGGCTGAAGAACAAGACACATTTGAAGCAGAGTAAAAAGAGGATGTTCCTGTGGCAACAGAAATGGCAGAGCAAGAATTAGATATCACTCTCCAGGAAAAAGAGTCCAATCAAGATCAAAAAGAGAGTTCCGATTGGTAGGCCCTGGGAGTAATAGGATTTAGTCATCAAATATAGCACAAACATTATGTTGAAGTTGAACTGATTTGTACAAAGTCTTTGATCCTCTACCTTTCCCTTTTGCATTTGTCCCATCACCGTATGACACTTCAATACTCTTCCCACACTCAGTAGCTTCTAAAAGCATTTGACACTCAGTACACACTCAGTACACACTTAGTAGCTTCTAAAAGCGTTTGACACTCAGTACACACTCAGTACCTTATTGGTAAGGATCAATAGTGTGTAGCATAATTAAGTAGTAATGATTGAATTTTTTGTGTGTAGCTCATGGATGTATTGATGCTTGTTTAATATAGATCACATGTTTCACAAAAGAAATACTTTTGATGGAGTCTCAAAACATATAGGCATAACACCAAGAGTCACTTGTTCCACAAAATAAAAATCTATTGATTGAGTTTGAAAACATGTGGACATAACACCAATAAGTTACAAACTGCTATTCATGTTTACTTGTCCATTTATGGTTTCTAAATATCTTCGAATCCCTCCATTGTCTATGTCTCTCTGCTGCCATTGAATTGTCCAAAGTTTGTCTTCGTCTTTGCTTTTGGGCTAGAATAAAAGCAAGCTTGACTTTCGAGCTAGCAACTTTTCTTTTAGCATGCAGCCTCTGTAGTATGCCTCGGTAAAACCATTGGAAGACTTCCTTCAGACTATTTGCCTTTTGACTCCCTCTGTAGTGTTGTGTGTGTCTGAAAAATGCATTATGTGCCATGTAGTGAGACTTCTCCATGCCTTGGGTAGACCAAATTGCTGGGCATCCATACTTTTTGACAAAATAGGAAAGGTGGTTGTAGATGATATGCTGTTTTCACAGACATAAGAATGCATCGTAAATTATATAAAAAAAGAGGATCACACTTAAGTAAAAGAAGAAGACAGAACTTTACCATGTAGTGAGTTATATTGCAGGCTGTCCATGCGTCTTTCATTGACTTCCCAAAATGTTTAATTGCCTCTTCAAAGTTCTTGTAATCACTTTTTGTCCATGTTACATTGTCACAGAACATGAAGAGTTGATCAAGAGACCTCCACACCTTTGCCTTCACATTTCGTGCTTCTCCATCTGCCTCATGATCTTTCACGGCATTATGGACTTGCTTCCACAATCCATAATTAATCCTTGAAACTGTTCTACCTTGCCTTACTTGCTTACTACTGTGTTTGGGTCGAGACAAGAATCTTCTTGCCTTAACACCACCAATAGAGGGCTTGATTGGTACCTCCTTGCCATTTCTAGACTTTTTAAAATCCTTTGTGATATGAACATCACCTCCATGCAGACCTATATCAGATAACACTTTTTCCAATGCTTGAAGAGCATCCTTTCTATTTTTTTTGGGACAAAGTTTCCAAGCAAATCCAATATACAAAAATACCAATTTCTCAATAATTCAACATAGACCATGCAATGAGCATATGTGAACATTACATAGTGGAATGTCAAGAATGGCCTTGAAGTGAGGGTCAACTTTATCTCTATTAGGTTCTCTCTTCCACCATTTGGAATCCATTACTTGAGCTGATTCTTTGCAGTAAAGACAAGGAGACTTTGAGTTGCCTCCTTTACTAACGTTATACATGCACTTAAGTGTTTTAAGATCCCCTACCATGTGCCACTCTACTTGAAAATCACCTTTTCCTGCAACATGGAGATTCTCTTCTCGCACTTGTCTTTTATTTATTCTTGGTATTTCCGTGTGGTGAAACACCCAATCTAGTGTTTCATGGTCTTCTATCTTTACCTGTGATTATAGAAAACAAAAGTCTTACTATAAAAGATTTGAAAACAATAACTAAAATCAAGTACGAAACAAAAAAATGATCATACCTGGAACAAGCCTAACCACCATATGTGTTTCTCTGACTGCACACTAAAATACTTTGAACTCGCTTCAGTCAATGATATATCAAGTGCTCCATTCATCATTGTAATAGTAATCCTTTCCATTTTCTTTTCCTTTACAACCTCACACTCATCCAGTTTGATAACAAATTTCAAAATGCCTTTGCACTCCTCAAATGTTATTCCATAAAACTCGACCATTATTCTTTGAAGTTGTTGTAGATCTACAAATATATTGTTCCAAGGGTCATACACAGTGGTTCCTTTACCACCATGAAATATTTCTTCAATATGCTTGTCAATCTCATAGTCTTTTTGTAACATGAATCGTGGAAGTGTGGCAGTATCCATGTAAATATTTTGAAAAAGTGCAATCATCAAGTTCAGTGATGGATTCTTTATGAGAGGCCTGCACACGTCGTCAAAAGAGATGCGGAATCTTCGGGAAACAAAAAAAAACTAAGGAGATATTTAATGCAAAATCGTGTTAGTTAGACAAAAGATTATCTTATTCCTTTCTGAACTGACAGTTTTGTAGTCCTTACTGACAGTTTTGAGCCACGTTTCCGTATTTTACTATTTTTGAGGTCTTTTAGGAGAGAAATAAATAAAAAAATAATGAATTTCTTACAGGGCCCCAAAATGAGCTCCCTTTTTCCCTAATGTGTAGGGCACACGAAGGCTGAGTGTCCAAAGCCTAAAGCCAGCACGAGTGGCAATGAGCCCAAAAAAGATGGTAAATCTTCTAGGCAGTTGCATACAGTGCAGAGACTCCCTCTCAGTTCCGCAGAGTTCAGAGAGGTGACAGTGTGTCATTGTGATGAGCATCACGCTTGTTCAGTGACACCAGCGATGTGGCAGCCTACTGTAGGTCCGCATGACATGGTGCGCATGTATGGCACCATAGGTGGCCGTAGAGTCACAGTTTTTATTGATGATGGAGCTAGCCACAACTTCTTGAACTACTCGTTAGTCAAGAAGTTGGGTTGACTGAGACCCGGAGTGATCATGAGTATACTGTTGGCCTAGCCAACGGATATGACAAAACGGTATGGAATACCGTAGTATTGGGGGTCCCATTATCTATGCAGGACTACGAGGCTCCGCTTGACTTTCAGGTCATGCACTTAGCCAGAGCAGACGTATATCTAGGCAGGGAGTAGCTGTATGGCTTGGGCCCTAGTCTAGCTCGGAATTACTTACATAATACGCTATGTTTTGAGCACGGAGGTAGAGTCATTACCCTGCAGGGCGACCGTACTGTCCCTGCCACACCACTTATTTCCTCCATGGAGTTGTGTACAGCGGTCCGTAAAGACCAGATAGCAGAGGTAAATGCTTGTTACCCTCTTTTGAATTCTGTTTCCGTAGATGAAACGATAAATGATGTTTGCGTAGACAAACAAGGAAAACAAGATTGCCTTGGACGAGACCCACTGTTTGAAAACCCTGTTTGATTCAAACAAGAAAAAATCCAAGGTGAATGAGACATTAAAGAAAAAGTACGTAGATACTTTAAACTATTTACTAGAGGAATTTCAGAATGTTTTTCCTGATGATTTACCAGATGGTTTACCACCATCTAGAGAAGTAGACCATGGCATCGAAGTTATGCCAGGATCAAAACCTATAAGCAAACCTGCTTATAGATTAAGCCACTCCGAGGCACAGGAGGTGGAAAAACAATTAATGGAATATTTGAACAAAGGCTTTATTCGGCCTAGTTCAAGTCCGTGGGCATCGCCTATTCTTCTCGTAAAGAAGAAAGACGGATCTATGCGGATGTGCATAGACTATAGGGCTCTTAATCAAATAACGATTAAGAACAAGTATCCAATGCCACGCATGGATGAGTTGTTTGATCAACTCTATGGATCGAGATACTTTACAAAAATAGACCTGAATTCTGGGTATCATCAGGTTAGAATAAAAGCAGAAGATGTTGCGCGAAGACAGCATTTAGGACCCGTTTCGGGCATTTTGAGTTTTTGGTTATGCCATTTGGGCTAACCAATGCTCTAGCGACGTTTATGACGCTGATGGACAGCATTTTTTACGTCCATATCTAGGAAAATTCGTAGTAGTTTTCCTAGATGATATTCTTGTGTGCAGTAAGACACAGAAAGAACACATAGAGCATTTGTGTCTAGTGTTCGAGTTGTTGCAAGAGCACAAACTATTTGCAAAGAAGAGCAAATGTGAATTTTTTGAAACAGAAATTCACTACCTTGGCCATATTATATCCGCCGATGGTACGCGGATGGAGCCAGAAAAAGTAGAGGCTATTCTTAAATGGCCAGCGCCGAAGAATCTCGAGGAACTGCAGATTTTTCTTGGCATGTCGGGGTTCTATTGACAATATGTGAAGGACTACGCGAAGATCACAGTCCCGTTGACTGACCAATTACGGTCAAAAACTAAAAATATTAGTTGGGGGGAAGCCCAACAGAAGAGCTTTGATAAGCTCAAGGTGACCGTAGTAGCAGCTGCACCTGTTTTGACTATTGTCCATCCAAATGAGCCGTTTGTTTTAGAAACAGACGCTAGTAATGAGGCCATTGGGGCCGTACTTATGCAAAGGGGACGCCCAATTGCATTTGAGAGTAAAAAGTTAGATCGTGCGTAGCGTAACTACTGGGCTTACGAGCGAGAGTTACTAGCGATAGTTCATGCACTGAAAAAGTGGAGACACTATTTATATGGTGCTACTTTTGAGGTTCGGACGAACCATGAAAGTCTGAAATGGATTTCAAGTCAAACTGAACTGAAGGGTAGAAAAGCTCGGTGGGCATAGATTCTAAAGGAGTTTGACCTTCAGATACATTACCAGAAAGGTAAGTATAACGTGGTGGCAGATGCACTTAGTCGCATGCCACAGATTAATGAACTTAGTTTCACAGTCTTCAAGAATGATTTCTTGGAGTCACTACGTGGTTTATGTGAGCAC
>NC_141075.1:54962364-54979864 GCF_041138505.1 Cibotium barometz
GTTTCATATTCACTAAGATGGTAATGATAAAACTATTGAAGTCGGAGATCGAGAAAAATGATTATTTTATTCCTCTTAAGAAATCCATGTTTTAGAAATCTGTAAGCAAATATTCGTCGAATGAAATTTAGAATAAGAGAAATTGAAATAGTACCTTTCGAGAAAGATAGTTTAGGAAGAACCTTTCTAGACCCAAACTATGATTCTAACTATTGACCAAGACCTAATTTCTTCGTCAATGACGATGTGATCAGTTCAGGGAAAATGTACTCAAATCACCCACCGAATCTGAAACTAAGATAAGACTTTTGATTTTGATCTGAGGGTCAAGTTAACAGAATTCGAGGGATTTTGTTTGGAATTCAGACCTGGATTTAGAAGTATTGAGATATGGATTTAAGATTATTCATGGTTTTCAAACAAAAATCAAAACTGTAAACTTGCATAAAAACCCTGTTTTCTTAAAAGAATGTCTTACTCCAGAATGCTGGAGGGAGCATTTGGCATTTATGTTTATCTAAGGAAAGTTCAGTTGCAACAGCTGGTGGGGAGTGTTCGAGGGACAGCTCACGCGGCAAAGCCTGTCGAGGTCTTGACCAGCCTCGGTATGGTTAAAATGGTGCGCTTCCGGTATGATGGACGAGGGCCGACGAAGCGGTCCCTGAGTGAAGTGCCAAGACACCTAAGGAGGATCCTGGAGGGTTCTGACCACGTGATGCATTTGCTCTCGCGGTGCCGAGGACACCCATACGTATGTCGAGGAAGATATTGTATGACAGATCAATGTTATTGTAATCTATCACTGGATCTCGTTGTTGACTCGCTGGTCTCAACGGAGAGTCCAGAGTGATACTGTTTTGTGAGAAACAAAGACTCAATAGAAATTTTGAAATATGACTGTATAACCAGTAAATTGTTTGTCAATGGATTGTTTTTATTAAAGTTTTAAAGAGGAGTGTGTGCGTATCTGTTTTCTAAAGCTAAAGCTAAAGTTAAGAAAGGCATTTCAATTATGGGTGGGTGAGTACTTGTTTGGTTCCATCGATTCCAGTGGTAGGGTGGTGGCTAACCTATGGGCCGGATGGGGTTAGGCTGGAATTATGGAGTTTTAATAATCAAATTGAAAAATCTTAGGATTACGCTAGGATACGAGTAGATAGTTAATTCCCTGATAAAATTCTCGATTGAGTGGATCAACGGCTGTGCCTAATCTTGATCAGGAAAAAAGCGTTGAAATTACTCAGATGATCAAATTATATCAGTGATAGCTTCCTTCTATCTGGTTTATTCAGGTGAAGGATAGTTTAGAATAGATCTCGTTAGAAAACTCGTTAAGAAAAATTCAAAAAGGTGGAATCGTCCCCGCTTTTCGGGTATGGAAAAATTTCCCGGTTTCGGTTTTCGGAGTGACCACCAGCCTAGTCTGGTGCTCGGACATTCGTGGGCGAGGCCCCGAGTGAGAAACTCTGCCCCGTGCATGAGGGGGCTGCTTTCGTTGTCAGTTACCGGGAGTCCGGTGCGCGGAGGGGGCAGAGGGATCTCACACCGCCAGCCCCCGCGGTGCCGTGCCCGAACACCCTCCGCCCGCCCCCCGGGATACCGTGCCCTCACGCCCGCCGACCCCCCATGGTGCCGTGAGCCCGAAGCCCCCCCAGAGCCATGCCCCCCGCCCCCCCGTGGTTCCGTGTCCTCACGCTCCCCCCGGCCCCTGCGGTGCCATGCCCGAACACCCCTCCAAGCCGTGCGCTCATGTCCCCCCACCCCCCGCGGTGCCGTGCCCAAACACCCCCCCCTCGAGTCGTGCCCTCACGTCCCTCGGCTCCCGCGGTGCTGTAAGATTCCTCCCCCAACCCCTTTTTGATGTCTAGTATCCTCCCCTGTAATCAATCCCTCTTCAGAAATATAAAGACCTTGTTTCTAACTGTTTTAGCCTAGAGAGAGAAAATTATTCTAGAGAGATAATATTCAGATTTTGAATATTTTTGGATAGAAAAATATCTCATCTTATTAAAATAAGTTCCCCTCAAACAGAAATTCAAAAAGAATTTTCCAATGTGCAATTGGAATTAATTGGAAATAGGTATAAAGAACCTTAGTCTAAGGGTCTAGATTTTCAGAAATTTTTGGATTATGGTCCAATTAAGGTTCCTATGGGCCAATAGCATCAATCCATGTGTAGGGAGGAGATAAATCCAGTTTGTAAAAGAAGATACCCAAAAATGAGTAAATGCTCACATAAGATGAAGAGTTGAAAATGTACAAGGTTTATTAGTAAAAAACTATGAGCAATAAAATTTTGACACATATGTAAGGAAGGAGAGTTCTTTAAAGAAGGTGCATATTTCACATAAGATGAAGAGTTGAAAATGTACAAGGTTTATTAGTAAAAAACTATGAGCAATAAAATTTTGACACATATGTAAGGAAGGGGAGTTCTTTAAAGAAGGTGCATAATTCACATAAGATGAAGAGTTGAAAATGTACAAGGTTTATTAGTAAAAAACTATGAGCAATAAAATTTTGGCACATATGTAAGGAAGGGGAGTTCTTTAAAGAAGGTGCATATTTCACATAAGATGAAGAGTTGAAAATGTACAAGGTTTATTAGAAAAAAAACTATGAGCAATAAAATTTTGACACATATGTAAGGAAGGGGAATTCTTTAAAGGAGGTGCATATTTCACATGCTTGAATGAGTTTTTAACTCAAAAATAATGTGATATTTTTATCTCTCATATCTCTTGAACCAAACCAAATCAAAATGGAACCAAATCGAATCATAAAGTAACCAAACTAGGTCCAAATCTAGTCCAAATTCAACCAAACTGACTTGGAAAATTCTAGAATCAGTTTGTTTGGTTAGGAGCTCAATTTTTCCTATAAATAGAAGCCTCCCCTTGTTGAAAGATATATAGTATCTTATGCATTGTTACTCTACTCCACCTAAGCCAAGAATTGTGAATTCTTTTATAATTAGTTTTTGATACTTCTCCCTTTCTTTAATCCCCATTGGTGGCTCCATCAACATACTAAACCAATTGATTGGTTGGGGGCCTCTACCCTGATCAAAGAATCAAGCAAATTATAAGATAAGTATAGTGAATTTTGATCTTTTCTATAATTTCTCAATGATTCTCTCTTCTCAACCCCTCTCAAGCTTGAGAAGCTTAATTAGTATGGTTTTTGAAATGCTATTGAAGTTAATTAAGTAATGATAGTAAAGAATTAGTTAATTAAGTAATGATAGTAAAGAATTACATAAAATTCTATTTATATTTAATTCTAATGGTTTTTCTCTCTCTCTCACTTAAGAAATGGTCATACTCATGACCCTTTTCAATCCAAATGAAGCTTTTCATAAGGCTTTTTCTTAATCCAAGATTAAGCTATGCTTGAGGCCAAATTAATGGCTTTTTTCTATGCTTTTAGTTTATGTATATTGATGATTCAATCCATTATGGATTGATGATCCAATTAGAGACCATTCTAATTATTTTTTTAATGATCCAATTAGAGACCATTATGGATTGATGATCCAATTAGAGACCATTCTAATTATTTCTTTAATAATGAGCCTTATCCCTTAGAAAAAATTGAGATTTATCAGTCATAGTAGCGGAGCTATGGTAAAATTTTTATAGAAATTACGCATAAAATAATTTCATTCAAAGCATAAAAAGTGGACTTCCTACCATATTCTAGGAACTATCATCCTAGATTAATTAAAAGAATATTATTATGCATGGAGATATGGATGTTTGCATGTAGATGTAGAGGTATGGATGTGAGTGTGAATGTGGAGGTGGATGTATGCATGTAGAAATAGATGTGTAGATGAGGATGTAAATGGAGATGTGGATGGATGCATGTAGATGTAGATGTATAGATGTAGATGTGAATGGAGATGTGGATGTATACATGTAGATGTAGATGTATAGATGTAGATGTGCATGTGGAGGTGGATGGATGCATGTAGATGTAGATGTATAGATGTAGATGGGAATGGAGATATGGATGTATGCATGTAGATGTAGATGTATAGATGTAGATGTGAATGGAGATGTGGATGTATACATGTAGATGTAGATGTATAGATGTAGATGTGGATGTGGAGGTGGATGGATGCATGTAGATGTAGATGTATAGATGTAGATGGGAATGGAGATATGGATGTATGCATGTAGATGTAGATGTAGATGTATAGATGTAGATGTGAATGGAGATGTGGATGTATACATGTAGATATAGATGTATAGATGTGGATGTGGATGTGGAGGTGGATGGATGCATGTAGATGTAGATGTATAGATGTAGATGGGAATGGAGATATGGATGTATGCATGTAGATGTAGATGTATAGATGTAGATGTGGATGTGGAGGTGGATGGATGCATGTAGATGTAGATGTATAGATGTAGATGTGAATGGAGATGTGGATGTATGCATGTAGATGTAGGTGTATAGATGTAGATGTGGATGTAGAGGTGGATGTATGCATGTAGATGTAGATGTATAGATGTGGATGTGAATGTGGAGGTGGATGTATGCATGTAGATGTAGATGTATGGAGGTGAATGTGAATGTGGATGTGAATGTATGCATAGAGATGTAGATGTATGCATGTAGATGTGAATGTACGCATATAGATGTGGATGTATGGATGTGAATATACGATATGTGATGTGAGGGAATCTGAAGTGATGAGATGGAAATGATGTGATGGGATGAGTATACATATAAATGGAATATGGAATAAGTAATATAGATTGATGAGGGATAATGTGGAAAAATGAAAGTTAAAATAGAAATTGTATTGTAAACTGTTTGTAAATGCTGTTTGTAAATGATTGTTTTATGTCAAGAATGCTGGGGGGAGCATTTTGACCGTCTTGTGATTAAGGTCGTGATGATAAAGTTGCAACTGCTGTGACGGGGAGTCAATGAAGGACGTCTCGCGTAGGAAGGTCGGCCGAGGTCTTGACCAGCCTCGGTGCAATTAAAATGGTGAGCTTCCGGTACAGTGGATGAGGGGCCAAGGAAGCGGCCTATGAGTGAAGCGCTAGGTCACCTGCGAAGGATCCTAGAGGGTGCTGACCATACGGTGCTCGGGCTCTGGGTCACCTAGGATACCCACGCGTGCGTCGAGGAAGATATTGGAACAAGAGTAGGAGTTGTTTTCTGAAATCGGGCATGGATCTGGTTGATTGACCTTGCTGGTCTTCAATGGATGAGTCCATGGCTCTTTATATGGATCTGTTGGTTGATCTTGCCGATCTTCAATGAGAGTCCATCTTGATAAGTGATTATATTGCCAAGTATTATGGGCTAGGGATTAGGAAACGGCCCCTATGTGGACAGGTGGTGAGCGTCCTAGTTGCCAATGATGCCATAGATACTCTGATGAAGGAATGATGGGAAAATTAAGAATCAACTGGATAAATTGGAAGATGGTGATCAGTGATACTATGGTTTTATTAAAGGATTGTTTTAAACTGGTTGAATCTGTGAAAAGGCAATTTCATATTGGGTGTGTGAGTGGTGTGACTAGTTTTATTTTTGCATGAACATCCGGCTAGGGGGCCTTGGAACTCTTTTCCTTGGTACCCGGGACAAAACCTAACCAAATTCTTAATTGGATCTCATCACTACAGTGGTTGGGCGGTTGGCTAACCCATGGGACTGGATGGGGTTAGGCTGGACTGATGGATCCGTAAATCGAGACTCAAACTTTTGTTTTACGATAGATAAAATAAATCCCGGACAGTAACTGTTCTATGGATAGGAATCAACGGCTGTGCCTCTTGAATGGGGAAAAAAGCGTTGATCTCAATGATCCAAGTGCAAGTTTCTCCCTTGATCTGACCAAGTATCTTATAGATGTAATTGGATCAGCTCGATCAGAAATGATCTTGACTACATTAGAGTAAAAAGTTATCCTGGTGGAATCGCCCGTGCTTTCCGGTAAAGGAAGTTTTTCCGGGTTCGGTTTTGGAACAACCGACGGATTAGTCTCTTATCCGGATATCCGTGGTGGGTGAGGCCCCGAATGTGGGACCCCTGTCCCGCGCGAGAAGTGCTACTTCCGCTGCTAGTATCCCGAATCTGTTGCTCGGTGGGAACAGGGATCTTACAGGTGCCGTGCCGCCCGAACCCCCCCCGCCCGCCCCCCACGGACCCCGTGCCCTCGCCCCCCGGCCCCCGCAGTGTCGTGCCAAAACACCCCCCCACCCGCCTCCCTGGAGCCATGTCCTTACACCCCCCGGCCCCCCCGTGGTGTACACCCCCCGCCCGCCCCCCCAGACCACGTGCCCTCACGCCCCGCGGTGCCGTGCCCAAAGCCCCCCTCGGAGCCGTGCCCTCATGCCCCCCGGCCCCTGCGGAGCCATGCCCTCATGCCCCCCGGGAGCCGTGCCCTCATGCCCCCCGCCCCCCACGGTGCTCGAAGCCCCCCCAGAGCCGTGCCTTCATGCCCCCTCGCGGCCCCCCCGTGGAGCCGTGTCCAAAGCCCCGCCCGGAGATGTGCCCTCCCCCCGGGGCCCCACAGAGCCGTGGCCTCACACCCCAGTGCCGTGCCCCCCCGAACCCCCGCCCACGGAGCTGTGCCCTCACACCCCGGTGCCATGCCCCCCCGGGCCCCCGTCGCGGAGCCGTGCCCTCACACCCCGGTGCCGTGCCCCCCCGGGCCCCCGTCTCGCAGAGCCATGGCCTCACACCGCGGTGCCGTGCCCCCCTCGGCCCCCCCATGGAGTCGTGCCCCCCCGCGGAGCCGTGGCCTCACTCCTAGCCGTGCCTTGCGGTGCCGTCCCCCCTGGCCCTCGGCCCCTCGGCCCCCCCCACCCCATCACACCCCGGCCCCCCGCCGTCACAACCCCTGGCCCACCCCCCCGGAGCCATGCCCTCATGCCCCCCGCTCCCCTGCAGAGCCATGCTTGAACCCCCCCGCGAGCCGTGTCCTCATGCCCCCCGGCCCCCACCGACGAGCCGTGCCCTCACACCTCGGCCCCCGTGCTGCCGCTCCCGAACACCCCCCGACGGCCCCCGCGGTGCCGTGCCCGAATACCTCGGTGCCGCGCCACCCGGCCCCCGTTGAGCCGTGCCCTCACACCCCGGCCCCGTGCTACCGTGCTCGAACACCCCCCTCGGCCCCCGCGGTGCCGTGCCCGAACACCCCCGACCGGTCCCCCCCCGTGCCGTGCCCGAACACCCCCAGAGCCGTGCCCCACACCCCCCGGCCCCCCGTGGAGCCGTGCCCGAACACCCCTCGTCCCGCCCCCTGAGGCGTGCCCTCACGCCCCCGGCCCCCGCGGTGCTGTGCCCAAACACCCCTCGGCCCCCCGCAGAGCCATGCCCAAACACCCCGGTGCCGTGCCCTCACGCCCCTCGGTCGGTCCCCGCGCAGCCGTGCCCGAACACCCCCCGTCCCCCATGGAGCCGTGCCCTCACGCCTCCGACCTTCGCAGTGCTGTGCCCGAACACCCCCCAGCCCCCCGCCGTAGAGCCATGCCCGAACACCCCGGTGCCGTGCCCTCATGCGCCACGGTCGGCCCTCGCGTAGCCATGCCGGAACACCCCAGTGCCGTGCCCTCACGCCCGCACGGCCCCCGCGGAGCTGTGGCCTCACAACCCAGTGCCGTGCCCTCACGTCCGCACGGCTCCCGCAGAGGCGTGCCCGAACACCCCGGCGCCGTGCCCCCCGGCCCCTCCGTCATGGAGCCGCCGTGGCCTCACACCGCGGTGCCGTGCCCCCCCTCGGACCGTGCCCACCGGCCCCCGCGAAGATGTGGCCTCACACCCTAGCCATGCCCCCCGGCCCCCACGGTGCCGTGCCCCCCCGCCGTAACCAAGCCACCCCGTCACACCCCTGCCCCCTCCCTGAGCCCTGCCCTCATGCCACCCGCCCCCCCGCAGAGCCGTGCCCGAAACCCCCCCCTCGGCGAGCCGTGTCCTCACGTCCCCCGGCCCCCGCGGAGCCGTGCCCGAAGCCCCGCCCGAAGACGTGCCCCCCCCGGGTCCCCGCGGGAGACGTGCCCTCCCCCCCGGGTCCCCGCGGGAGACGTGCCCTCCCCCCCGGGTCCCCGCGGAGCCGTGGCCTCACACCCCGGTGCCGTGCCCCCCGCGCCGCGGAGCTGTGCCCCCCCGCTTGCGGAGCCTGCCCTCACACCCCGGTGCTGTGCCCCCCCGGGCCCCCGCCTGTGCGGAGCCATACCCTCACACCCCGGTGCCGTGCCCCCCCGTTGCGCAGAGCAGTGGCCTCACACCGCGGTGCCATGCCGCCCCGGGCCCCCCTGCTGTGGATCCGTGCCCACCGGCCCCCCGCGGAGTCGTGGCCTCACACCCCTAGCCCTGCCCCGCGGTGCCGTCCCTCCGGCCCCCGACCGCCCCCATCACACCCCCGACCGCCCCCATCACACCCCCGGCCCCCCCATCACAACCCCCGCCCCGCCCCCTGGAGCCGTGCCCTCATGCCCCCCGCCCCCCTGCGGAGCCGTGCCCGACCCCCCCGCGAGCCGTGTCCTCATGCCCCCAGCCCCCACCGACGAGCCGTGCCCTCACACCCCGGCCCCCGTGTTGTCATGCCCCACACCCCCTGGCCCTCGCGGTGCCGTGCCCTCACACCCCAGTGCCGTGCCCTCACACCTCAATGTCGCGCCACCCGAGCCGTGCCCACACCCCGGCTCCCGTGCTGCCACGCCGCCTGAACACCCCCCGGCCCCCGCGGTGCTGTGCCCTCGCACCTCGGTGTCGTGCTCGAACACCTCGGTGCCGCGCCCCCAGCCCCCGTGGTGCCGTGTCCGAACACCCCCCGATCGACCCCCCGGTGCCGTGCGCGAACACCCCCCGGAGCCGCGCCCTCACGCCCCCCGGCCCCCCGCGGAGCCGTGCCCAAACACCCCCCGTCCCGCCCCCTAGAGCCGTGCCCTCACGCCCCCCGGCCCCCGCGGTGGCGTGCCCGAACACCCCCCAGCCCCCCGCAGACGTGCTCGAACACCCCGTTGTCGTGCCCACACAGGCCCCTCGGTCGGCCCCCGCACAACCGTGCCCGAACACCCCCCGGCCCCCCTGGAGCTGTGCCCTCACGCCCCCCGACCCCCGCAGTGCCGTGCCCGAACACCCCTCGGCCCCCGCAGAGCCGTGCCTGAACACCCCGGTGCCATGCCCTCACGCCCCCCGACTGGCCCCCGCGCAGCCGTGCTGCCGGAACACCCCAGTGTCGTGCCCTCACGCCCGCACGACCCTCACAGAACCGTGCTTGAACACCCCGGTGCCATGCCCCCCCGGCCCCCGCGGAGCCGTGGCCTCACAACCCGGTGCCGTGCCCTCACGCCCGCACGACCTCCACGGAGCCATGCCCGAACACCCCGGTGCCGTGTCGCCCCGGCCCTCGTCGTGGAGCCGTATCCTCACACTGCGGTGGCGTGCCCCCCCTTGGCCCCCCCGCGGAGCCGTGCCCACACCGGCCCCCGCGAAGCCGTGGCCTCACACCCTAGCCGTGCCCCCCGCCCCCCGCGGTGCCGTGTCCCCCGTAACCCGCCCCCCCCCCCCCCCGGCAAGCCGTCCTCACGCCCCCCGCCCCCACCGAGCCGTGCCCTCACACCCCGGCCCCCGTGTTGCCGGGCCCCCGAACACCCCCAGGCCCGCCCACCCCCAGGCCTGCCCCCCCGTGGTGCCATGCCCTCACACTCCGGTGCCGTGTGCGAACACCCCCCGACCGAACAGCCCCAGGCCCGCCCCCCCGCGTTGCCATGCCCTCACACCCCGGTGCCGTGTGCGAACACCCCCCGCCGACCGGCCCTCCCGGAGCCGTGCCTGAACACCCCCCGGCGCCCGCCCCCCAAAGCAGTGCCCCCCAGGGGAAGTAATATGATATTTGAATATGGGATCTCACACTTAAACTCCATGCCTAAATTGCTACATTAATAGGTGTGTGCACGCTTGCATGTGAGCATGAGCATGCGTGTGTGCAAGTGTGTGTGTGTGTGTGTGAGAGAGAGAGAGCACGTGTGTGCACGCACGTACACGTGTGTGTGTGTGTGAGAGAGAGAGAGAGAGAGAGAGAGAGAGAGAGAGAGAACATGTGCACGCCCACATGTGTGAGACAAAAGGAGAGAGAGAGAATGTCCTCTCTCTCTCTGTGTGTGTGTGTGTGTGTGTGGCTATAACGACATTTACATGAGGTAACTCAACACCTGCTGGTGTAAAGAAGGCTATGGAAGCCATGAATGCAAAGCTGTGAAGATCTGGGAGCGAGATCTTTGATGTAAAGATCTTGCTTAGACAGAAGTTTAAGAGGAAGGATCTGGGGGAGCTCAGATATTTCTTGAGCATTGAGGTGATTAGGTCACCACATGGTATTGGATTACTACAGAGACAATATGGCTTGGACATGTTGTCCAAGTATGGTATGACATGCTGTAAGCCTTTCTCAATTCCATTGGATCAAAATGGCAAGTTGAGTGCAGATTTAGGAGAGACTTTGGAGGATCCTACTATGTACAGGCACATAGTAGGAAGCTTGATCTATATGACGATCACCAAGCCAGATTTGAGCTATGCTGTTGGGTTGGTGAGTCAATTTATACAGGTTTCTCGGAAGCTACATTTGGATGCATTGAGACGCATACTGAGGTATGTGAAGTCTACTTTGCATTGTGGACTATTTTATGAAACTTGTAAGATCCATGTTCCCACCGAGCAACGGATTCAGGATACTGGCAGCGGAAGTAGCACTTCTCGCGTGGGACAGGGGTCCCACATTCGGGGCCTCACCCACGGATATCCGGATAAGAGACTAATCCGTCGGTTGTTCCAAAACCGATCCCGGAAAAACTTCCTTTACCGGAAAGCACGGGTGATTCCACCAGGATAACTTTTTACTCTAACGTAGTCAAGATCATTTCTGATCAAGCTGATCCAATTGCATCTACAAGATACTTGATCAGATCAAGGAAGAAACTTGCACTTGGATCATTGGGATCAACGCTTTTTTCCCCATTCAAGAGGCACAGCCGTTGATTCCTATCCATAGAACAGTTACTGTCCGGGATTTACTTTATCTATTGTAATAACAAAAGTTGAGTTTCGATTTACGGATCCATCAATCCAGCCTAACCCCATCCAGTCCCATGGGTTAGCCAACCGCTGTTCGCAAACTGGGGTAATTTCGCAAGATGCACAAGTAAGAGACTGAGAGACATTTTTTAATTAAGATTAACCACCAATTAAAAAAGTCTCAAAGAGAGTAAGGGTCAAGACAAGAACAAGATTTAAACTTTATTCATTCTTGGAACATATACAATAAAGATAGAAGAACTCTTTACACTTCCATAAGCCCGTCCATCATATGATCACAAAAGCAGCACTCACAAGCTGCCCATGTATAAGGTAACTCATCTATGGGAATAATTCTGTTGGTTATTGCCGCACCTATCTCAGTGGTATGAGGTGATCTAACAAAAGGACCTCTGAGAGGTAAGCCAAAAACGGGGTAAAGGCATATCTTCTCATGAGGAAGAAAACACGCCAGTAAGAAGACCCGCTCAGAAAACCCAAGATGTCTTAGTGTAGGCAATCTTGGCTGCACTAAGATATAAAGGTCAAATTGTAACTCTAAATCCTCATTCTTGTATGCTCTCAAGTGAAGATAACTCTCTATTCTTCTCTCCAATCTTGCCTATCTCTTGCTTCATTACTTGTGTGAGTGTGTGTGTGTGTGTGTGTGAGTCTCTATATTGCCTATCACTTGCCTTCAATGCTTATGTGAGTGTGTGTGTGTGTGAGGGAGGGAGTGAGAGAGAGCAGTGGCTACAGTTGAGGTGTGGTGGTGGTGGCCTTGTTGAGCTACTGTTGCATGCTTCCATTGACGTAGCTACCACGAGGAGTCCCCAATTCAAGCAAATGAGATGAGGTAAGTGAGAGTTGCCTCACTAATGCATTGCATGTTTCTCATGGAATATTGGGTTCGGGTTAGAGTTTAGGCTCCCCGAATGCAACCTGGCATCCTTTTAACTTGATTCTCTTGACACTCGCTATCATCTCTGGGGTCACTAGTGACATGGCAACATTCACGCTCATGTGTGCTATGATCATTCTAAGTGTGGGCTTACGTTTCCAGCAGGTAAAGCCTTGGCCCTGTACACTGTTGAGAATGATTCTCTCATCTCTAACCAAGTTGCATCAAAAAGATACATCCAAAGAAGTCATTCATGAGTTGTAAGAGTAGGGGTTTCCATAAATTCACTAGCCCAGAGAACCCACCACCTCAAGTTTTTGGGGTCTGGATGGATAGGCTAAATGGGGTAGTCCTGTGTCAAGGGCGCACTGCGCGCCGCGCATCGAAAGGGAATTGGGTTAATATTTCCGAACCCGACGTGGCGGTGGACGGCGGCATGTCCGAATCCGAAGACGCCGACGGGGGCCCCGGGAAGAGTTCTCTTTTCTTTTTAACAGCCCACCCACCCTAAAATCGGATCACCCGGAGATAGGGTCCAGCGGCGACAGCTGGTAAAGCACCGCACGTCTTGCGGTGTCTCCGACGGCCCGTGAAAATCTAGAGCGAATGCCGATCACGCCCGGTCCTACTCATAACCGCATTAGGTCTCCAAGGTAACGGCCTCTGGTCGATAGAACAATGTAGGTAAGGGAAGTCGACAAAATGGATCTGTAACTTTGGGAAAAGGATTGGCTCTGAGAGCTGGGTCTAGGGGTTTGCGATCTGACCCCGGAGGCTATCGAGGGTCTGCCCGAGCTGCGAGGGCGGGCCTCTGCGTGCCCACCAGGCGATGGGTGCAGAACGTCGATGAATAGCCGTCTCAGAACTGGTATGGACAAGGGGAATCCGACTGTTTAATTAAAACAAAGCATTGCGATGGTCCCCATGGATGTTGACGCAATGTGATTTCTGCCCAGTGCTCTAAATGTCAAAGTGAAGAAATTCAACCAAGCGCGGGTAAACGGCGGGAGTAACTATGACTCTCTTAAGGTAGCCAAATGCCTCGTCATCTAATTAGTGACGCGCATGAATTGATTAACGAGATTCCCAACTGTCCCTATCTACTATCTAGCGAAACCACTGCCAAGGGAATGGGCTTGGAAAAATCAGCCGCTCCGCCGGGAAAGAAGACCCTGTTGAGCTTGACCACTACTTTTAACGTTATTTTACTTACTCCGTGAGGTGGAGGCGGGGCTTGGCCCCTACTTCTGGTCTTAAGGAGCGCTCGTGCGTCGATCCAGGTGGAAGACATTGTCAAGTGGGGAGTTTGGCTAGGGCGGCACATCTGTTAAAAGATAACGCAGGTGTCCTAAGATGAGATCAACGAGAACCAATGATTTTATATTCACGTGATCACAAATTTTTTTTTGTTAATAACATGTGTTAACATGTTATTAACATGTTAACCGGCGGGTCCCGGCGGGGTCGTCATCCAGCCCGGCGGGGTACAATTTCCTATATATATGGGCCCGGGGGGGCCTTTGGGAGTTCATTGCTGACAGCATACACAGGTAATGAAACTTGTGTGTGTGTGTGTGTGTGTGTATGTGGGTGTGTGTTCGTGCAGGCAGCTGCCCACTGTCGCAGTGCGTGACAGGATGTGGGTGGTCCGCCACACGAGGGATGTGTGTGTGGGTGTGCGTTCGTGCGGGCAGCCGCCCATTGTCGCAATGCGCGGTAGGATGTGGGTGGTCCGCCACACGACAGGTGTGTGTGTAAGGCCATTCTTCGGAATGGTGCTTACCCTGGGTCACTTAGTCGGTAACGCGGCTAGTCTGTGTCCTATGGTAAGTATGTCACGCCGTAGCGGTACTAGTCGGTAACGCGAAAAGCATAGTATCGTTATGGCGATGTCACCTTCCCTTCCCTTCCCTTTGTCAAATGCAGACATATGGTCGGTAACGCGGCCAGTGTATGTTCGTATCCTATTCGTATTTCCATAGAATCGGGCGGCATTTTGTCGTTAATGCGGCAAGTTGGTGTCGTCCGCTAGTGCATAAATTGTTTTTTGCATATTGCGGCATTTGATCATTAACGCGGTCGAAAAAATGTTGTAAATTTGCTTGCATATTACGGCATATGATCGTTAACGCGGTCAAAAAAATGTCGTAAATTTGTTTGATTTGACTTGTATTGTTT
This sequence comes from Cibotium barometz, assembly GCF_041138505.1. Classification (NCBI taxonomy): domain Eukaryota; kingdom Viridiplantae; phylum Streptophyta; class Polypodiopsida; order Cyatheales; family Cibotiaceae; genus Cibotium; species Cibotium barometz. Next base: position 54,976,493 of record NC_141075.1, read on the forward strand.
TTATTGTGTTTGATCCATGCGATACTTGGTTGCTAACGCGGCATGAGTATTTCATGGATCAAAGTTTACATCATATTGTCCAAACGTTGTCGTGACGTGGGCGGTGTCGCTGGGAAAGCGCGAGGCTTCTGGCTGTGAGAGTAAGTGGTTGAACTTCAAGGGGCATCTCAAGCAGAAGCTGGTACCATCAAAGATCGAGTACCCAACTATACATGTGCATCCTCAAAGCCAATATTGGACACATGATACATATAATAAACTGACATTAACATGGCTTGTTTCATCTCATATGGCTTTGCATTCCAGAAAGTCACCTCATGGTATTCACATGAAGATATACATGGCCATCATGGAGCATCAGAGGCTCAACATCAAACAAACTATAAAATCAAAGCAAACATAGACACCTCATATACATGACCAAACCAACCATCTTATGGTTCCAAAACCCAAGAAAAACCATAACATTATGACCTCATGATCAGCAGCAGCATCTTCATCTCGTGTAATATATTTGGACCTGCCAAGACAGCAAAGGGCTTCTCGAATCCCATAGTCAAACATCTCATGGTAGTAGGCTCTCCAAGCCCCACATCAGAGTGCATTCTCTAATATGATAATCATGTCTGCTTCCGTAATCATCTGGAAGGCAGCATCCATATTGCGTGGTTGTAGAGTAAATAGTGTAAACCTCTCATATGATAATCATGTCTGCTTCCGTAATCATCTGGAAGGCAGCATCCATATTGCATTGTTGAGTTACGGAAACCCTCTCTAGAACACATAAGGTTCTGCACTCCTTCACATGATCCATTATACCAGTTTCTCAAAATTCCCCTCCAGGAAAGCACCAGCTCCTTTCTTCCTTCAGACAATGCGCGCACTTTTTGACCACCCTCCTTTGATAAGCCTATTTCAGCTCATTTACACCTGACATCAATGCATTTTCAATCCCTTCAAGCTTATCAGTTCTTTCCGCTTTACCACATCACATCTGCTGGCTGCAGCATGAATGTTTGACAGCAAGACATAAGGTGCAGCATTCTCAGGCTCCAGTGCAAATATGTTTTCGGCAGCTCGCTCTCCTCGCTCCACATCACACGCAAGGCGACTGGCCTTTTTCTTCCATGCCTCCTCTCTGCAAGCCCATCAGAGCCTCCAGCCCCCCCCTTGTATTCGGCGCACACACCTCTATCAATTCAAAGCGCCCCTCTAGTTATTTTTGGATTCCCCCCCTTGGTTTTTTCTTCCCGCTGTTCAGAGAGTCCCCGCCTTTTCACGACCGCCCGTCGCCTGCAGAACCACCCTTTTCTTTTGTAGTTGCTGCTGTACACACCTTCTCCCACCTGCAGAACCCCCCTTCACTCCTTGCAAAACCAGACGATCCTCCCCTTGTATATCTGCTGCTGCGCGCGCCTGTTTTCCCATCACACACACAGCTTCTTTCACGTGCCCAGTGGCCGCCTCTTCTGCGCCAGCTCGCCACCCTCTAGAACATCACGCTGGCTGGCTTCCAGAAGTATGCGCTGGCCAACTTAATCTTCCACGCCACCTTCCAAAATAAGGCCACGTTTATTTTCTATTTTATTTAATTTTGAAAATTGGCCACCATATTGCTTTCACACCAATGCAAAGGCTCATGGCTCCCTTTTCTATTATTGCCCTCATGCTCCACACACACTTCAATACAACCTCGAGTGGTCTCTTATCCTTGGAGACGCATACACATATCCAGACATCCGAGCAGCTGACATCATCTCCATCATCTGACCTCTCACCCGGACAGGCTGCAACAAGCTCAAGCCAATACCGTCAACCCTTAACACCTGGCGACGCCCTTAAAAGCAAAACCCTCCACACGCCATACATCCTTTATGTACACAGGCACTTAATCCCATGCATCTGGATTTGCATTTGATGGCCTCACATGCATGGTTTCACACCATAGACGTGCCGTGGCACGACATCCACCCCCTCTAAACCTGCACATCCTCTGGTATGTGCCACACAGGTCCTGTATCTTAGCAATCACATCTGAATGGTTCTGCTTTCCCACCTGGATCAAATACCAATCGCTTTTGGCATATGTGCCATATCCTTTGCTCATATGAAGCCCTATCCTCACTTAGATTCCCTGCATATGCATAATTACCCTCATCATTCAAAGTGGGATGCTCTTCTAAATGATTTGCTTCAAAATTTTCCTCAGGCCATGTTTGAAGCCTTTGCACCACATATTGTATGGCCACACCAAATAACAACTGCATTAACAGCATGGAACACACACTTGATAACATCCCATCCAAATCTACCTTGCCTGGATCCAGCTCACCCACTGACAAACATTCATTCTTCTCATCCAATGATGGAAAAGCATCAACACATACAAAGTCCAACAAGGCATCATCGAGAATAGCCTCCAGCTCTGAATCAATCTCATCACAATCATTTGGCTCACATAACACCTGCACATCCTCACTTGCAACCGACAGTTGACTAGCATCAAGCATAGAAGAGCCCAAAGCTGATGGGGATCTATTATATACCATGAAATCATCCAATGCATCATCTAAGATAGCATCCAATCCAGGATCAATTGCATTGAAGCCATTATCATCTTGCAATCCCACATGTTGATTATCATGAACATTCATACCCCCATAGCTATATCCATTTGGTTGCTCATATGCAGCCTCATGAGGCTCTGTGACCACACTTTGCATATCTTGCATGTTATCTCCCAGTATTTCTTGATACCTGTCTGCAGATGGGCTTAGATTTATGGGTCCCTCACCCGAGTACCCTTGAATCTGTATGTCATTGAACCCTGTATGATCCAAAAAGACAGATTCAATTTCCCTCTCCAAATCATCATCATAAACAGGCTTCCAAGCTCGAGATTGTTGCTCACAAATGTGGTTGCAAAGTAACCCTGACACTGATGACATAGCATCACCTTGTTTATTGTTGGAACACCCATCTAGCATTCCAAGATAACCCAAATCCAAAGAACCTTGGCAACTAGCTTCAGAAGCAACATCACTGTTGGAATCACCCATATCACTCACCCCCTCTAAATCAATCACACATACTTGTGGCCCGTCTGCATATTCATGTACATCATCCTGCTTATAAGCATCATAACCAGATAAGAATGCAGTAATGATAGCATCTTCTTCTTGTCTTAGATCTTCAAACTCTGCAATCATGCTTTCAGCAAGAAGCATTGGTTCCTGCTGTTCTTCACACATATGATACGACACCTGAGAAATACCCTTCAAAGGAGCACTTTCGTCATGAGAATCCTCAAGTTTGCACAGCTTACATGCTTCACAGCCCAAGAGGAAACTATTAGCAATGTCCTCTTCCTCG
>NC_141075.1:54984864-55089864 GCF_041138505.1 Cibotium barometz
TACAACAAGGGGAAGTAGCCAATTAATTCGTGACCCTTTCTATGTAAATACAATAGGGGGAAGCAGCCAATTAATTCGTGACCCTTTCTATTTATGTAATTAGGTATTAGAGTTCTAATCAGAGCCGAAGACAAACAACTTGAATTAGAGAATTGACCAATTATGCATACACGCAGCTTGTAACAAACCTTCGAGTTATTGTATGTAGTCTCACCTAACTAGTGTAGTCTCACCTAACTAGTGTAGGTTTTCCCAAAAAATGTGAGTCCCCTCCGCCTCCAGCTGCTCATACAAAGCTTGTGTGCCATGTTTGTAGGCGTAGCACTCCTCGCTCTGCTGGATGAGCCGGCCTATCACAGCAAACTGCAAAAAAAAACAAGATCAATTTAGTGCTTGCATATTACCATGACAAGAAAAGAACGCAAAGAAATGGTTGAGTGATCAAATACTCACAAACTCCTCCCGCAAGGTCTCATAACCACCGCTGCCCAGGTGCGAGGAGCCTACGCTCTCGTTCTTTTTCCTGGCCGCTTCTCTTTGTTGTTGGAACTTGTCGAGGGTCTCCTCTCTCTCCTGCTATAGCTGTCGCCACTCTATTGCATCTAGCCAGGCAAGTTTTGGCTTCCCCTTCTTTAGTGCATCGCATGCCTCTAATTTCTGTGAGACATGGTGCTCACACAAATTCCTTTTATCTAGTCATTGCTCACCACCTCGCCAGCAAGCACAAACTCAGATTTTATTGGCTCTGTTATATAATTTTTTTAATCCTGATCTCTCCTATCCCAATCTTTCAATATTTCGTGCCCAAACTGTATGGTGCACAACTGGCAAACCCTCGCCCTCATCTCCTTGCCATCACTGGTGCCCCATGATGAATAGTATACGTGCGATCTGCCGATGGTGTCCTTCGTACCCCATGGGTTCTACGGTGAGGACATCGGCGTTGTCTCCCACGGACGACAGCGGTGGCCACTCCCTCGGTAGAGTCGATGCATCTGTGCCACCCGAGCCACAACAACCACCGCCTGAGGAGTGACGTCTCGTGAGCATCGCGAAGAACGGCATGGTGGTCTGAGGTGTGGGAGTCGCACTTGTCCCCGCTCCCCACTGCGACATCTGCTGCACATAGCCCATTTGCTCGGGCGTAGCATCGGAGAGAAATCCCCAAAACTGATTAGGGCTCATGGCTGCTGGGGTACTGGGGAAGGTGAAATCCGGTTATCGTCTGCCATCTACCAAAGAAAACAGAGAAAATTTAAATTAGTTAATCTTCATGTGTACTATTGTAACTATTTTTCTATTTTCTAACTAAATGAATTTTCATTTTTGTTAGATTATTTGAAATTTAGTTTAGTTAGTTAGTTTTTCTTTAAGCTCACAGATTTGTATTCCGATGCGTCCTTAGGGACTAGAGCATCGTAAGGGAATACTATTGTACCATAGAAATTCCCGATACGTCATGTGTAAGATCCATGTCCCCACCGCGCTAGCAATGGAAGTAGCACTTCTTGCGCGGGGCAGGGTCCCACACTCGAGGCCTCGCCCATGGATATCCGGACAAGAGACTAATCCATCGGTTTTTTTAAAACAGAATGCAAAAAAATTCTTTTGCTTGGAAAGCACGGGCGATTCCACCAGGATAACTTTTTCCTAACGTAGTCAAAAGCCTTAATTAACTGAATTGATCTGACCGAACTCATAAGTTCCATAGTCAGATCAAGGGATAGATTGCACTTGGATCATAGAGACCAACGCTTTTTTCCTCATCGAGAGGCACAGTTGTTGATTCTTTTTCCATAGAATAATTTTTATCCGGGATTTACTTCATCTATCGAACTAAACAAAAATTAAGTCTCGATTTACGGATCCATCAATCCAACCTAACCCCATCCAGTCCCATGGGTTAGCCAACCGCCCAACCACTGTAGTGATGGGATCCAATTTAGAATTTGGTTAGGTTTTGTCCCGGGTACCAGGGAAAAGAGTTCCCAGGCCCCCTAGCCGGATGTTCATGCAAACATAAACTAGTCACACCACTTACACACCCAATATGAAATTGCCTTTTTCTCAGCATCAACTATCTTTAAAACAATCCTTTAATGAAACCATTGTGTCATTGATCACAATCCTCAAAATCTCTGGTTGAATCCTTATTTCCAATCAATCCCTCATCCGTGTACTTATGGCATCATTGGCAACCAGAACGCTCACCACCTGTTCAGTCAGGGGTCTTTTCAATAGTTCCTAGCTCATAGTACCCGGCAGTATAATCACTTATAAAAATCAGGATCGAATCTTCGTTGAAGATCAGCAAGATCAACCAACAAATCCATATAAAAGAGCCATGGACTCATCCGTTGAGGACCAGCAAGGTCAATCAACCAGATCCATGTCCGGTTTCAGAAAACAACTCTTACTCCTTGTTCTAAATAACTTCCACGACGTACATGTGGGTATCTTCGGCAACCCAGAGCCCGAGTACCGTATGGTCAGCACCCTCTAGGATCCTTCGCAAGTCACCTAGCGCTTCACTTCTAGCGCTTCACTTATAGGCCGCTTCCTTGGTCCCTCATCCACTGTACCGAAAGCTCACCATTTAAATTGAACCGAGGCTCGTCAACCTTGGCCGACCTTGCTACGTGAGACGTCCTCCATTGACTCTCCGTCAGCAGTTGCAACTTTATCAGTTAGGTCTCCACGACCTTAATCACAAGACGGTCAAAATGCTTCCCCAACATTCTTGACATAAAACAATCATTTACAAATAGGTCACAAATACAGTTTCTATATTGAACTCTCGTCTTTCCACATTATCCCTCATCATTCCACATTACTTATTTCACATTTCATTCATATGTGTACTCATTCTCATCCAATCACATCATTTTCCATCTCATCACCACAGATTCATTCACATCACATATCATATATATATTCACATCCCAATTCACATGTCATCACATCTCATCCATTCACTCATATCGACGACACATCATTTCATATACACATCATTTCTTCATATACACATTCGCATTCATTATTCTACATACACATCGACATTCGTACATCCACATCATACATCCAATTTCACATCCGCATTCGTACATCCACATCATACATCCAATTCCACATCCGCATTCATACATAGACATCCATATCCACATCCATACATTCACATCCACATCCATATCCACATCCATACATTCACATCCACATTCATACATCCACATCCACATCCACATCCATACATCCATTTTCACATCCACATCCACATGCATACATCCATTTTCACATCCACATCCACATTCCATATCTACATCTATACATCCACATCCATGCCCACATCCATACATCCACATTCACATTCACATTCATACATCCATATCCACATCCACATCCATACATCCATTTCCACATCCACATCCACATCCCATACATCCATTTCCACATCCACAATGCATACATCCATTTTCACATCCACATTCCATATCTATATCTATACATCCACATCCATGCCCACATCCATACATCCACATTCACATTCACATCCCATATATCCATATCCACATTCCACATTCATATATCCATATCCGCATTCACATTCATACATTCATTTTCACATCCTCATTCATACATCTTTCCACATACATACATCCATACAACCACATCCATACATCCACATCCATTTACATCTATCTGATTCCTATCACATCTATTTATAGAATGTAGGAGAATTCTAATTTTTTGATATAAAGATTCTTTACGCATCTAATTAGGCATAAAGACAACTTTAGTAAGAATAACACTTTTATAAAAATCCTTTTATACATCTATTTAGGCATAAGTTCAATTTTAAGAAAAATAACACTTTTGAATTAAAAATAAACCTTCATAAATTCCATTTTAATGAGAATAACACTTTTAAAATAAAAATAAATCTTTTATGCATCTAACTATGCATAAATTTAATTTCAATGAAAATAATACTTTCGAAATAAAAATAATTTTTTTATGCATCTTTCTATGCATAAAATCAATATTGATAAGAATAACTCTTTTGAATTAAAAATAAAATTCTTTATGCATCTTTCTATGCAAAAAATCAAAATTGATAAAAATAACTCTTTTGAATTAAAAATAAAATTCTTTATGCATCTTTCTATGCAAAAATCAAAATTGATGAAAATAACTCTTTTGAATTAAAAATAAAATTATTTATTCAACTCTTCATCTTATGTGAGTATTTACTCATTTTTGGGGGATTTTCCTTTTATTCTTCTATTTATCTCCTCCCTACATTTGGATGAATCTTATTGGTCCATAGGAACCTTAATTTAAAATTTCGAAAAAATCTTCACTCCCAGGATAATGCCTCTTGAACAGATTATACTTAATTTGTAATGCACCTTCTGAAAATCTTTTTGAACTTCTGTTTCAGGGGAACTTATTTTAATAAGATGAGATATTTTTCTATCAAAAAATATTTAAAAATTGAATTACCACTCTCTAGAAGATTTTCTCTCTCTAGGCCAAAACTGGTAGAAACAAGATCTTTTATATTTTTGAAGAGGGATTTGACTACAGCGGAAGATACTGGACATCCTGAGAGGCTGGGGAGGAATCTTACATTCTACCCCACTTAAAAAACGCGAGATGTCCTCATCTCGCAGGTGGCATTAGGGAAAAAGGGAGCTCATTTTGGGACCTTTTACGGTTTGGAAAAATAAGCTCTCAACCAATGAACAGAGGGCCAACGTAACGTTGGAAATTCACAAAAATAAAAGAAAAAAGATAAAAGAAACAATATTTTATGTAGGTACAAGCGTGCTACATTAATGTGGAGATTGGTTTTTTATTCTCACAAGATCTTTGGACATGAAGATAGAATTTAGTCTGACATTTTCTCTGACAAGGGCCTTCCCGCTTCCACCTCCCTTTGAACTTTGAATTGTTGTGCTGCCTTTCCTTCGAAAGGTCTACCATTCTACACCACTACCTCATTGTGCAGTAACCTCTTCTTTTCCAAAACTGCTCCCTTGATCCAGTTTGGCTTAGAGTAAGATGTTTCTTGTCAACTATCTGTCTGCCTACTTTCTCTTTCTTGAAACTTCACTTTGTTATCTTGTTTACATTACTTTGCTGTGGTTACAGATTCACAAGGTATCCATGGTGAATAAAAACTATGGTCGTTCTTGTGGAAGACGCTCTGTGGATGATAATGCTATGAAGGCAGAATTATACCACACATCCTTACCCCGTCGACCTGCTTCTTCTATTTATTCGGTAGAGAATTCAAGTATAGTCAAAACGGAAGGAACTTGGGAAAGGTTTACTGTTTCGAAAGGAGCATGGGTGCTCATGCAACCTAGTAAAAGAAAGAGACCCCAGACAAAAAATATTTTCTTGGCATCATGGAAGGGAAGAGTACGAGATTTTTAAATCACCAGAGGAAAGATATCGGTGAAAGAAGTTTTGATTCAGCATGTGTACATGCATAAAGAACTTGTCTTGTGAGACTATCCAAATGATCTTCCGCAACACAGGCCTAATTGTATATTTTTCTATTGTGGTTTTGTTCTTTATGAGGTGCATGGATTTTTAAGACAAAGCTTTCTTTGTTTGCTTATTGATATTCTTGTGTTATTTTATTTCAGATTTATACCCTTCATCGTATGAGACATGGCAAAACATCGATTGTATTCTGGGATTTATAGATGTTTTGCATGGATCAATAGGAGAACAACAATACGAAGGTCGATGTGCAACAGAGCTAGCTCAATCCGGTATATTTTTTACTGATCATTTTTATCAGTTGCTGGACAATGCAAACACACATGGTGTGTTAAGAAAACAAGACCTTCCAACATGGAATTCAGTGGATTGGCCTCTCCCACATTTTAGTGTTACAGAGGCATATAGAGCCAAGCTTTTCAAAGAAGTACAGAAAGCTCTGAGGCCCAATATTGCCACAAGGATAATAAAAATTTCTTTGTGCATGCCTCTCACAGTTTTTGTAGACTTGTTTAATACCTTTCCAGTGAAGGTTTCAAAAACAATGTTCACAGTTAAAGCAACAAGTCTGGCATGCATGCCACAATTTTTGGATAAAGGTTGGGATAAGAAGACATGTAGTTTAGTGTTTTGTGAGGTTGTCCAACCTTCTATGCAACTGAAGTACATGGTTGCATCACAAAATTTCATTTTTTCTTTTTATTATAAGCGCAGTCGAATGCTAGGTACAAAACTAGTCCCTATGGATCAAGATGAAGATTCTTTTGGTGCAGAAAATAAACTTCTTGATATTGATGTTGTTGAGAATGGTGATGTGCTAGTCAATATCACATTAAGACAATGTTGCTCCCTAGCTCAATTGCGCAATGACATTCTATTTGAGACAGAAGGTTCTATTTCAAAGGACTTTTTATTTATCTACAACAATAAGAAGGTATACCATGTGACTTATCCTAGTCTCATTAAGCACTGCTATTAGTTTACTTTACCCTATTGTTTCATATTGCTTTTTTGCAGGTGCTCAAAAGAAGAGAGAGATCAATAAAATGCAAAGACATTGAAAATTTTAAAATTGAGATAACACAGACTCCATAAACAAAGGTATTATATTCAGAAATGTAAAATTCTATACAGAAGTGTTTAATTACAAATGTAGAACATATTCTTGACAACAATTTTCTATTTATCTACAGGCTGATCTAGAGGCTGCTCTACATGGTCCAAGCTCACCGTATCATCTTTATTTGGAGAATCTACTTTCTGTTGCTCCATCTTGTCGTGTACAGTCTCTTGGTGCTGCTCCATTGTCTCCTCTACTACCCTTGGAGCATCTGTTTGCTGTTGCTCCATCATTTCCTCAATAACATCAGCAGCAACAGGTCCTTGTTCTTGTGGCTTCTCCTCATCAGCACTAGGTCCTTGTTCTTGTGGCACCACATCTGCATCATCTGTGTCATCAAGGTGTATGACACCTTCTCGGGCTTTAGAGCTCTCACCTAACTCGACAGTAGCTGGTACAATAGGTTTGGGGAAGGCATACTTCAAAAACTTCCAAATTATATCAGCTCTGAAACTATACACATAGCTCGAGTTGAAGCTATCTTCTCTCATCTGCAATGAGATATGATGATTTAGAACACTTTGTACCAATATCAAATTTTTTGAAGCTAAATGAAAATTATTTTTTCTTACAAGCTCTGGCTGTCCTATCTCAAAATAGCTTGAAAGTATATATTTGGCACTAATCAGCACTCTCCAGCCACAGCTACTTGAATCATCTTGTTGTGGTGTCTGGATAGTTGGAAAGATATGTTAGAAACTGTTAATGTCTGAACAAAATAAAATTATTCAATAAGTTCAAAGGCATAGCATGAAATAGACATCAGTAGAGGGAGCAACTTTCTACCTCTAAATCTATTGGCTCTATTGAATCCAAAAGATTGACATTAGGAGGACACTGATCCAATGCATCTAGAAGTCTTCTAATACAACTGCAATACATATAATTTAGTTAGTGTGCATTAAATCCAAATAATGAAGTAAAAAGTTAAAAATAGCACACAAACCACTTACAATTTAACCTCTCTGTGTGTGTTTCTAAGAGAGTTGAATAAAAAGCATTGCTTCTGCTGGATGTCAATAGAAGCAAAGCTCCAGTGGTCACTGCATAAGGAAAAAAGCATTAAGAAATCAAAGGCTACAAGAGTACTCAATATTGAAGGAAAATCCCAAAAGAAGCAGCCACACACATACTTGTTATGGTATGGAAGTAGCAAAATATCAACATGATCAAAATCACAGTGTCTGAACCAATTGGAAATATCCATGGGAGTTTCCTTTGGATCTCTTAACTTGAAGGAAATTGCAGGATCAATAATATAAACTGTATGCTGTACAGCATGGTTCAGCCAGCTTCTCATCATGCTACATTGGACAAAACAATAATTAAGGTAAGGTGTAAGGGAGGAGGTACAATAAGGATTGTTTTGCAAACAAATGTAAAATAAAAGACACTTACTAGAGCATTGCAAGAATGATAGTATCTGAGCAATACTCATTCTTATGAGCCAATGCTGCCAAGCATGCTCTTGTCAAGTCAAAATTATTCTCTGAAAAATCATCTTCAATATGGACAACTATGTTAGGGCCCAGCTCCTGCAACCTTCTCTGTATCTGTAGCTCCATCTGTACAGTCTCCACATTTATAGCAGATTTGGATTCCTCTATTTGCTGCTTCAGTGACTCCTCATAAGCAGCTTTCCCTCTGGTGCTCATTGAGTGGGTCACTTCAACAACCTTCACCTTGTCTGCCTTCAATTTCCTTGTAGGTGGAATTAATAATATGTCTCTCATTTTAATGTCTTGCCATTCCATAGGATGGACCAGCTTGTCATACCTCCACCTCACTCTGGACAATGTGTTGAAGTCCTTGGCCATCAGAGTTACCCTGTGAGCATGGGCTGCTACAAGCATTGCATCTTCAAAGTACTTCTCCAAGTAATCCTCTGCCATTTCCTGTAAGGAAAGAATGGCAGTCCTGTTCCACCTGAAACCAAGGTGCCAGCTATCACAAATTTCTCTCACTAGCCTCTGAAAAGGTGCCTTGGGGATTGCAAAGCCTATAGCTTTTTGCTGTTTCCTGATCTCCTTTAGCACACCAGCAGAATGCTTTAACCTCTTGGACTTTTGCTGTAGCATGCTCATTGGCTTCCCCTTCCTGCCATGTGCAACTCTTCCTTTTGTAGGCACACTAGATTCCTTGACATCAGCCCCAGCTGCTGCTGCTGCAAGCCCTGGCCCCTTGCCAGACCTCCTTGCAGTTGCCTTGGTTCTTGCCATCACTCTGAAAAGGTCCATACAAAGCAATAGTAAAAGATTAGAAACATGGAGAACATAGAATGATTAAAGAAGGTGATGACAAATTGGATGAAGCAAAATTGAACAATTTGCAACAAAAGGCGATTATGAAGATTTGAAATTTGTAACAGCTCAAAATCGCGTTTTTCTGCAAATACTTGAAACAACATGCTATTGCATTCATATGATGAATTCTCTATCTTTCCAACTATAAACAATATGTATTGTGTTTATAGAAGAACTATGCAGGCTTGAAATGGGTGGATGAAGAAGCATTTTAAAATTTGCAACAAAATGCAATTTGGACTATTTTGAGATTTCTAAAATCCTCTCCTCGCGTTTTGCTGCAAATTCTAGAGACAACATACTTCAGCATGCCTTTAGTCATTTCAGTGTGTATGCAGCTTGGTGCAACATGGATTGAGCCTATAGACATCAAGAAGTGATCAAACTCTCATTCAACAGGCCCAAATAAAAAGTCTTCCTGCTTCTACATGCAGTGGAGAAAATCTAAAAAATGCATATAATATTTATCATAATATGTAACCTACATCACATCAATCAATTCCTTACCCTAATATACTATTAAACAAGAAGAAGAGGAAAAAGATTTTCTTACTAACCTGGAGGCTATCTGCAAGTGTTCTGTGCTGATGATGAGTATCCTGTGCTGGGTATGAACCTCTGCTGCTGGTCTGGATGCTGATGGTGCGGAGTAGGGAGGTAGAGATGCAAGAGAACTGAGTTAGGAGAGTAGATTATTACAAAATACAAATAATGGAGTTATTAAATACCACACGTGTGAGATATAGTCGTTTTTTAACACGTGTGGGTCCCACCAAATCTTTTGGGATTTGAAATTTGTGGGTCACTTTTTGCCTTGGAAATTGTGCCAATCATGATTTCATAATTAGATCCATTAACACTTTTCCCTCCCCGTATTCCATCCCTGCCAGCACCCTCCCATCATCCTTTTCATTCCCACTTTGACCACTTTCTACCCAACACACTCCATCCACTCTGCAACCTGTCTGAAGACTACTACCATTACCAGATCTCCAGGTTACCAGTGCTACAGCTCAGTTTTGGAAGAGAGCAGGACAATCTCCAGGGCTATTCCAACAGTATGGAAGAGGAAAAGAAAGGTCAGAGATCTATACCCTTTCCAATGTTTTCTGATATATATTTCTTCCATCTGTAGAATTCTTAAATCTCAGTGCCTAGAAATCTAGCAGATCACCCTAGGATTTGAATAGAGATGGATATGAGTAGGATTTAGAATTTTGCAACAAAATGCGATTAGAGAGGTTTATATTTTCCAAATGCTCCAAATCGCGTTTTCCTGCAAATTCTGATATTTGTTTTAGTTTTTATTTTTTCTCCTTCTTTTAATCTCTTTTGCACTGGGGAATTCCTCCTTGCATCATTTACTGTCCTGAACATTGTGAGATATCCCTAGCATTTTATTGGAAATGGATATCAGTAGAAATTCAGAATTTGCAACAAAATGCGAGGAGAGCACTTTACATTTTTCAAATGGATCTGCATCGCGTTTTGTTGCAAAGTCTTGTGTCTCTTTTGGTTTTTACTGTTTGCTCATTGTTTTGCTTTCTATGTCCATGGAGATGTCTTTCTTGATGATGAGAAATGTTTTTGCTTTGGAACAGTTGATCCTCAGGCCCCTCCTTTCAAGAGGAAGTTGGACTTTTCTGCTGCTATACTCAGACCATAGCAATCACCAGGTGATTCATGTGTGCTTATGAAGAGTTTTGTTTGGTGATATCCTATACATTATCTGATTGCATATGTGAGCATATAGAATTCATGTTATATAAATTTTGCTTCAGGCAAAAGCAAGAGACTAGAGCAGAAAGGTGAGTCTTCCCTTTCAAAACAAAGGGAACCAAAAGAGGACAAATCTCCAGATTTGCTCCTATTTGACTTTCTTCACAAGTGCAAGGCTCAAAGGAACTTCCACATATACCACAGTATTTTCAACAGGGAGTTCACTATGAGCTCTCTTTTGGACCATCACAGAGATTTCCTTTCAGACCATTGGGATACCTTCAAACAACTGACAGAGGCATGAAGGATTGTGGAAGGTGAAAAGGTTTTTGTGCATTTAAATCATATTGTCTCCATTGACAAGCTGAGGTACCATGTGAATAGAAGGTTTGACAGCCTGCCTGAGGAATATAAATTCAGTTGTAACTTGCACACCAGAAAGTGTAGAGTGCTTGAGGAAAACATGGCATTCCTTATGTACATTGTCTTTCAACAGCAATCTCTAGAAGAGCAAGGGCAGGAGACTGAAGAAGAAGATATATCTGTAGCAGAGGTAAAAGAGGATATTCCTATGGCAACCGATATAGCAGAGCAGGAAGAAGATATCAACCTCGAGGATGAGGGGCTGCAAGTGGCTGCTCTTGACCTTGTTCAACTAAGGACTGAAACTCTTAGGGCAGCACAGCCAGTTGAAGACTTTGATGTTCAGAGCAGCAACTATGCAGTGCCCATGCTTCCAGGTGTCTTGATTGGTGGTGAAGATTATGTTTTCCTCCATGATATAGAGTGTATGTTCAATTTGAGGGAGGACTATGCCATTTCCCTTATTGCCCAGGCTTCAAGTCTTGACAAGGAGGTTGGCATAGAGGATGACCATTCACTGCTAGCTTTGGAAACAACCTTTGATCCTGCAGAGGCCCTTACTATTTGTTTCAAAGAGGCTGAAAGTTTCCAAGAGCCAGATGAAGCTGCCTTCCAGCTCACCCAGGAAGCTATGAATCTCTCATCACTTCATAAGGAAAAACTTAAAGAAGAGGCTGGACTGGAGGGGAGAGGAATAAATCTTTGGAAAGATGAACTTCTTGTTGCTGATGAAAATGAGAGGGTATGATATTATTACTTCAAATCAAATACTTTATGTTGTGTTTAAATGTTTTGTAGTTATGTATCATTGTCTCACTATAATCTTTTGATACATGGCAGCTACAAATTGAGGATAACACATTCCTCCAGAGATCAAGTGGAAGCAGGCCAGCTGCGTTTGGCAAAATGTCAAGCCTAGCTCATTATATTCATGATCTAGGCAGTGCTAAGATCTTGATTTACCATAGGCAGTTGAGCAACAATGGAGAAGCCATTGTTTACTTCTTTAAATGTTTGTCTAGGGTATTAGGTGGACATGATCTTCCATGGCAAAAGGAAAAGATCATTTTAATAGAGAGGTTGTCCGCCATAGATATATTTGGGGATTATGTGAATAAGCAGGCCTCTAGGGCCTCTTACTTTTTGTCTTACACTTCTTATGCATTAGCATGTGGTGTTAAGGAGCCCAAATGTCTAGAGGGCTATGGAAAACACAAGCTCATAAGGTTTCGAGAGCCACCCATGATTGCATCAGGCCACACAATCCAAGAAGAAGAACACGTGGAGATAGCTGAAGACAAGGATACCCCTCTCAGACAAGCAACAGAGGCAAGCATTGATAAAAAAAAAGTCGACATCAAGCCAATAAGGAAGAAAAAGAGTCCAATCAAGTTCAAAAAGAGAGTTCCGACTCGCAAGCCTTGGGAGTAATAGGATTTAGTCATCAAATATAGCACAAACATTATGTTGAAGTTGAACTGATTTGTACAAAGTCTTTGATCCTCATCAGTTCCTTGTCCGTACGGACAATCAGTACCCTTTTGCATTTGTCCCATCACTGTACGACACTTCAGTACTCTTCCCACACTCAAAAGCTTCTAAAAGTGTTTGACACTCAGTATTTTATTGGTAAGGATCAACAGTATGTCTAGCATAATTAAGTAGTATTGATTGAATTTTTTGTGTGTTAATATATGGATGTATTGATGCTTGTTAATATAGATCACATGTTTCACAAAAGACTTACTTTTGATGGAGTCTCAAAACATATAGGCATTACACCAAGAGTCACTTGTTCCACAGAATAAAAATCTATTGATTGAGTTTGAAAACATGTGGACATAACACCAATAAGTTACCAACTGCTATTCATGTTTACTTGTCCATTTATGGTTTCTAAATATCTTCGAATCCCTCCACTGTCTATGTCTCTCTGCTGCCATTGAATTGTCCAAAGTTTGTCTTCGTCTTTGCTTTTGGGCTAGAATAAAAGCAAGCTTGACTTTGGAGCTAGCAACTTTTCTTTTAGCATGCAGCCTTTGTAGAATGCCTCGGTAAAACCATTGGAAGACTTCCTTCAGACTATTTGCCTTTTGACTCCCTCCATAGTGTTGTGTGTGTCTGAAAAATGCATTACGTGCCATGTAGTGAGACTTCTCCATGCCTTGGGTAGACCAAATTGTTGGGCATCCATACTTTTTGACAAAATAGGGAAGGTGGTTGTAGATGATATGCTGTTTTCACAAAGACATAAGAATGCATAGTAAGTTATAAAAGAAAAGAGGATCACACTTAAGTAAAAGAAGAAGACATCACTTTACCATGTAGTGAGTTATATTGCAGGCTGTCCATGCGTCTTTCATTGACTTCCCAAAATGTTTTATTGCCTCTTCAAAGTTCTTGTAATCACTCTTTGTCCATGTTTCATTGTCACAGAACATGAAGAGTTGATCAAGAGACCTCCACACCTCTGCCTTCACATTTCGTGCTTCCCCATCTGCCTCATGATCTTTCACGGCATTATGGACTTGCTTCCACAATCCATAACTAATCCTTGAAACTGTTTACCTTGCCTTACTTGCTTACTATTGTGTTTGGGTCGAGACAAGAATCTTCTTGCCTTAACACCACCAATAGAGGGCTTGATTGGTACCTCCTTGCCATTGCTAGACTTTTTAAAATCCTTTGTGATATGAACATCACCTCCATGCAGACCTATATCGGATAACACTTTTTCCAATGCATGAAGAGCATCCTTTCTATTTCTTTCGGGACGGAGTTTCCAAGCAAATCCAATATACAAAAATACCAATTTCTCAATAATTCGACATAGAGCATGCAATGTGCATATGTGAACATTACATAGTGGAATGTCAAGAATGGCCTTGAAGTCAGGGTCAACTTTATCTCTATTAGGTGCTCTCTTCCACCATTTAGAATCCATTACTTGCGCTGATTCTTTGCAGTAAAGACAAGGAGACTTTGAGTTACCTCCTTTACTAACGTTATACATGCACTTAAGTGTTTTAAGATCCCCCGCCATGTGCAACTCTACTTGAAAATCACCTTTTCCTGCAACATGGAGATTCTCTCCTTGCACCTGTCTTTTAATTATTCTTGGTATTTCCGTGTGGTGAAACACCCAATCTAGTGTTTCATGGTCTTCTGTCTTTACCTGTGATTATACAAAACAAAAGTCTTACTATAAAAGATTTGAAAACATTGACTAAAATCAAGTACGAAATAAAAAATGATCATACCTGGAATGAGCCCAACCACCATATGTGTTTCTCCGACTGCACACTAAAATACTTCGAACTCGCTTCATTCAATGATGTATCAAGTGCTCCATTCATCAATGTGATAGTAATCCTTTCCATTTTCTTTTCCTTTACAACCTCACACTCATCCAGTTTGATAACAAATTTCAAAATGCCTTTGCACTCTTCAAATGTTATTCCATAAAACTCGACCATTCTTCTTTGAAGTTGTTGTAGATCTACAAATATATTGTTCCAAGGGTCATACACAGTGGTTCCTTTAGCACCATGAAATATATCTTCGATATGGATATATGGTCCAATAAACTCATCTATACTTTCATTCAAATGACCTCTTATCTTCCACACTGTTGCTGGATTTGGCAGTAAAACTCGTTTAATCCTTTGATCTCTCAAAGTTGAGGATATCGCATGGAAAATCGAACTATATCCCTTCCTGCTAACTCCACTAACATCAAGAGCCTCTTGGATTGTAGTACCATCAACTTGATTATTGGATATTGTAAGATTCCTCCCCCAACCCCTTTTTGATGTCTAGTATCTTCCCCTGTAATCAACCCTCTTCAGAAATATAAAGACCCTGTTGCTAACTATTTTAGCCTAGAGAGAGGAAAATTATTCTAGAGAGAGAATATTCAGATTTTGAATATTTTTAGATAGAAAAATATCTCTTATAATTCAGATGAGTTCCCCTGAAACAGAAATTCAAAAAGAATTTCCAAATGTGCAATTGGAATTAATTGGAAATAGGTATAAAGAACCTTAGTCTAAGGGTCTAGATTTTCAAAAATCTTTAGACTATGGTCCAATTAAGGTTCCTATGGGCCAATAGCATCAATCCATGTGTAGGGAAGAGATAAATCCAAATTTGTAAAAAGAAGATACCCAAAAATGAGTAAATGCTCACATAAGGTGAAGAGTTGAAAATGTACAAGGTTTATTAGTAAAAAACTATGAGCAATATTAAAAATATGAGATATTTTGGGTATCCAAAAATGAGTAAATGCTCACATAAGATGAAGAGTTGAAAATGTACAAGGTTTATTAGTAAAAAACTATGAGCAATATTAAAATGATTCCATTATGACACATATGTAAGGAAGGGGAATTCTTTAAAATAGGTGCATATTTCACATAAGATGAAGAGTTGAAAATGTACAAGGTTTATTAGTAAAAAACTATGAGCAATATTAAAATGATTCCATTATGACACATATGTAAGGAAGGGGAATTCTTTAAAGGAGGTGCATATTTCACATAAGATGAAGAGTTGAAAATGTACAAGGTTTATTAGTAAAAAACTATGAGCAATATTAAAATGATTCCATTATGACACATATGTAAGGAAGGGGAATTCTTTAAAGGAGGTGCATATTTCACATAAGATGAAGAGTTGAAAATGTACAAGGTTTATTAGTAAAAAACTTTCAAGTCTAGTTCCAAAAAGTTAGCTTAACTGACCTAAAAATGGTCAAATATTGACCAAACTGATTTAGAAAATTCTAGAATCAGTTTGTTTGGTTAGGAGCTCAATTTTTCCTATAAATAGAAGCCTCCCCCTTGTTGAAAAATAGATAGTGTTTATGCATCGTTACTCTACTCCACCTAAGCCAAGAATTGTGAATTCATTTAATAATTCACTAGTTTTTGGAGCTTCCCTCTTTCTTCAATCCCCATTAGTGGCTCCATCAACATACTTAACCAATTGATTGGTTGGGGGCCTCTACCGTGAACAAAGAATCAAGCAAGTTGTAAGGTAATTAGTGAATATTGATCTTTCTATAATTTCTCAATGTTTCTCTCTTCTCAACCCCTCTCAAGCTTGAGAAGTTTAATTGGTATGGTTTTTTAAATGCTATTGAAGTTTGAATAGTAGTGAAGAGAATAAATGATATTGAATGTAAGATTCCTCCCCCAACCCCCTTTTGATGTCTAGTATATTCTCCTGTAATCAATTCCTTTTCTGAAATATAAGAGATCTTGTTTGTGGCTGTTTTAACCTAGAGAGAGAAAATATGCTAGAGAGAGAATATTCAGATTATGAATATTTTTGGATAGAAAATTAACTCATCTTATTAAAATAAGTTCCCCTGAAATAGAAATTCAAAAAGAATTTTCCAATGTGCAATTGGAATTAATTGGAAATAAGTATAAAGAACCTTAGTCTAAGGGTCTAGATTTTCAGAAATTTTTAGATTATGGTCCAATTAAGGTTCCTATGGGCCAATAGCATCAATCCATGTGTAGGGAGGAGATAAATCCAATTTGTAAAAGAAGATACCCAAAAATGAGTAAATGCTCACATAAGATGAAGAGTTAAAAATGTACAAGATTTATTAGTAAAAAAACTATGAGCAATATTAAAAATATGAGATATTTTGGGTATCCAAAAATGAGTAAATGCTCACATAAGATGAAGAGTTGAAAATGTACAAGGTTTATTAGTAAATAAACACATATGTAAGGAAGGGGAGTTCTTTAAAGGAGGTGCATATTTCACATAAGATGAAGAGTTGAAAATGTACAAGGTTTATTAGTAAATAAACACATATGTAAGGAAGGGGAGTTCTTTAAAGGAGGTGCATATTTCACATAAGATGAAGAGTTATGACACATATGTAAGGAAGAGGAGTTCTTTAAAGGAGGTGCATATTTCACATAAGATGAAGAGTTGAAAATGTACAAGGTTTATTAGTAAAAAACTATGAGCAATAAAATTTTGACACATATGTAAGGAAGGGGAATTCTTTAAAGGAGGTGCATATTTCACATGCTTGAATGAGTTTTAAACTCAAAAATAATGTGATATTTTTATCTCTCATCTCTCTTGAACCAAACCAAATCAAAATGGAACCAAACCGAATCAAAAAGTAACCAAACTAGGTCCAAATCTAGTCCAAATTCAACCAAACTGACTTGGAAAATTCTAGAATCAGTTTGTTTGGTTAGGAGCTCAAATTTTCCTATAAATAGAAGCCTCCCCTTGTTGAAAAAAATATAGTGTCTTATGCTTTGTCACTCTACTCCACCTAAGCCAAAATATATAGTGTCTTATGCTTTGTCACTCTACTCCACCTAAGCCAAATTAGATAGAGTCTTATGCTTTGTTACTCTACTCCACCTAAGCCAAATTAGATAGAGTCTTATGCTTGTTATTCTACTCCACCTAAGCCAAAATATAGAGTGTCTTATGCATTGTTACTCTACTCTACCTAAGCCAAGAGTTGTGAATTCTTTAATAATTCACTAGTTTTGATACTTCTCTCTTTCTTCAATCCCCATTGGTGGCTCCATCAACATACTAAACCAATTGATTGGTTGGGGGCCTCTACCGTGAATAAAGAATCAAGCAAATTATAAGGTAAGTATATTGAATTTTGATCTTTCTATAATTTCTCAATGATTCTCTCTTCTCAACCCCTCTCAAGCTTGAGAAGTTTAATTGGTATGGTTTTTTAAATGCTATTGAAGTTAATTGGTGAATAGTAGTGAAGAGTTACATAATTTAATAAATGCTATAGAAGTTAATTTCCATTTATGTTTAAATTCTAATGGTTTTTATGTAATTTCTCTCTCTCACTCAAGAAATGGTCATACTCATGAACCATTCTCAATCCAAATGAAGCTTTTCATAAAGCCTTTCCTTAATCCAAGATTAAGCTATGCTTGAGGCCAAATTAATGGCTTTTTGCTATGCTTTTAGTTTATGCACATTGATGATTCAATCCATTATGGATTGATGACCCAATTAGAGACCATTCTAATTGTTTTCTTAATGATCCAATTAGAGACCATTATGGATTGATGATCCAATTAGAGACCATTCTAATTATTTCTTTAATAATGAGCTTTATCCCTTAGAAAAAAATTGAGATTTATCAGTCATAGTAGCGGAGCTATGGCAAAATTTTTATAGAAATTACGCATAAAATAAATTCATTCAAAGTATAAAAAGAGGAATTCCTACCATATTCTAGGAACTATCATCCTAGATTAATTAAAAGAATTCTATTATGCATGGAGATGTGGATGTTGCATGTAGATGTAGATGTATGGATGTGAGTGTGAATGTGGAGGTGGATGTATGCATGGGACGTGGATGTATGCATGTAGAAATAGATGTGTAGATGAGGATGTAAATGGAGATGTGGATGGATGCATGTAGATGTAGAGGTATAGATGTAGATGTGAATGGAGATGTGGATGTATACATGTAGATGTAGATGTATAGATGTAGATGTGGATGTGGAGGTGGATGGATGCATGTAGATGTAGATGTATAGATGTAGATGGGAATGGAGATATGGATGTATGCATGTAGATGTAGTTGTGAATGGAGATGTATATGTATACATGTAGATGTAGATGTATAGATGTAGATGTGGATGTGGATGGGGATGTATGCATGTAGATGTAGGTGTAAAGACGTAGATGTGGATGTAGAGGTGGATGTATGCATGTAGATGTAGATGTATAGATGTGGATGTGAATGTGGAGTGGATGTATGCATGTAGATGTAGATGTATGGAGGTGAATGTGAATGTGGATGTGGATGTATGCATAGGGATGTAGATGTATGCATGTAGATGTGAATGTACGCATATAGTTGTGGATGTATGGATGTGAATATACGATTGTGATGTGAGGGAATCTGAAGTGATGAGATGGAAATGATGTGATGGGATGAGTATACATATAAATGGAATATGGAATAAGTAATGTAGATTGAGGAGGGATAATGTGGAAAAATGAAAGTTAAAATAGAAATTGTATTGTAAACTGTCTGTAAATGCTGTTTGTAAATGCTGTCTGTAAATGATTGTTTTATGTCAAGAATGCTGGGGGGAGCATTTTGACCGTCTTGTGATTAAGGTCGTGATGAGAAAGTTGCAACTGCTGACGGGGAGTCAATGAAGGACGTCTCGCGTAGCAAGGTCGGCCGAGGTCTTGACCAGCCTCGGTGAGATTAAAATGGTGAGCTTCCGGTACGGTGGATGAGGGGCCAAGGAAGCGGCCTATGCGTGAAGCGCTAGGTTACCTGCGAAGGATCCTAGAGGGTGCTGACCATACGGTGCTCGGGCTCTGGGTCGCCTAGGATACCCATGCGTGCGTCGAGGAAGATATTGGAACAGAGTTGGAGTTGTTTTCTGAAATCGAGCATGGATCTGGTTGATTGACCTTGCTGGTCTTCAATGGATGAGTCCATGGCTCCTTATATGGATCTGTTGGTTGATCTTGCTGATCTTCAACGAGAGTCCATCATGTTAAGTGATTATATTGCCAAGTATTATGGGCTAGGAACTATCGAAACGGCTCCTGAGCGTTCTAGTTGCCAATGATGCCATAGATACTCTGATGAAGGAATGATGGGAAATTAAGAATCAATTGGATAAATTGGAAGATGGTGATCAATGATACTATGGTTTTATTAAAGGATTGTTTTAAACTGGTTGAATCTGGTTGAAAAAGGCAATTTCATATTGGGTGTGTGAGTGGTGTGACTAGTTTTATTTTGCATGAACATCCGGCTAGGGGGCCTTGGAACTCTTTTCCTTGGTACCCGGGACAAAACCTAACCAAATTTTTAATTGGATCCCATCACTACAGTGGTTGGGCGGTTGGCTAACCCATGGGATTGGATGGGGTTAGGCTGGACTGATGGATCCGTAAATCGAGACTCAAACTTTTGTTTTTACGATAGTAAAAAAAAAAAAAAAATCCCGGACAGAAACTGTTCTATGGATAGGAATCAACGGCTGTGCCTCTTGAATGGGGAAAAAAGCGTTGATCCCAATGATCCAAGTGCAAGTTTCTTCCTTGAACTGACTAAGTATCTTATAGATGTAATCGGATCATCTCGATCAGAAATGATCTTGACTACGTTAGAGTAAAAAGTTATCCTGGTGGAATCGCCCGTGCTTTCCGGTAGAGGAAGTTTTTCCGGGTTCGGTTTTGGAACAACCGACGGATTAGTCTCTTATCCGGATATCCGTGGGCGAGGCCCCGAGTGTGGGACCCCTGTCCCGCGCGAGAAGCGCTACTTCCGCTGCCAGTACCCTGAATCCGTTGCTCGGTGGGAACAGGGATCTTACAGTTGGTATCAGAGCATTTGGTTAATAAAGATCAACTGAGAAGACAAATATGTCAAAAATTTATCTAGAAAGACAAAAAGGTTATAATTGTGTGATATAATTCATACAATTTGATATTCAAACTGAAACTTGTAATTTGGTAATTGGGTCTTCAAATGGAAGTACCGCAATTAATCCCTGACTTGCTTGAGGCCTAGACATGATGGTATTTACCTTATAATTCCAAGGGCCGTGACTACCCATATATACAGAGAGTATACTGCAGCTCTTTACTGACAGTATATACGAGTAAATCTAAGACTTGAAATTATAAGCGTTAATGCTATCTAGATGATGATTTTGAATGTGATTGATATGATTTTTAATTGTGTTTGAGAATGGATGAATTGATTTGGATTCTGATTGAAAATGCTGATTGAAAAATGTTGATTTTTAAAAAAATTAGTTGAAATATAATGAAACCACAATGAGGGGGAATGGGACGAATCCCTGTGATGATATTCGTAACTAAAATGATGATAATGAATTCAGCAAATCACTATGAGGTTAGTGGGTTGTGCTGTTAGATTGCTACTATTAATACTTGACCGGTAGATCAAGTTAATGGGATGTCAAATTGAGAACTTGCTTGACTGAAATTTCCGTGGAGGAAGGTTCCGAAGGAAACTTTGCGGTCTAATGGATCATTATCATGTTAAAGATATGAATGATATGATCTGAATGAATTGTTATTTAATGATGAGTTCTATATAAGGGATATTTATCCCAGTGTTCTGTTGGGTTGACCAGAATATAAGGAACCCCAGAATAAAATTATATCTTAAGAAAAAGAGCTGTCCTCTACCTTGCGAGATGAGGACATCTCGCACTTTTTAAGTGGGGTAGAATGTAAGATTCCTCCCCAACATTCGAAGCATACAGGGGTAAGAATCTTCCTTTCTGATCTTATAATTATTCCCTCTCTAAAATAAAAGAAAGTTTCTGTTTAAAAAAGGAAGACCCTTTCCCTAGAATACTTCTCAGGAGTCCCACCTGTTTTAAGGCTTTAGAACAATGAGTCCAGAAGTGAGAATCGGTGTTTTGGATACCAAGGTTTTGGTTTTCATTCGAGTACGGCCCAAAAGAAGTTCTTTATCTCTTGGGGAGCATAAGAAGTTATCCCCCAGATATTGTGACCCTTATATCTGAATTCAATGAAAGTAGGTGACTTAGCCTACAAGTTTCTTTTATTCCCTCATCTCAAAATTCTTAATGCCTTCTATAGAAAAATGTGTCAAACTCAAATCATGGAAAGACGGTAAAACTTCAGTGGCAAGTTACCGTTGGCTTCTAGGTTACGCTAGCTCCTTCCTTTATATAAGTCGTAATTTTTACTTGCCGCTCACAGTAATCTTACTCCCATCAATCTCCTTTCTTTCTTAATCTCCTTCATGGCTTGGCAACAGGAATTAGTTTTATCCCTGATGATTTCTCACCTTCAAGACGCAAGAGAGTCTGTGAATGAAAGACTTTATAGAACAGTAGGAGCGCTCACTTTTTCCTCACCTAGGAACTTCTGTAGCGCAGACCAAATGGCGGACCTATCAAAACATAACTAGGGTAACACCCTGGGGTCAGCAGCACTTTCGTAACAATGTCCGCTTGGCCATGGTTATTGAAGCTTTGGGTTTGGGTCCCCGATACTACTGCGTCATGAGATCTAGGCATCTTGGGTTTTCTGAGCGGGTCTTCTTACTGGCGTGTTTTCTTCCTCATGAGAAGATATGCCTTTATCCCGTTTTTGGCTTGCCTCTCAGAGGTCCTTTTGTTAGATCACCTCATACCACTGAGATAGGTGCGGCAATAACCAGCAGAATCATTCCCATAGATGAGTTACCCTATACTTGTGCAGCTTGTGAGGACTGCTTTTGTGACCATATGATGGACGGGCTTATGGAAGTGTAAAGAGTTCTTCTATCTTTACTGTATAAGTTCCGAGAATGAATAAAGTTTAAATCTTGTTCTTATTTTGAATCTTGCTCTCTTTAAGACTTTTCTTGGTGGTTAATCTTGATTAAAATTTTCCTCTAAGTCTCATATTCGTTCACCTTGCGAAATTATCCCAAGTTGCGAGATGAGGACATCTCGCGTTTTTTAAGTGGGGTAGAATGTAAGATTCCTCCCCCAACCCCTTTTTGATGTCTAGTATATTCCCCTGTAATCAATTCCTTTTCTGAAATATAAGAGATCTTGTTTGTGGCTGTTTTAACCTAGAGAGAGAAAATATGCTAGAGAGAGAATATTCAGATTATGAATATTTTTGGATAGAAAATTAACTCATCTTATTAAAATAAGTTCCCCTGAAATAGAAATTCAAAAAGAATTTTCCAATGTGCAATTGGAATTAATTGGAAATAAGTATAAAGAGCCTTAGTCTAAGGGTCTAGATTTTCAGAAATTTTTAGATTATGGTCCAATTAAGGTTCCTATGGGCCAATAGCATCAATCCATGTGTAGGGAGGAGATAAATCCAATTTGTAAAAGAAGATACCCAAAAATGAGTAAATGCTCACATAAGATGAAGAGTTGAAAATGTACAAGATTTATTAGTAAAAAAACTATGAGCAATATTAAAAATATGAGATATTTTGGGTATCCAAAAATGAGTAAATGCTCACATAAGATGAAGAGTTGAAAATGTACAAGGTTTATTAGTAAATAAACACATATGTAAGGAAGGGGAGTTCTTTAAAGGAGGTGCATATTTCACATAAGATGAAGAGTTGAAAATGTACAAGGTTTATTAGTAAATAAACACATATGTAAGGAAGGGGAGTTCTTTAAAGGAGGTGCATATTTCACATAAGATGAAGAGTTATGACACATATGTAAGGAAGAGGAGTTCTTTAAAGGAGGTGCATATTTCACATAAGATGAAGAGTTGAAAATGTACAAGGTTTATTAGTAAAAAACTATGAGCAATAAAATTTTGACACATATGTAAGGAAGGGGAATTCTTTAAAGGAGGTGCATATTTCACATGCTTGAATGAGTTTTAAACTCAAAAATAATGTGATATTTTTATCTCTCATCTCTCTTGAACCAAACCAAATCAAAATGGAACCAAACCGAATCAAAAAGTAACCAAACTAGGTCCAAATCTAGTCCAAATTCAACCAAACTGACTTGGAAAATTCTAGAATCAGTTTGTTTGGTTAGGAGCTCAAATTTTCCTATAAATAGAAGCCTCCCCTTGTTGAAAAAAATATAGTGTCTTATGCTTTGTCACTCTACTCCACCTAAGCCAAAATATATAGTGTCTTATGCTTTGTCACTCTACTCCACCTAAGCCAAATTAGATAGAGTCTTATGCTTTGTTACTCTACTCCACCTAAGCCAAATTAGATAGAGTCTTATGCTTGTTATTCTACTCCACCTAAGCCAAAATATAGAGTGTCTTATGCATTGTTACTCTACTCTACCTAAGCCAAGAGTTGTGAATTCTTTAATAATTCACTAGTTTTGATACTTCTCTCTTTCTTCAATCCCCATTGGTGGCTCCATCAACATACTAAACCAATTGATTGGTTGGGGGCCTCTACCGTGAATAAAGAATCAAGCAAATTATAAGGTAAGTATATTGAATTTTGATCTTTCTATAATTTCTCAATGATTCTCTCTTCTCAACCCCTCTCAAGCTTGAGAAGTTTAATTGGTATGGTTTTTTAAATGCTATTGAAGTTAATTGGTGAATAGTAGTGAAGAGTTACATAATTTAATAAATGCTATAGAAGTTAATTTCCATTTATGTTTAAATTCTAATGGTTTTTATGTAATTTCTCTCTCTCACTCAAGAAATGGTCATACTCATGAACCATTCTCAATCCAAATGAAGCTTTTCATAAAGCCTTTCCTTAATCCAAGATTAAGCTATGCTTGAGGCCAAATTAATGGCTTTTTGCTATGCTTTTAGTTTATGCACATTGATGATTCAATCCATTATGGATTGATGACCCAATTAGAGACCATTCTAATTGTTTTCTTAATGATCCAATTAGAGACCATTATGGATTGATGATCCAATTAGAGACCATTCTAATTATTTCTTTAATAATGAGCTTTATCCCTTAGAAAAAAATTGAGATTTATCAGTCATAGTAGCGGAGCTATGGCAAAATTTTTATAGAAATTACGCATAAAATAAATTCATTCAAAGTATAAAAAGAGGAATTCCTACCATATTCTAGGAACTATCATCCTAGATTAATTAAAAGAATTTTATTATGCATGGAGATGTGGATGTTGCATGTAGATGTAGATGTATGGATGTGAGTGTGAATGTGGAGGTGGATGTATGCATGGGACGTGGATGTATGCATGTAGAAATAGATGTGTAGATGAGGATGTAAATGGAGATGTGGATGGATGCATGTAGATGTAGAGGTATAGATGTAGATGTGAATGGAGATGTGGATGTATACATGTAGATGTAGATGTATAGATGTAGATGTGGATGTGGAGGTGGATGGATGCATGTAGATGTAGATGTATAGATGTAGATGGGAATGGAGATATGGATGTATGCATGTAGATGTAGTTGTGAATGGAGATGTATATGTATACATGTAGATGTAGATGTATAGATGTAGATGTGGATGTGGATGGGGATGTATGTATGTAGATGTAGGTGTATAGACGTAGATGTGGATGTAGAGGTGGATGTATGCATGTAGATGTAGATGTATAGATGTGGATGTGAATGTGGAGTGGATGTATGCATGTAGATGTAGATGTATGGAGGTGAATGTGAATGTGGATGTGGATGTATGCATAGGGATGTAGATGTATGCATGTAGATGTGAATGTACGCATATAGTTGTGGATGTATGGATGTGAATATACGATTGTGATGTGAGGGAATCTGAAGTGATGAGATGGAAATGATGTGATGGGATGAGTATACATATAAATGGAATATGGAATAAGTAATGTAGATTGAGGAGGGATAATGTGGAAAAATGAAAGTTAAAATAGAAATTGTATTGTAAACTGTCTGTAAATGCTGTTTGTAAATGCTGTCTGTAAATGATTGTTTTATGTCAAGAATGCTGGGGGGAGCATTTTGACCGTCTTGTGATTAAGGTCGTGATGAGAAAGTTGCAACTGCTGAGACGGGGAGTCAATGAAGGACGTCTCGCGTAGCAAGGTCGGCCGAGGTCTTGACCAGCCTCGGTGCGATTAAAATGGTGAGCTTCCGGTACGGTGGATGAGGGGCCAAGGAAGCGGCCTATGCGTGAAGCGCTAGGTTACCTGCGAAGGATCCTAGAGGGTGCTGACCATACGGTGCTCGGGCTCTGGGTCGCCTAGGATACCCACGCGTGCGTCGAGGAAGATATTGGAACAGAGTTGGAGTTGTTTTCTGAAATCGAGCATGGATCTGGTTGATTGACCTTGCTGGTCTTCAATGGATGAGTCCATGGCTCCTTATATGGATCTGTTGGTTGATCTTGCTGATCTTCAACGAGAGTCCATCATGTTAAGTGATTATATTGCCAAGTATTATGGGCTAGGAACTATCGAAACGGCTCCTGAGCGTTCTAGTTGCCAATGATGCCATAGATACTCTGATGAAGGAATGATGGGAAATTAAGAATCAATTGGATAAATTGGAAGATGGTGATCAATGATACTATGGTTTTATTAAAGGATTGTTTTAAACTGGTTGAATCTGGTTGAAAAAGGCAATTTCATATTGGGTGTGTGAGTGGTGTGACTAGTTTTATTTTGCATGAACATCCGGCTAGGGGGCCTTGGAACTCTTTTCCTTGGTACCCGGGACAAAACCTAACCAAATTTTTAATTGGATCCCATCACTACAGTGGTTGGGCGGTTGGCTAACCCATGGGATTGGATGGGGTTAGGCTGGACTGATGGATCCGTAAATCGAGACTCAAACTTTTGTTTTTACGATAGTAAAAAAAAAAAAAAAATCCCGGACAGAAACTGTTCTATGGATAGGAATCAACGGCTGTGCCTCTTGAATGGGGAAAAAAGCGTTGATCCCAATGATCCAAGTGCAAGTTTCTTCCTTGAACTGACTAAGTATCTTATAGATGTAATCGGATCATCTCGATCAGAAATAATCTTGACTACGTTAGAGTAAAAAGTTATCCTGGTGGAATCGCCCGTGCTTTCCGGTAGAGGAAGTTTTTCCGGGTTCGGTTTTGGAACAACCGACGGATTAGTCTCTTATCCGGATATCCGTGGGCGAGGCCCCGAGTGTGGGACCCCTGTCCCGCGCGAGAAGCGCTACTTCCGCTGCCAGTACCCTGAATCCGTTGCTCGGTGGGAACAGGGATCTTACAGTTGGTATCAGAGCATTTGGTTAATAAAGATCAACTGAGAAGACAAATATGTCAAAAATTTATCTAGAAAGACAAAAAGGTTATAATTGTGTGATATAATTCATACAATTTGATATTCAAACTGAAACTTGTAATTTGGTAATTGGGTCTTCAAATGGAAGTACCGCAATTAATCCCTGACTTGCTTGAGGCCTAGACATGATGGTATTTACCTTATAATTCCAAGGGCCGTGACTACCCATATATACAGAGAGTATACTGCAGCTCTTTACTGACAGTATATACGAGTAAATCTAAGACTTGAAATTATAAGCGTTAATGCTATCTAGATGATGATTTTGAATGTGATTGATATGATTTTTAATTGTGTTTGAGAATGGATGAATTGATTTGGATTCTGATTGAAAATGCTGATTGAAAAATGTTGATTTTTAAAAAAATTAGTTGAAATATAATGAAACCACAATGAGGGGGAATGGGACGAATCCCTGTGATGATATTCGTAACTAAAATGATGATAATGAATTCAGCAAATCACTATGAGGTTAGTGGGTTGTGCTGTTAGATTGCTACTATTAATACTTGACCGGTAGATCAAGTTAATGGGATGTCAAATTGAGAACTTGCTTGACTGAAATTTCCGTGGAGGAAGGTTCCAAAGGAAACTTTGCGGTCTAATGGATCATTATCATGTTAAAGATATGAATGATATGATCTGAATGAATTGTTATTTAATGATGAGTTCTATATAAGGGATATTTATCCCAGTGTTCTGTTGGGTTGACCAGAATATAAGGAACCCCAGAATAAAATTATATCTTAAGAAAAAGAGCTGTCCTCTACCTTGCGAGATGAGGACATCTCGCACTTTTTAAGTGGGGTAGAATGTAAGATTCCTCCCCAACATTCGAAGCATACAGGGGTAAGAATCTTCCTTTCTGATCTTATAATTATTCCCTCTCTAAAATAAAAGAAAGTTTCTGTTTAAAAAAGGAAGACCCTTTCCCTAGAATACTTCTCAGGAGTCCCACCTGTTTTAAGGCTTTAGAACAATGAGTCCAGAAGTGAGAATCGGTGTTCTGGATACCAAGGTTTTGGTTTTCATTCGAGTACGGCCCAAAAGAAGTTCTTTATCTCTTGGGGAGCATAAGAAGTTATCCCCCAGATATTGTGACCCTTATATCTGAATTCAATGAAAGTAGGTGACTTAGCCTACAAGTTTCTTTTATTCCCTCATCTCAAAATTCTTAATGCCTTCTATAGAAAAATGTGTCAAACTCAAATCATGGAAAGACGGTAAAACTTCAGTGGCAAGTTACCGTTGGCTTCTAGGTTACGCTAGCTCCTTCCTTTATATAAGTCGTAATTTTTACTTGCCGCTCACAGTAATCTTACTCCCATCAATCTCCTTTCTTTCTTAATCTCCTTCATGGCTTGGCAACAGGAATTAGTTTTATCCCTGATGATTTCTCACCTTCAAGACGCAAGAGAGTCTGTGAATGAAAGACTTTATAGAACAGTAGGAGCGCTCACTTTTTCCTCACCTAGGAACTTCTGTAGCGCAGACCAAATGGCGGACCTATCAAAACATAACTAGGGTAACACCCTGGGGTCAGCAGCACTTTCGTAACAATGTCCGCTTGGCCATGGTTATTGAAGCTTTGGGTTTGGGTCCCCGATACTACTGCGTCATGAGATCTAGGCATCTTGGGTTTTCTGAGCGGGTCTTCTTACTGGCGTGTTTTCTTCCTCATGAGAAGATATGCCTTTATCCCGTTTTTGGCTTGCCTCTCAGAGGTCCTTTTGTTAGATCACCTCATACCACTGAGATAGGTGCGGCAATAACCAGCAGAATCATTCCCATAGATGAGTTACCCTATACTTGTGCAGCTTGTGAGGACTGCTTTTGTGACCATATGATGGACGGGCTTATGGAAGTGTAAAGAGTTCTTCTATCTTTACTGTATAAGTTCCGAGAATGAATAAAGTTTAAATCTTGTTCTTATTTTGAATCTTGCTCTCTTTAAGACTTTTCTTGGTGGTTAATCTTGATTAAAATTTTCCTCTAAGTCTCATATTCGTTCACCTTGCGAAATTATCCCAAGTTGCGAGATGAGGACATCTCGCGTTTTTTAAGTGGGGTAGAATGTAAGATTCCTCCCCCAACCCCTTTTTGATGTCTAGTATATTTCCCTGTAATCAATTCCTCTTCTGAAATATAAGAGATCTTGTTTGTGGCTGTTTTAACCTAGAGAGAGAAAATATGCTAGAGAGAGAATATTCAGATTATGAATATTTTTGGATAGAAAATTAACTCATCTTATTAAAATAAGTTCCCCTGAAATAGAAATTCAAAAAGAATTTTCCAATGTGCAATTGGAATTAATTGGAAATAAGTATGAAGAACCTTAGTCTAAGGGTCTAGATTTTCAAAAATTTTTAGATTATGGTCCAATTAAGGTTCCTATGGGCCAATAGCATCAATCCATGTGTAGGGAGGAGATAAATCCAATTTGTAAAAGAAGATACCCAAAAATGAGTAAATGCTCACATAAGATGAAGAGTTGAAAATGTACAAGATTTATTAGTAAAAAAACTATGAGCAATATTAAAAATATGAGATATTTTGGGTATCCAAAAATGAGTAAATGCTCACATAAGATGAAGAGTTGAAAATGTACAAGGTTTATTAGTAAATAAACACATATGTAAGGAAGGGGAGTTCTTTAAAGGAGGTGCATATTTCACATAAGATGAAGAGTTGAAAATGTACAAGGTTTATTAGTAAATAAACACATATGTAAGGAAGGGGAGTTCTTTAAAGGAGGTGCATATTTCACATAAGATGAAGAGTTATGACACATATGTAAGGAAGAGGAGTTCTTTAAAGGAGGTGCATATTTCACATAAGATGAAGAGTTGAAAATGTACAAGGTTTATTAGTAAAAAACTATGAGCAATAAAATTTTGACACATATGTAAGGAAGGGGAATTCTTTAAAGGAGGTGCATATTTCACATGCTTGAATGAGTTTTAAACTCAAAAATAATGTGATATTTTTATCTCTCATCTCTCTTGAACCAAACCAAATCAAAATGGAACCAAACCGAATCAAAAAGTAACCAAACTAGGTCCAAATCTAGTCCAAATTCAACCAAACTGACTTGGAAAATTCTAGAATCAGTTTGTTTGGTTAGGAGCTCAAATTTTCCTATAAATAGAAGCCTCCACTTGTTGAAAAAAATATAGTGTCTTATGCTTTGTCACTCTACTCCACCTAAGCCAAAATATATAGTGTCTTATGCTTTGTCACTCTACTCCACCTAAGCCAAATTAGATAGAGTCTTATGCTTTGTTACTCTACTCGTCTTATGCATTGTTACTCTACTCTACCAAAGCCAAGAGTTGTGAATTCTTTAATAATTCACTAGTTTTGATACTTCTCTCTTTCTTCAATCCCCATTGGTGGCTCCATCAACATACTAAACCAATTGATTGGTTGGGGGCCTCTACCGTGAATAAAGAATCAAGCAAATTATAAGGTAAGTATATTGAATTTTGATCTTTCTATAATTTCTCAATGATTCTCTCTTCTCAACCCCTCTCAAGCTTGAGAAGTTTAATTGGTATGGTTTTTTAAATGCTATTGAAGTTAATTGGTGAATAGTAGTGAAGAGTTACATAATTTAATAAATGCTATAGAAGTTAATTTCCATTTATGTTTAAATTCTAATGGTTTTTATGTAATTTCTCTCTCTCACTCAAGAAATGGTCATACTCATGAACCATTCTCAATCCAAATGAAGCTTTTCATAAAGCCTTTCCTTAATCCAAGATTAAGCTATGCTTGAGGCCAAATTAATGGCTTTTTGCTATGCTTTTAGTTTATGCACATTGATGATTCAATCCATTATGGATTGATGACCCAATTAGAGACCATTCTAATTGTTTTCTTAATGATCCAATTAGAGACCATTATGGATTGATGATCCAATTAGAGACCATTCTAATTATTTCTTTAATAATGAGCTTTATCCCTTAGAAAAAAATTGAGATTTATCAGTCATAGTAGCGGAGCTATGGCAAAATTTTTATAGAAATTACGCATAAAATAAATTCATTCAAAGTATAAAAAGAGGAATTCCTACCATATTCTAGGAACTATCATCCTAGATTAATTAAAAGAATTCTATTATGCATGGAGATGTGGATGTTGCATGTAGATGTAGATGTATGGATGTGAGTGTGAATGTGGAGGTGGATGTATGCATGGGACGTGGATGTATGCATGTAGAAATAGATGTGTAGATGAGGATGTAAATGGAGATGTGGATGGATGCATGTAGATGTAGAGGTATAGATGTAGATGTGAATGGAGATGTGGATGTATACATGTAGATGTAGATGTATAGATGTAGATGTGGATGTGGAGGTGGATGGATGCATGTAGATGTAGATGTATAGATGTAGATGGGAATGGAGATATGGATGTATGCATGTAGATGTAGTTGTGAATGGAGATGTATATGTATACATGTAGATGTAGATGTATAGATGTAGATGTGGATGTGGATGGGGATGTATGCATGTAGATGTAGGTGTATAGACGTAGATGTGGATGTAGAGGTGGATGTATGCATGTAGATGTAGATGTATAGATGTGGATGTGAATGTGGAGTGGATGTATGCATGTAGATGTAGATGTATGGAGGTGAATGTGAATGTGGATGTGGATGTATGCATAGGGATGTAGATGTATGCATGTAGATGTGAATGTACGCATATAGTTGTGGATGTATGGATGTGAATATACGATTGTGATGTGAGGGAATCTGAAGTGATGAGATGGAAATGATGTGATGGGATGAGTATACATATAAATGGAATATGGAATAAGTAATGTAGATTGAGGAGGGATAATGTGGAAAAATGAAAGTTAAAATAGAAATTGTATTGTAAACTGTCTGTAAATGCTGTTTGTAAATGCTGTCTGTAAATGATTGTTTTATGTCAAGAATGCTGGGGGGAGCATTTTGACCGTCTTGTGATTAAGGCCGTGATGAGAAAGTTGCAACTGCTGACGGGGAGTCAATGAAGGACGTCTCGCGTAGCAAGGTCGGCCGAGGTCTTGACCAGCCTCGGTGCGATTAAAATGGTGAGCTTCCGGTACGGTGGATGAGGGGCCAAGGAAGCGGCCTATGCGTGAAGCGCTAGGTTACCTGCGAAGGATCCTAGAGGGTGCTGACCATACGGTGCTCGGGCTCTGGGTCGCCTAGGATACCCACGCGTGCGTCGAGGAAGATATTGGAACAGAGTTGGAGTTGTTTTCTGAAATCGAGCATGGATCTGGTTGATTGACCTTGCTGGTCTTCAATGGATGAGTCCATGGCTCCTTATATGGATCTGTTGGTTGATCTTGCTGATCTTCAACGAGAGTCCATCATGTTAAGTGATTATATTGCCAAGTATTATGGGCTAGGAACTATCGAAACGGCTCCTGAGCGTTCTAGTTGCCAATGATGCCATAGATACTCTGATGAAGGAATGATGGGAAATTAAGAATCAATTGGATAAATTGGAAGATGGTGATCAATGATACTATGGTTTTATTAAAGGATTGTTTTAAACTGGTTGAATCTGGTTGAAAAAGGCAATTTCATATTGGGTGTGTGAGTGGTGTGACTAGTTTTATTTTGCATGAACATCCGGCTAGGGGGCCTTGGAACTCTTTTCCTTGGTACCCGGGACAAAACCTAACCAAATTTTTAATTGGATCCCATCACTACAGTGGTTGGGCGGTTGGCTAACCCATGGGATTGGATGGGGTTAGGCTGGACTGATGGATCCGTAAATCGAGACTCAAACTTTTGTTTTTACGATAGTAAAAAAAAAAAAAAAAATCCCGGACAGAAACTGTTCTATGGATAGGAATCAACGGCTGTGCCTCTTGAATGGGGAAAAAAGCGTTGATCCCAATGATCCAAGTGCAAGTTTCTTCCTTGAACTGACTAAGTATCTTATAGATGTAATCGGATCATCTCGATTAGAAATAATCTTGACTACGTTAGAGTAAAAAGTTATCCTGGTGGAATCGCCCGTGCTTTCCGGTAGAGGAAGTTTTTCCGGGTTCGGTTTTGGAACAACCGACGGATTAGTCTCTTATCCGGATATCCGTGGGCGAGGCCCCGAGTGTGGGACCCCTGTCCCGCGCGAGAAGCGCTACTTCCGCTGCCAGTACCCTGAATCCGTTGCTCGGTGGGAACAGGGATCTTACAGTTGGTATCAGAGCATTTGGTTAATAAAGATCAACTGAGAAGACAAATATGTCAAAAATTTATCTAGAAAGACAAAAAGGTTATAATTGTGTGATATAATTCATACAATTTGATATTCAAACTGAAACTTGTAATTTGGTAATTGGGTCTTCAAATGGAAGTACCGCAATTAATCCCTGACTTGCTTGAGGCCTAGACATGATGGTATTTACCTTATAATTCCAAGGGCCGTGACTACCCATATATACAGAGAGTATACTGCAGCTCTTTACTGACAGTATATACGAGTAAATCTAAGACTTGAAATTATAAGCGTTAATGCTATCTAGATGATGATTTTGAATGTGATTGATATGATTTTTAATTGTGTTTGAGAATGGATGAATTGATTTGGATTCTGATTGAAAATGCTGATTGAAAAATGTTGATTTTTAAAAAAATTAGTTGAAATATAATGAAACCACAATGAGGGGGAATGGGACGAATCCCTGTGATGATATTCGTAACTAAAATGATGATAATGAATTCAGCAAATCACTATGAGGTTAGTGGGTTGTGCTGTTAGATTGCTACTATTAATACTTGACCGGTAGATCAAGTTAATGGGATGTCAAATTGAGAACTTGCTTGACTGAAATTTCCGTGGAGGAAGGTTCCGAAGGAAACTTTGCGGTCTAATGGATCATTATCATGTTAAAGATATGAATGATATGATCTGAATGAATTGTTATTTAATGATGAGTTCTATATAAGGGATATTTATCCCAGTGTTCTGTTGGGTTGACCAGAATATAAGGAACCCCAGAATAAAATTATATCTTAAGAAAAAGAGCTGTCCTCTACCTTGCGAGATGAGGACATCTCGCACTTTTTAAGTGGGGTAGAATGTAAGATTCCTCCCCAACATTCGAAGCATACAGGGGTAAGAATCTTCCTTTCTGATCTTATAATTATTCCCTCTCTAAAATAAAAGAAAGTTTCTGTTTAAAAAAGGAAGACCCTTTCCCTAGAATACTTCTCAGGAGTCCCACCTGTTTTAAGGCTTTAGAACAATGAGTCCAGAAGTGAGAATCGGTGTTCTGGATACCAAGGTTTTGGTTTTCATTCGAGTACGGCCCAAAAGAAGTTCTTTATCTCTTGGGGAGCATAAGAAGTTATCCCCCAGATATTGTGACCCTTATATCTGAATTCAATGAAAGTAGGTGACTTAGCCTACAAGTTTCTTTTATTCCCTCATCTCAAAATTCTTAATGCCTTCTATAGAAAAATGTGTCAAACTCAAATCATGGAAAGACGGTAAAACTTCAGTGGCAAGTTACCGTTGGCTTCTAGGTTACGCTAGCTCCTTCCTTTATATAAGTCGTAATTTTTACTTGCCGCTCACAGTAATCTTACTCCCATCAATCTCCTTTCTTTCTTAATCTCCTTCATGGCTTGGCAACAGGAATTAGTTTTATCCCTGATGATTTCTCACCTTCAAGACGCAAGAGAGTCTGTGAATGAAAGACTTTATAGAACAGTAGGAGCGCTCACTTTTTCCTCACCTAGGAACTTCTGTAGCGCAGACCAAATGGCGGACCTATCAAAACATAACTAGGGTAACACCCTGGGGTCAGCAGCACTTTCGTAACAATGTCCGCTTGGCCATGGTTATTGAAGCTTTGGGTTTGGGTCCCCGATACTACTGCGTCATGAGATCTAGGCATCTTGGGTTTTCTGAGCGGGTCTTCTTACTGGCGTGTTTTCTTCCTCATGAGAAGATATGCCTTTATCCCGTTTTTGGCTTGCCTCTCAGAGGTCCTTTTGTTAGATCACCTCATACCACTGAGATAGGTGCGGCAATAACCAGCAGAATCATTCCCATAGATGAGTTACCCTATACTTGTGCAGCTTGTGAGGACTGCTTTTGTGACCATATGATGGACGGGCTTATGGAAGTGTAAAGAGTTCTTCTATCTTTACTGTATAAGTTCCGAGAATGAATAAAGTTTAAATCTTGTTCTTATTTTGAATCTTGCTCTCTTTAAGACTTTTCTTGGTGGTTAATCTTGATTAAAATTTTCCTCTAAGTCTCATATTCGTTCACCTTGCGAAATTATCCCAAGTTGCGAGATGAGGACATCTCGCGTTTTTTAAGTGGGGTAGAATGTAAGATTCCTCCCCCAACCCCTTTTTGATGTCTAGTATATTTCCCTGTAATCAATTCCTCTTCTGAAATATAAGAGATCTTGTTTGTGGCTGTTTTAACCTAGAGAGAGAAAATATGCTAGAGAGAGAATATTCAGATTATGAATATTTTTGGATAGAAAATTAACTCATCTTATTAAAATAAGTTCCCCTGAAATAGAAATTCAAAAAGAATTTTCCAATGTGCAATTGGAATTAATTGGAAATAAGTATGAAGAACCTTAGTCTAAGGGTCTAGATTTTCAAAAATTTTTAGATTATGGTCCAATTAAGGTTCCTATGGGCCAATAGCATCAATCCATGTGTAGGGAGGAGATAAATCCAATTTGTAAAAGAAGATACCCAAAAATGAGTAAATGCTCACATAAGATGAAGAGTTGAAAATGTACAAGATTTATTAGTAAAAAAACTATGAGCAATATTAAAAATATGAGATATTTTGGGTATCCAAAAATGAGTAAATGCTCACATAAGATGAAGAGTTGAAAATGTACAAGGTTTATTAGTAAATAAACACATATGTAAGGAAGGGGAGTTCTTTAAAGGAGGTGCATATTTCACATAAGATGAAGAGTTGAAAATGTACAAGGTTTATTAGTAAATAAACACATATGTAAGGAAGGGGAGTTCTTTAAAGGAGGTGCATATTTCACATAAGATGAAGAGTTATGACACATATGTAAGGAAGAGGAGTTCTTTAAAGGAGGTGCATATTTCACATAAGATGAAGAGTTGAAAATGTACAAGGTTTATTAGTAAAAAACTATGAGCAATAAAATTTTGACACATATGTAAGGAAGGGGAATTCTTTAAAGGAGGTGCATATTTCACATGCTTGAATGAGTTTTAAACTCAAAAATAATGTGATATTTTTATCTCTCATCTCTCTTGAACCAAACCAAATCAAAATGGAACCAAACCGAATCAAAAAGTAACCAAACTAGGTCCAAATCTAGTCCAAATTCAACCAAACTGACTTGGAAAATTCTAGAATCAGTTTGTTTGGTTAGGAGCTCAAATTTTCCTATAAATAGAAGCCTCCACTTGTTGAAAAAAATATAGTGTCTTATGCTTTGTCACTCTACTCCACCTAAGCCAAAATATATAGTGTCTTATGCTTTGTCACTCTACTCCACCTAAGCCAAATTAGATAGAGTCTTATGCTTTGTTACTCTACTCGTCTTATGCATTGTTACTCTACTCTACCAAAGCCAAGAGTTGTGAATTCTTTAATAATTCACTAGTTTTGATACTTCTCTCTTTCTTCAATCCCCATTGGTGGCTCCATCAACATACTAAACCAATTGATTGGTTGGGGGCCTCTACCGTGAATAAAGAATCAAGCAAATTATAAGGTAAGTATATTGAATTTTGATCTTTCTATAATTTCTCAATGATTCTCTCTTCTCAACCCCTCTCAAGCTTGAGAAGTTTAATTGGTATGGTTTTTTAAATGCTATTGAAGTTAATTGGTGAATAGTAGTGAAGAGTTACATAATTTAATAAATGCTATAGAAGTTAATTTCCATTTATGTTTAAATTCTAATGGTTTTTATGTAATTTCTCTCTCTCACTCAAGAAATGGTCATACTCATGAACCATTCTCAATCCAAATGAAGCTTTTCATAAAGCCTTTCCTTAATCCAAGATTAAGCTATGCTTGAGGCCAAATTAATGGCTTTTTGCTATGCTTTTAGTTTATGCACATTGATGATTCAATCCATTATGGATTGATGACCCAATTAGAGACCATTCTAATTGTTTTCTTAATGATCCAATTAGAGACCATTATGGATTGATGATCCAATTAGAGACCATTCTAATTATTTCTTTAATAATGAGCTTTATCCCTTAGAAAAAAATTGAGATTTATCAGTCATAGTAGCGGAGCTATGGCAAAATTTTTATAGAAATTACGCATAAAATAAATTCATTCAAAGTATAAAAAGAGGAATTCCTACCATATTCTAGGAACTATCATCCTAGATTAATTAAAAGAATTCTATTATGCATGGAGATGTGGATGTTGCATGTAGATGTAGATGTATGGATGTGAGTGTGAATGTGGAGGTGGATGTATGCATGGGACGTGGATGTATGCATGTAGAAATAGATGTGTAGATGAGGATGTAAATGGAGATGTGGATGGATGCATGTAGATGTAGAGGTATAGATGTAGATGTGAATGGAGATGTGGATGTATACATGTAGATGTAGATGTATAGATGTAGATGTGGATGTGGAGGTGGATGGATGCATGTAGATGTAGATGTATAGATGTAGATGGGAATGGAGATATGGATGTATGCATGTAGATGTAGTTGTGAATGGAGATGTATATGTATACATGTAGATGTAGATGTATAGATGTAGATGTGGATGTGGATGGGG
Organism: Cibotium barometz; assembly: GCF_041138505.1. NCBI lineage: Eukaryota > Viridiplantae > Streptophyta > Polypodiopsida > Cyatheales > Cibotiaceae > Cibotium > Cibotium barometz. The sequence goes on from NC_141075.1 coordinate 55,022,451, forward strand.
ATGTATGCATGTAGATGTAGGTGTATAGACGTAGATGTGGATGTAGAGGTGGATGTATGCATGTAGATGTAGATGTATAGATGTGGATGTGAATGTGGAGTGGATGTATGCATGTAGATGTAGATGTATGGAGGTGAATGTGAATGTGGATGTGGATGTATGCATAGGGATGTAGATGTATGCATGTAGATGTGAATGTACGCATATAGTTGTGGATGTATGGATGTGAATATACGATTGTGATGTGAGGGAATCTGAAGTGATGAGATGGAAATGATGTGATGGGATGAGTATACATATAAATGGAATATGGAATAAGTAATGTAGATTGAGGAGGGATAATGTGGAAAAATGAAAGTTAAAATAGAAATTGTATTGTAAACTGTCTGTAAATGCTGTTTGTAAATGCTGTCTGTAAATGATTGTTTTATGTCAAGAATGCTGGGGGGAGCATTTTGACCGTCTTGTGATTAAGGCCGTGATGAGAAAGTTGCAACTGCTGACGGGGAGTCAATGAAGGACGTCTCGCGTAGCAAGGTCGGCCGAGGTCTTGACCAGCCTCGGTGCGATTAAAATGGTGAGCTTCCGGTACGGTGGATGAGGGGCCAAGGAAGCGGCCTATGCGTGAAGCGCTAGGTTACCTGCGAAGGATCCTAGAGGGTGCTGACCATACGGTGCTCGGGCTCTGGGTCGCCTAGGATACCCACGCGTGCGTCGAGGAAGATATTGGAACAGAGTTGGAGTTGTTTTCTGAAATCGAGCATGGATCTGGTTGATTGACCTTGCTGGTCTTCAATGGATGAGTCCATGGCTCCTTATATGGATCTGTTGGTTGATCTTGCTGATCTTCAACGAGAGTCCATCATGTTAAGTGATTATATTGCCAAGTATTATGGGCTAGGAACTATCGAAACGGCTCCTGAGCGTTCTAGTTGCCAATGATGCCATAGATACTCTGATGAAGGAATGATGGGAAATTAAGAATCAATTGGATAAATTGGAAGATGGTGATCAATGATACTATGGTTTTATTAAAGGATTGTTTTAAACTGGTTGAATCTGGTTGAAAAAGGCAATTTCATATTGGGTGTGTGAGTGGTGTGACTAGTTTTATTTTGCATGAACATCCGGCTAGGGGGCCTTGGAACTCTTTTCCTTGGTACCCGGGACAAAACCTAACCAAATTTTTAATTGGATCCCATCACTACAGTGGTTGGGCGGTTGGCTAACCCATGGGATTGGATGGGGTTAGGCTGGACTGATGGATCCGTAAATCGAGACTCAAACTTTTGTTTTTACGATAGTAAAAAAAAAAAAAAAAATCCCGGACAGAAACTGTTCTATGGATAGGAATCAACGGCTGTGCCTCTTGAATGGGGAAAAAAGCGTTGATCCCAATGATCCAAGTGCAAGTTTCTTCCTTGAACTGACTAAGTATCTTATAGATGTAATCGGATCATCTCGATCAGAAATAATCTTGACTACGTTAGAGTAAAAAGTTATCCTGGTGGAATCGCCCGTGCTTTCCGGTAGAGGAAGTTTTTCCGGGTTCGGTTTTGGAACAACCGACGGATTAGTCTCTTATCCGGATATCCGTGGGCGAGGCCCCGAGTGTGGGACCCCTGTCCCGCGCGAGAAGCGCTACTTCCGCTGCCAGTACCCTGAATCCGTTGCTCGGTGGGAACAGGGATCTTACAGTTGGTATCAGAGCATTTGGTTAATAAAGATCAACTGAGAAGACAAATATGTCAAAAATTTATCTAGAAAGACAAAAAGGTTATAATTGTGTGATATAATTCATACAATTTGATATTCAAACTGAAACTTGTAATTTGGTAATTGGGTCTTCAAATGGAAGTACCGCAATTAATCCCTGACTTGCTTGAGGCCTAGACATGATGGTATTTACCTTATAATTCCAAGGGCCGTGACTACCCATATATACAGAGAGTATACTGCAGCTCTTTACTGACAGTATATACGAGTAAATCTAAGACTTGAAATTATAAGCGTTAATGCTATCTAGATGATGATTTTGAATGTGATTGATATGATTTTTAATTGTGTTTGAGAATGGATGAATTGATTTGGATTCTGATTGAAAATGCTGATTGAAAAATGTTGATTTTTAAAAAAATTAGTTGAAATATAATGAAACCACAATGAGGGGGAATGGGACGAATCCCTGTGATGATATTCGTAACTAAAATGATGATAATGAATTCAGCAAATCACTATGAGGTTAGTGGGTTGTGCTGTTAGATTGCTACTATTAATACTTGACCGGTAGATCAAGTTAATGGGATGTCAAATTGAGAACTTGCTTGACTGAAATTTCCGTGGAGGAAGGTTCCGAAGGAAACTTTGCGGTCTAATGGATCATTATCATGTTAAAGATATGAATGATATGATCTGAATGAATTGTTATTTAATGATGAGTTCTATATAAGGGATATTTATCCCAGTGTTCTGTTGGGTTGACCAGAATATAAGGAACCCCAGAATAAAATTATATCTTAAGAAAAAGAGCTGTCCTCTACCTTGCGAGATGAGGACATCTCGCACTTTTTAAGTGGGGTAGAATGTAAGATTCCTCCCCAACATTCGAAGCATACAGGGGTAAGAATCTTCCTTTCTGATCTTATAATTATTCCCTCTCTAAAATAAAAGAAAGTTTCTGTTTAAAAAAGGAAGACCCTTTCCCTAGAATACTTCTCAGGAGTCCCACCTGTTTTAAGGCTTTAGAACAATGAGTCCAGAAGTGAGAATCGGTGTTCTGGATACCAAGGTTTTGGTTTTCATTCGAGTACGGCCCAAAAGAAGTTCTTTATCTCTTGGGGAGCATAAGAAGTTATCCCCCAGATATTGTGACCCTTATATCTGAATTCAATGAAAGTAGGTGACTTAGCCTACAAGTTTCTTTTATTCCCTCATCTCAAAATTCTTAATGCCTTCTATAGAAAAATGTGTCAAACTCAAATCATGGAAAGACGGTAAAACTTCAGTGGCAAGTTACCGTTGGCTTCTAGGTTACGCTAGCTCCTTCCTTTATATAAGTCGTAATTTTTACTTGCCGCTCACAGTAATCTTACTCCCATCAATCTCCTTTCTTTCTTAATCTCCTTCATGGCTTGGCAACAGGAATTAGTTTTATCCCTGATGATTTCTCACCTTCAAGACGCAAGAGAGTCTGTGAATGAAAGACTTTATAGAACAGTAGGAGCGCTCACTTTTTCCTCACCTAGGAACTTCTGTAGCGCAGACCAAATGGCGGACCTATCAAAACATAACTAGGGTAACACCCTGGGGTCAGCAGCACTTTCGTAACAATGTCCGCTTGGCCATGGTTATTGAAGCTTTGGGTTTGGGTCCCCGATACTACTGCGTCATGAGATCTAGGCATCTTGGGTTTTCTGAGCGGGTCTTCTTACTGGCGTGTTTTCTTCCTCATGAGAAGATATGCCTTTATCCCGTTTTTGGCTTGCCTCTCAGAGGTCCTTTTGTTAGATCACCTCATACCACTGAGATAGGTGCGGCAATAACCAGCAGAATCATTCCCATAGATGAGTTACCCTATACTTGTGCAGCTTGTGAGGACTGCTTTTGTGACCATATGATGGACGGGCTTATGGAAGTGTAAAGAGTTCTTCTATCTTTACTGTATAAGTTCCGAGAATGAATAAAGTTTAAATCTTGTTCTTATTTTGAATCTTGCTCTCTTTAAGACTTTTCTTGGTGGTTAATCTTGATTAAAATTTTCCTCTAAGTCTCATATTCGTTCACCTTGCGAAATTATCCCAAGTTGCGAGATGAGGACATCTCGCGTTTTTTAAGTGGGGTAGAATGTAAGATTCCTCCCCCAACCCCTTTTTGATGTCTAGTATATTCCCCTGTAATCAATTCCTTTTCTGAAATATAAGAGATCTTGTTTGTGGCTGTTTTAACCTAGAGAGAGAAAATATGCTAGAGAGAGAATATTCAGATTATGAATATTTTTGGATAGAAAATTAACTCATCTTATTAAAATAAGTTCCCCTGAAATAGAAATTCAAAAAGAATTTTCCAATGTGCAATTGGAATTAATTGGAAATAAGTATAAAGAACCTTAGTCTAAGGGTCTAGATTTTCAGAAATTTTTAGATTATGGTCCAATTAAGGTTCCTATGGGCCAATAGCATCAATCCATGTGTAGGGAGGAGATAAATCCAATTTGTAAAAGAAGATACCCAAAAATGAGTAAATGCTCACATAAGATGAAGAGTTGAAAATGTACAAGATTTATTAGTAAAAAAACTATGAGCAATATTAAAAATATGAGATATTTTGGGTATCCAAAAATGAGTAAATGCTCACATAAGATGAAGAGTTGAAAATGTACAAGGTTTATTAGTAAATAAACACATATGTAAGGAAGGGGAGTTCTTTAAAGGAGGTGCATATTTCACATAAGATGAAGAGTTGAAAATGTACAAGGTTTATTAGTAAATAAACACATATGTAAGGAAGGGGAGTTCTTTAAAGGAGGTGCATATTTCACATAAGATGAAGAGTTATGACACATATGTAAGGAAGAGGAGTTCTTTAAAGGAGGTGCATATTTCACATAAGATGAAGAGTTGAAAATGTACAAGGTTTATTAGTAAAAAACTATGAGCAATAAAATTTTGACACATATGTAAGGAAGGGGAATTCTTTAAAGGAGGTGCATATTTCACATGCTTGAATGAGTTTTAAACTCAAAAATAATGTGATATTTTTATCTCTCATCTCTCTTGAACCAAACCAAATCAAAAAGGAACCAAACCGAATCAAAAAGTAACCAAACTAGGTCCAAATCTAGTCCAAATTCAACCAAACTGACTTGGAAAATTCTAGAATCAGTTTGTTTGGTTAGGAGCTCAAATTTTCCTATAAATAGAAGCCTCCCCTTGTTGAAAAAAATATAGTGTCTTATGCTTTGTCACTCTACTCCACCTAAGCCAAAATATATAGTGTCTTATGCTTTGTCACTCTACTCCACCTAAGCCAAATTAGATAGAGTCTTATGCTTTGTTACTCTACTCCACCTAAGCCAAATTAGATAGAGTCTTATGCTTGTTATTCTACTCCACCTAAGCCAAAATATAGAGTGTCTTATGCATTGTTACTCTACTCTACCTAAGCCAAGAGTTGTGAATTCTTTAATAATTCACTAGTTTTGATACTTCTCTCTTTCTTCAATCCCCATTGGTGGCTCCATCAACATACTAAACCAATTGATTGGTTGGGGGCCTCTACCATGAATAAAGAATCAAGCAAATTATAAGGTAAGTATATTGAATTTTGATCTTTCTATAATTTCTCAATGATTCTCTCTTCTCAACCCCTCTCAAGCTTGAGAAGTTTAATTGGTATGGTTTTTTAAATGCTATTGAAGTTAATTGGTGAATAGTAGTGAAGAGTTACATAATTTAATAAATGCTATAGAAGTTAATTTCCATTTATGTTTAAATTCTAATGGTTTTTATGTAATTTCTCTCTCTCACTCAAGAAATGGTCATACTCATGAACCATTCTCAATCCAAATGAAGCTTTTCATAAAGCCTTTCCTTAATCCAAGATTAAGCTATGCTTGAGGCCAAATTAATGGCTTTTTGCTATGCTTTTAGTTTATGCACATTGATGATTCAATCCATTATGGATTGATGACCCAATTAGAGACCATTCTAATTGTTTTCTTAATGATCCAATTAGAGACCATTATGGATTGATGATCCAATTAGAGACCATTCTAATTATTTCTTTAATAATGAGCTTTATCCCTTAGAAAAAAATTGAGATTTATCAGTCATAGTAGCGGAGCTATGGCAAAATTTTTATAGAAATTACGCATAAAATAAATTCATTCAAAGTATAAAAAGAGGAATTCCTACCATATTCTAGGAACTATCATTCTAGATTAATTAAAAGAATTTTATTATGCATGGAGATGTGGATGTTGCATGTAGATGTAGATGTATGGATGTGAGTGTGAATGTGGAGGTGGATGTATGCATGGGACGTGGATGTATGCATGTAGAAATAGATGTGTAGATGAGGATGTAAATGGAGATGTGGATGGATGCATGTAGATGTAGAGGTATAGATGTAGATGTGAATGGAGATGTGGATGTATACATGTAGATGTAGATGTATAGATGTAGATGTGGATGTGGAGGTGGATGGATGCATGTAGATGTAGATGTATAGATGTAGATGGGAATGGAGATATGGATGTATGCATGTAGATGTAGTTGTGAATGGAGATGTATATGTATACATGTAGATGTAGATGTATAGATGTAGATGTGGATGTGGATGGGGATGTATGCATGTAGATGTAGGTGTATAGACGTAGATGTGGATGTAGAGGTGGATGTATGCATGTAGATGTAGATGTATAGATGTGGATGTGAATGTGGAGTGGATGTATGCATGTAGATGTAGATGTATGGAGGTGAATGTGAATGTGGATGTGGATGTATGCATAGGGATGTAGATGTATGCATGTAGATGTGAATGTACGCATATAGTTGTGGATGTATGGATGTGAATATACGATTGTGATGTGAGGGAATCTGAAGTGATGAGATGGAAATGATGTGATGGGATGAGTATACATATAAATGGAATATGGAATAAGTAATGTAGATTGAGGAGGGATAATGTGGAAAAATGAAAGTTAAAATAGAAATTGTATTGTAAACTGTCTGTAAATGCTGTTTGTAAATGCTGTCTGTAAATGATTGTTTTATGTCAAGAATGCTGGGGGGAGCATTTTGACCGTCTTGTGATTAAGGTCGTGATGAGAAAGTTGCAACTGCTGACGGGGAGTCAATGAAGGACGTCTCGCGTAGCAAGGTCGGCCGAGGTCTTGACCAGCCTCGGTGCGATTAAAATGGTGAGCTTCCGGTACGGTGGATGAGGGGCCAAGGAAGCGGCCTATGCGTGAAGCGCTAGGTTACCTGCGAAGGATCCTAGAGGGTGCTGACCATACGGTGCTCGGGCTCTGGGTCGCCTAGGATACCCACGCGTGCGTCGAGGAAGATATTGGAACAGAGTTGGAGTTGTTTTCTGAAATCGAGCATGGATCTGGTTGATTGACCTTGCTGGTCTTCAATGGATGAGTCCATGGCTCCTTATATGGATCTGTTGGTTGATCTTGCTGATCTTCAACGAGAGTCCATCATGTTAAGTGATTATATTGCCAAGTATTATGGGCTAGGAACTATCGAAACGGCTCCTGAGCGTTCTAGTTGCCAATGATGCCATAGATACTCTGATGAAGGAATGATGGGAAATTAAGAATCAATTGGATAAATTGGAAGATGGTGATCAATGATACTATGGTTTTATTAAAGGATTGTTTTAAACTGGTTGAATCTGGTTGAAAAAGGCAATTTCATATTGGGTGTGTGAGTGGTGTGACTAGTTTTATTTTGCATGAACATCCGGCTAGGGGGCCTTGGAACTCTTTTCCTTGGTACCCGGGACAAAACCTAACCAAATTTTTAATTGGATCCCATCACTACAGTGGTTGGGCGGTTGGCTAACCCATGGGATTGGATGGGGTTAGGCTGGACTGATGGATCCGTAAATCGAGACTCAAACTTTTGTTTTTACGATAGTAAAAAAAAAAAAAAAATCCCGGACAGAAACTGTTCTATGGATAGGAATCAACGGCTGTGCCTCTTGAATGGGGAAAAAAGCGTTGATCCCAATGATCCAAGTGCAAGTTTCTTCCTTGAACTGACTAAGTATCTTATAGATGTAATCGGATCATCTCGATCAGAAATGATCTTGACTACGTTAGAGTAAAAAGTTATCCTGGTGGAATCGCCCGTGCTTTCCGGTAGAGGAAGTTTTTCCGGGTTCGGTTTTGGAACAACCGACGGATTAGTCTCTTATCCGGATATCCGTGGGCGAGGCCCCGAGTGTGGGACCCCTGTCCCGCGCGAGAAGCGCTACTTCCGCTGCCAGTACCCTGAATCCGTTGCTCGGTGGGAACAGGGATCTTACAGTACTGTAAGATCCCTGTTCCCACCGAGCAACGGATTCAGGGTACTGGCAGCGGAAGTAGCGCTTCTCGCGCGGGACAGGGGTCCCACACTCGGGGCCTCGCCCACGGATATCCGGATAAGAGACTAATCCGTCGGTTGTTCCAAAACCGAACCCGGAAAAACTTCCTCTACCGGAAAGCACGGGCGATTCCACCAGGATAACTTTTTACTCTAACGTAGTCAAGATCATTTCTGATCGAGATGATCCGATTACATCTATAAGATACTTAGTCAGTTCAAGGAAGAAACTTGCACTTGGATCATTGGGATCAACGCTTTTTTCCCCATTCAAGAGGCACAGCCGTTGATTCCTATCCATAGAACAGTTTCTGTCCGGGATTTTTTTTTTTTTTTACTATCGTAAAAACAAAAGTTTGAGTCTCGATTTACGGATCCATCAGTCCAGCCTAACCCCATCCAATCCCATGGGTTAGCCAACCGCCCAACCACTGTAGTGATGGGATCCAATTAAAAATTTGGTTAGGTTTTGTCCCGGGTACCAAGGAAAAGAGTTCCAAGGCCCCCTAGCCGGATGTTCATGCAAAATAAAACTAGTCACACCACTCACACACCCAATATGAAATTGCCTTTTTCAACCAGATTCAACCAGTTTAAAACAATCCTTTAATAAAACCATAGTATCATTGATCACCATCTTCCAATTTATCCAATTGATTCTTAATTTCCCATCATTCCTTCATCAGAGTATCTATGGCATCATTGGCAACTAGAACGCTCAGGAGCCGTTTCGATAGTTCCTAGCCCATAATACTTGGCAATATAATCACTTAACATGATGGACTCTCGTTGAAGATCAGCAAGATCAACCAACAGATCCATATAAGGAGCCATGGACTCATCCATTGAAGACCAGCAAGGTCAATCAACCAGATCCATGCTCGATTTCAGAAAATAACTCCAACTCTGTTCCAATATCTTCCTCGACGCACGCGTGGGTATCCTAGGCGACCCAGAGCCCGAGCACCGTATGGTCAGCACCCTCTAGGATCCTTCGCAGGTAACCTAGCGCTTCACGCATAGGCCGCTTCCTTGGCCCCTCATCCACCGTACCGGAAGCTCACCATTTTAATCGCACCGAGGCTGGTCAAGACCTCGGCCGACCTTGCTACGCGAGACGTCCTTCATTGACTCCCCGTCAGCAGTTGCAACTTTCTCATCACGACCTTAATCACAAGACGGTCAAAATGCTCCCCCCAGCATTCTTGACATAAAACAATCATTTACAGACAGCATTTACAAACAGCATTTACAGACAGTTTACAATACAATTTCTATTTTAACTTTCATTTTTCCACATTATCCCTCCTCAATCTACATTACTTATTCCATATTCCATTTATATGTATACTCATCCCATCACATCATTTCCATCTCATCACTTCAGATTCCCTCACATCACAATCGTATATTCACATCCATACATCCACAACTATATGCGTACATTCACATCTACATGCATACATCTACATCCCTATGCATACATCCACATCCACATTCACATTCACCTCCATACATCTACATCTACATGCATACATCCACTCCACATTCACATCCACATCTATACATCTACATCTACATGCATACATCCACCTCTACATCCACATCTACGTCTATACACCTACATCTACATGCATACATCCCCATCCACATCCACATCTACATCTATACATCTACATCTACATGTATACATATACATCTCCATTCACAACTACATCTACATGCATACATCCATATCTCCATTCCCATCTACATCTATACATCTACATCTACATGCATCCATCCACCTCCACATCCACATCTACATCTATACATCTACATCTACATGTATACATCCACATCTCCATTCACATCTACATCTATACCTCTACATCTACATGCATCCATCCACATCTCCATTTACATCCTCATCTACACATCTATTTCTACATGCATACATCCACGTCCCATGCATACATCCACCTCCACATTCACACTCACATCCATACATCTACATCTACATGCAACATCCACATCTCCATGCATAATAAAATTCTTTTAATTAATCTAGAATGATAGTTCCTAGAATATGGTAGGAATTCCTCTTTTTATACTTTGAATGAATTTATTTTATGCGTAATTTCTATAAAAATTTTGCCATAGCTCCGCTACTATGACTGATAAATCTCAATTTTTTTCTAAGGGATAAAGCTCATTATTAAAGAAATAATTAGAATGGTCTCTAATTGGATCATCAATCCATAATGGTCTCTAATTGGATCATTAAGAAAACAATTAGAATGGTCTCTAATTGGGTCATCAATCCATAATGGATTGAATCATCAATGTGCATAAACTAAAAGCATAGCAAAAAGCCATTAATTTGGCCTCAAGCATAGCTTAATCTTGGATTAAGGAAAGGCTTTATGAAAAGCTTCATTTGGATTGAGAATGGTTCATGAGTATGACCATTTCTTGAGTGAGAGAGAGAAATTACATAAAAACCATTAGAATTTAAACATAAATGGAAATTAACTTCTATAGCATTTATTAAATTATGTAACTCTTCACTACTATTCACCAATTAACTTCAATAGCATTTAAAAAACCATACCAATTAAACTTCTCAAGCTTGAGAGGGGTTGAGAAGAGAGAATCATTGAGAAATTATAGAAAGATCAAAATTCAATATACTTACCTTATAATTTGCTTGATTCTTTATTCATGGTAGAGGCCCCCAACCAATCAATTGGTTTAGTATGTTGATGGAGCCACCAATGGGGATTGAAGAAAGAGAGAAGTATCAAAACTAGTGAATTATTAAAGAATTCACAACTCTTGGCTTAGGTAGAGTAGAGTAACAATGCATAAGACACTCTATATTTTGGCTTAGGTGGAGTAGAATAACAAGCATAAGACTCTATCTAATTTGGCTTAGGTGGAGTAGAGTAACAAAGCATAAGACTCTATCTAATTTGGCTTAGGTGGAGTAGAGTGACAAAGCATAAGACACTATATATTTTGGCTTAGGTGGAGTAGAGTGACAAAGCATAAGACACTATATTTTTTTCAACAAGGGGAGGCTTCTATTTATAGGAAAATTTGAGCTCCTAACCAAACAAACTGATTCTAGAATTTTCCAAGTCAGTTTGGTTGAATTTGGACTAGATTTGGACCTAGTTTGGTTACTTTTTGATTCGGTTTGGTTCCTTTTTGATTTGGTTTGGTTCAAGAGAGATGAGAGATAAAAATATCACATTATTTTTGAGTTTAAAACTCATTCAAGCATGTGAAATATGCACCTCCTTTAAAGAATTCCCCTTCCTTACATATGTGTCAAAATTTTATTGCTCATAGTTTTTTACTAATAAACCTTGTACATTTTCAACTCTTCATCTTATGTGAAATATGCACCTCCTTTAAAGAACTCCTCTTCCTTACATATGTGTCATAACTCTTCATCTTATGTGAAATATGCACCTCCTTTAAAGAACTCCCCTTCCTTACATATGTGTTTATTTACTAATAAACCTTGTACATTTTCAACTCTTCATCTTATGTGAAATATGCACCTCCTTTAAAGAACTCCCCTTCCTTACATATGTGTTTATTTACTAATAAACCTTGTACATTTTCAACTCTTCATCTTATGTGAGCATTTACTCATTTTTGGATACCCAAAATATCTCATATTTTTAATATTGCTCATAGTTTTTTTACTAATAAATCTTGTACATTTTCAACTCTTCATCTTATGTGAGCATTTACTCATTTTTGGGTATCTTCTTTTACAAATTGGATTTATCTCCTCCCTACACATGGATTGATGCTATTGGCCCATAGGAACCTTAATTGGACCATAATCTAAAAATTTCTGAAAATCTAGACCCTTAGACTAAGGTTCTTTATACTTATTTCCAATTAATTCCAATTGCACATTGGAAAATTCTTTTTGAATTTCTATTTCAGGGGAACTTATTTTAATAAGATGAGTTAATTTTCTATCCAAAAATATTCATAATCTGAATATTCTCTCTCTAGCATATTTTCTCTCTCTAGGTTAAAACAGCCACAAACAAGATCTCTTATATTTCAGAAAAGGAATTGATTACAGGGGAATATACTAGACATCAAAAAGGGGTTGGGGGAGGAATCTTACATTCTACCCCACTTAAAAAATGCGAGATGTCCTCATCTCGCAACTTGGGATAATTTCGCAAGGTGAACGAATATGAGACTTAGAGGAAAATTTTAATCAAGATTAACCACCAAGAAAAGTCTTAAAGAGAGCAAGATTCAAAATAAGAACAAGATTTAAACTTTATTCATTCTCGGAACTTATACAGTAAAGATAGAAGAACTCTTTACACTTCCATAAGCCCGTCCATCATATGGTCACAAAAGCAGTCCTCACAAGCTGCACAAGTATAGGGTAACTCATCTATGGGAATGATTCTGCTGGTTATTGCCGCACCTATCTCAGTGGTATGAGGTGATCTAACAAAAGGACCTCTGAGAGGCAAGCCAAAAACGGGATAAAGGCATATCTTCTCATGAGGAAGAAAACACGCCAGTAAGAAGACCCGCTCAGAAAACCCAAGATGCCTAGATCTCATGACGCAGTAGTATCGGGGACCCAAACCCAAAGCTTCAATAACCATGGCCAAGCGGACATTGTTACGAAAGTGCTGCTGACCCCAGGGTGTTACCCTAGTTATGTTTTGATAGGTCCGCCATTTGGTCTGCGCTACAGAAGTTCCTAGGTGAGGAAAAAGTGAGCGCTCCTACTGTTCTATAAAGTCTTTCATTCACAGACTCTCTTGCGTCTTGAAGGTGAGAAATCATCAGGGATAAAACTAATTCCTGTTGCCAAGCCATGAAGGAGATTAAGAAAGAAAGGAGATTGATGGGAGTAAGATTACTGTGAGCGGCAAGTAAAAATTACGACTTATATAAAGGAAGGAGCTAGCGTAACCTAGAAGCCAACGGTAACTTGCCACTGAAGTTTTACCGTCTTTCCATGATTTGAGTTTGACACATTTTTCTATAGAAGGCATTAAGAATTTTGAGATGAGGGAATAAAAGAAACTTGTAGGCTAAGTCACCTACTTTCATTGAATTCAGATATAAGGGTCACAATATCTGGGGGATAACTTCTTATGCTCCCCAAGAGATAAAGAACTTCTTTTGGGCCGTACTCGAATGAAAACCAAAACCTTGGTATCCAGAACACCGATTCTCACTTCTGGACTCATTGTTCTAAAGCCTTAAAACAGGTGGGACTCCTGAGAAGTATTCTAGGGAAAGGGTCTTCCTTTTTTAAACAGAAACTTTCTTTTATTTTAGAGAGGGAATAATTATAAGATCAGAAAGGAAGATTCTTACCCCTGTATGCTTCGAATGTTGGGGAGGAATCTTACATTGAAGTTAATTTTCATTTATGTTTAAATTCTAATGATTTTTATGTAAATTCTCTCTCTCACTCAAGAAATGGTCATACTCATGACCCGTTCCTCAATTCAAATCAAGCTTTTCATAAAGCTTTTCCTTAACCCAAGATTAAGCTATGCTTGAGGTCAATTTAATGGCTTTTTTCTATGCTTTTAGTTTATGTATATTGATGATTCAATCCATTATGGATTAATAATCCAATTAGAGATCATTTTAATTATTTCCTTAATGATAAGCATTATCCCTTAGAAAAATTGAGATTTATCAGTCATAGCAGCGGAGCTATGGCAAAATTTTTATAAAAATTATGCATAAAATAATCTCATTAAAAGCATAAAAAGAGGACTTCCTACCATATTCTAGGAATTATCATCCTAGATTAATTGAAAGAATTTCATTATAATCATGGAGAAATTGAATTTTAATATCATGCATAAAGGATAAGTTTTTATATCAAAAGTGTTATTTTTACCATTTTTATTTCATGCATAGAAGTATGCATAATGGATAAATTTTTATATCAAAAGTGTTATTTTTACCATTTTTATTTCATGCATAGAAGTATGCATAATGGATAAATTTTTATATCAAAAGTGTTATTTTTATCATTTTTAATTTTCATGCATAGAAGTATGCATAAAGGAAAATTTTTATATCAAAAGTGTTACTTTTATCATTTTTAATTTTCATGCATAGAAGTATGCATAAAGGAAAAAAATTTATATCAAAAGTGTTACTTTTATCATTTTTAATTTTCATGCATAGAAGTATGCATAAAAGAAAATTTTTATATCAAAAGTGTTACTTTTATCATTTTTAATTTTCATGCATAGAAGTATGCATAAAAGAAAAATTTTTATATCAAAAGTGTTACTTTTATCATTTTTAATTTTCATGCATAGAAGTATGCATAAAAGAAAATTTTTATATCAAAAGTGTTACTTTTATCATTTTTAATTTTCATACATAGAAGTATGCATAAAGGAAAATTTTTTATATCAAAAGTGTTGCTTTTATCATTTTTAATTTTCATGCATAGAAGTATGCATAAAAGAAAATTTTTTATATCAAAAGTGTTACTTTTATCATTTTTAATTTTCATGCATAGAAGTATGCATAAAAGAAAATTTTTTATATCAAAAGTGTTGCTTTTATCATTTTTAATTTTCATGCATAGAAGTATGCATAAAGGAAAAATTTTTATATCAAAAGTGTTACTTTTATCATATTGGATTTCATGCATAGAGGTATGCATAAAAGTTGATTATTTTATTATAAAAGTGTGACTTTTATCATAATTGAATTTCATGCATAGAGGTATGCATAAAAGTTGATTATTTTATTGTAAGAGTGTTACTTTTATCATATTGGATTTCATGCATGTAGGTATGCATAAATGATATTCTTTTTATGCTAAAAGTGTGATTTTCCTCATAAATGGATTTTATGCTTAACTTAGATGCATAAGAGAAATTCTTTTATTCTAAAAGTGTAATTTCCTATCAAATTGAATTTATGCATAAGAAGATGCATAAAAGACTGATTTTAATTTTGAAAGTGTTAGTCTCCTTAAATGGAATTTATGTATAAATAAATGTGTAGAGAAATCTTATATCAAATATAAGAATTCTCTTTTTTTTTTAAAAGGAGATATGAAATGTGATAAGATGTGTATGAGATGTGATAAGATTTGATAAGATGCGTATGGAAAGTGATAGGATGTGATAAGAGGTGTATGAGATGTAAAAAGATGTGATAAGATGTGTATGAGATGTGATAGAATGTGTTAAGATGAGTTAGGATGTGTTAAGATGTATATGGGATGTGTTAGGACGAGAATGGATGTAATATGGTTGTATGAATGTGATGTGGATGTATACATGTAGATGTATATGTATGAATGTGAATGTTGATGTGGATGTGGATGTATGGATGTAGATACGGATGTGTATGTATGTATGTGGATGTGTATGTATGAATGAGGATGTAAAAATGGACGTATGTATATAGATGTGGATGTATGGATGTATGTATGTAGATGTGGATGTATGTATGTAGATGTGGATGTATGGATGTGATTGTGAATGAAGAGGTGGATGTGAATGTATGGATGTAGATACAGATGTGGATGTATGTATGTAGATGTGGATGTATGGATGTGATTGTGAATGAAGAGGTGGATGTGAATGTATGGATGTAGATACGGATGTGGATGTATGTATGTGAATGTGGATGTATGAATGAGGATGTGAAAATGGATGTATGCATGTGAATGTGGATGTATGAATATGAATGTGGATGTGTGGATGTGGAAATGGAGGTATGGATGTATGAATGTAGATGTGGATGTATGCATGTAGATGCGTATGTATGAATGTGAAATTGGATGTATGATGTGGACGTACGAACATGGATATGTATGTAGAATAATGAATATGAAGATGTATGTGAGATAATGTAGTCTATATGAGTGAATGGATGAGAACGAGTACACACTGAATGGAATGTGGAATAAGTAATGTGGTCCGAGAGTGGATAATATGGAAAGACAAGAGTTCGTTATAGAAACTGTATTTGTGACTATTTGTAAATGACTGTTTTATGTCAAGAATGCTGGAGAAGCATTTTGACCGTCTTGAGGATTAAGGTCATGAAGACTGAACTGATAAAGTTGCAACTGCTGACGGAGAGTCAATGGAGGACGTCTCGCGTAGCAAGGTCGATCGAGGTCTTGACCAGCCTCGGCTCGATTTAAATGGTGAGCTTCCGGTACGGTGGATGAGGGACCAAGGAAGCGGCCTATGAGTGAAGCGCTAGGTCACCTGCGAAGGATCCTAGAGGGTGCTGACCATACGGTGCTCGGGCTCTGGGTCGCCGAAGATACCCACACGTGCATCGTGGAAGATATTGGAATAAGGAGTAAGAGTTGTTTTCTGAAACCGGGCATGGATCTGGTTGATTGACCTTGCTGGTCCTCAACAGATGAGTCCATGGCTCTTTTATATGGATCTGTGGGTTGATCTTGCTGATCTTCCACGGAGACTCCATTCTATTATATGAATATATTGCCGGTTACTATGAGCTAGGAACCATGGAAAAGGCCCCTGAGAGAACAGGTGGTGAGCGTTTTGGTTGCCAATGATGCCATAAGTATATCGATGAAAGAATGACTGGAAATAAGGATTCAACCAGAGATTTTGAGGATTGTCATCAGTGACATAATGGTTTTATTAAAGGATTGTTTTAAAGCTAGTTGATGCTAAGAAAAAGGCAATTTCATATTGGGTGTGTAAGTGGTATGACTAGTTTTATGTTTGCATGAACTTCCGGCTAGGGGGCCTTGGAACTCTTTTCCTTGGTACCCGGGACAAAACCTAACCAAATTCCAAATTGGATCCCATCACTACAGTGGTTGGGCGGTTGGCTAACCCATGGGATCGGATGGGGTTAGGATGGATTGATGGATCTGTAAATCGAGATTTAATTTCTATTATTACGATAGTTGAAGTAAATCCCGGATAGAAATTGTTCTATGGATAGGAATCAACGGCTGTGCCTCTTGATGGGGAAAAAAGCGTTGATCCCAATGATCCAAGTGCAAGTTCTTCCTTGATTTGACCAAGTACCGTTAAAGGTGCAGTCAGATCAGTTTGATCAGTAATGATCTTGACTACGTTAGAGTAAAGAGTTATCCTGGTGGAATCGCCCGTGCTTTCCGGGTAAAGGAAGTTTTTCCGGTTTCGGTTTTGGACAAACCGACGGATTAGTCTCTTGTCCGGATATCCGTGGGCGAGGCCCCGAGTGTGGGACCCCTGTCCCGCGCGAGAAGTGCTACTTTCGCTGCTAGTACCCCGAATCCGTTGCTCGGTGGTGTAAGATTCCTCCCCCAACCCCTTTTTGATGTCTAGTATCTTCCCCTGTAATCAACCCTCTTCAGAAATATAAAGACCTTGTTTCTATCTGTTTTAGCCTAGAGAGAGAAAAATATTCTAGAGAGAGAATATTCAGATTTTGAATATTTTTGGATAGAAAAATATCTCTTATAATTCAGATGAGTTCCCCTGAAATAGAAATTCAAAAAGAATTTTCCAATGTACAATTGGAATTAATTGGAAATAGGTATAAAGAACCTTAGTCTAAGGGTCTAGATTTTCAGAAATCTTTAGACTATGGTCCAATTAAGGTTCCTATGGGCCAATAGCATCAATCCATGTGTAGGAAAGAGATAAATCCAAATTTGTAAAAAAGAAGATACCCAAAAATGAGTAAATGCTCACATAAGATGAAGAGTTGAAAATGTACAAGGCTTATTAGTAAAAAACTATGAGCAATATTAAAATGATGCCATTATGACACATATGTAAGGAAGGGGAATTCTTTAAAGGAGGTGCATATTTCACATAAGATGAAGAGTTGAAAATGTACAAGGTTTATTAGTAAAAAAAAACTATGAGCAATATTAAAATGATTCCATTATGACACATATGTAAGGAAGGGGAGTTCTTTAAAGGAGGTGCATATTTCACATGCTTGAATGAGTTTTAAACTCATAAAAATTGAGATATTTCATCTCTCCTCTCTCCTCATTCAAGTCTAGTTCCAAAAAGTTAGCTTAACTGACCTAAAAATGGTCAAATATTGACCAAACTGATTTAGAAAAATCTAGAATCAGTTTGTTTGGTTAGGAGCTCAATTTTTCCTATAAATAGAAGCCTCCCCCTTGTTGAAAAATAGTTAGTGTTTATGCATCGTTACTCTACTCCACCTAAGCCAAGAACTGTGAATTCATTTAATAATTCACTAGTTTTTGAAGCTTCCCTCTTTCTTCAATCCCCATTAGTGGCTCCATCAACATACTTAACCAATTGATTGGTTGGGGGCCTCTACCGTGAACAAAGAATCAAGCAAGTTGTAAGGTAATTAGTGAATATTGATCTTTCTATAATTTCTCAATGTTTCTCTCTTCTCAACCCCTCTCAAGCTTGAGAAGTTTAATTGGTATGGTTTTTCTTTAAATACTATTGAAGTTTGAATAGTAGTGAAGAGTTACATAAGTTAATAAATGCTATTGAAGTTAATTTTCATTTATGTTTAAATTCTAATGATTTTTATGTAAATTCTCTCTCTCACTCAAGAAATGGTCATACTCATGACCCGTTCTCAATCTAAATCAAGCTTTTCATAAAGCTTTTCCTTAACCCAAGATTAAGCTATGCTTGAGGCCAATTTAATGGCTTTTTTCTATGCTTTTAGTTTATGCATATTGATGATTCAATCCACTATAGATTAATGATCCAATTAGAGATCATTTTAATTATTTTCTTAATGATAAGCTTTATCCCTTAGAAAAAAATTGAGATTTATCAGTCATAGCAGCGGAGCTATGGCAAAATTTTTATAAAAATTATGCATAAAATAATTTCATTCAAAGCATAAAAAGAGGACTTCCTACCATATTCTAGGAATTATCATCCTAGATTAATTGAAAGAATTTCATTATAATCATGGAGAAATTGAATTTTAATATCATGCATAAAGGATAATTTTTTTTATATCAAAAGTGTTACTTTTATCATTTTTAATTTTCATGCATAGAAGTATGCATAAAGGAAAAAATTTTATATCAAAAGTGTTACTTTTATCATTTTTAATTTTCATGCATAGAAGTATGCATAAAGGAAAAAAAATTTATATCAAAAGTGTTACTTTTATCATTTTTTAATTTTCATGCATAGAAGTATGCATAAAGGATAATTTTTTTATATTAAAAGTGTTATTTTTATCATTTTTAATTTTCATGCATAGAAGGATGCATAAAGGAAAATTTTTTATATCAAAAGTGTTACTTTTATCATTTTTAATTTTCATGCATAGAAGTATGCATAAAGGATAATTTTTTTATATCAAAAGTGTTACTTTTATCATATTGGATTTCATGCATAGAGGTATGCATAAAAGTTGAATATTTTATTATAAAAGTGTTACTTTTAGCATAATTGAATTTCATGCATAGAGGTATGCATAAAAGATATGGGAAGTGATAAGATATGATAAGATGCATGTGGATGTGGATGTGGATGTATGAATGTGGATGTATGGATGTGAATGTGGATGTGGATGTGGATGTATGAATGTGGATGTATGGATGTGGATGTGGATGTATGAATGTGGATGTATGGATGTGAATGTGGATGTGGATGTGGATGTATGAATGTGGATGTATGGATGCATGAATGTGGATGTATGGATGTGAATGAGGATATAGATGTGGATGTATGGATGTGAATGTGCATGTAGATATGGATGTATATATGTGAATGGAAATGTGGTTGTGGATGTATGTATGCATGTGGATGTGGATATGGATGTGTATGTATGAATGTGGATATGGGATGTGGATGTATAAATGAGGATGTGAAAATGGAGATAAGCATGTAGATGTGGATGCATGAATGTGGATGTATGGATGTGAATGAGGATATAGATGTGGATGTATGGATGTGAATGTGCATGTAGATATCGATGTATATATGTGAATGGGAATGTGGATGTGGATATATGTATGCATGTGGATGTGGATATGGATGCGTATGTATGAATGTGGATATGGGATGTGGATGTATAAATGAGGATGTGAAAATGGAGATAAGCATGTAGATGTGGATGCATGAATGTGGATGTATGGATGTGAATGAGGATATAGATGTGGATGTATGGATGAAATGTGCATGTAGATATGGATGTATAGATGTGAATGGGAATGTGGATGTGGATGTGGATGTATGTATGTATGTATGTGGATGTGGATGTATGAATGAGGACGTGATAATGAATGTATGCATGTGGATGTGGATATGGATGTGTATGTATGAATGCAGATATGGATGTGGATATGGATGTGTATGTATGAATGTGGATATGGGATGTGGAAGTATAAATGAGGATGTGAAAATGGAGTTAAGCATGTAGATGTGGATGTATGGATGTGAATGTGGTTTGGATGTGGATGTATGGATGTGGATATGGATGTGAATATATGATATGTGATGTGAAGGAATCTGAAGTGAAGAGATGGAAAATGATATGATTGGATGAGTACACATATAAATGAAATGTGGAATAAGTAATGTGGATTGTATGAGGGATAATGTGGAAAAATGAGAGTTAATATAGAAATTGTATTTGTAAACTGTTTGTAAATGCTGTTTGTAAATGGCTGTTTTATGTCAAGAATGCTGGGAAAGCATTTTGACCGTCTTGTGATTAAGGTCGTGGAGACCTAACTGATAAAGTTGCAACTGCTGACGGAGAGTCAATGGAGGACGTCTCGCGTAGCAAGGTCGGCCGAGGTCTTGACCAGCCTCGGTTCGATTAAAATGGTGAGCTTCCGGTACGGTGGATGAGGGACCAAGGAAGCGGCCTATGAGTGAAGCGCTAGGTCACCTGCGAAGGATCCTAGAGGGTGCTGACCATACGGTGCTCGGGCTCTGGGTCGCCCAGGATACCCACGCGTGCGTCGAGGAAGATATTGGAATAAGGAGTAAGAGTTGTTTTCTGGAACCGGGCATGGATCTGGTTGACTGACCTTGCTGGTCCTCAACGGATGAGTCCATGGCTCTTTTATATGGATCTGTTGGTTGATCTTGCTGATCTTCAACGAGAGTCCATCTTGATAAGTGATTATATTGTTGAGTATTATGGGCTAGGAACTATTGAAACGGCCCCTGTGTGGACAGGTGGTGAGCGTTCTAGTTGCCAATGATGCCATAGATACTCTGATGAAGGAATGATGGGAAATATTGAATCAACTGGATAAATTGGGAGATTGTGATCAGTGGTACTATGGTTTCATTAAAGGATTGTTTTAAAGTTAGCTGATGCTAAGAAAAAGGCAATTTCATATTGGGTGTGTAAGTGGTGTGACTAGTTTTATGTTTGCATGAACTTCCGGCTAGGGGGCCTTGGAACTCTTTTCCTTGGTACCCGGGACAAAACCTAACCAAATTCCAAATTGGATCCCATCACTACAGTGGTTGGGCGGTTGGCTAACCCATGGGATCGGATGGGGTTAGGCTGGACTGATGGATCCATAAATCGAGACTCAACTTTGTTTTTACGATAGATAAAGTAAATCCCGGATAGAAATTGTTCTATGGATAGGAATCAACGGCTGTGCCTCTTGATGGGGAAAAAAGCGTTGATCCCAATGATCCAAGTGCAAGTTTCTACCTTGATTTGACCAAGTACCGTTAAAGGTGCAGTCAGATCAGTTGATCCGTAATGATCTTGACTACGTTAGAGTAAAGAGTTATCCTGGTGGAATCGCCCATGCTTTCCGAGTAAAGGAAGTTTTTCCAGTTTCGGTTTTGGACAAACCGACGGATTAGTCTCTTGTCCGGATATCCGTGGGCGAGGCCCCGAGTGTGAGACCCCTACCCACGCATGATGTACTACTTCCGCTGCTAGTACCCCGAATCCGTTGCGCGGTGGAGATTGGGATCTCACAGTTGGTATCAGAGCATTTGGTTAATAAAGATCACTTGAGAAGACAAATATGTCAAAAATTTATCAAGAAGCACAAAAAGGTTGTAATTGTGTGATATAATTCATACAATTTGATATTCAAACTGAAATTCGTAATTTGGTAATTGGGTCTTCAGATGGAAGTACCGCAATTATATAGAATCCCTGACTTGCTTGAGGCCTAGACATGATGGTATTTACCTTATAATTCCAAGAGCCACGACTACCCGTATATACCGAGAGTATACTGCAGCTCTTTACTGACAGCATATACGAGTAAATCTAAGACTTGAAATTATAAGCGTTAATGCTATCCAGATGAGGAATTCGAATGTGGTTGATATGATTTTTAATTCTGTTTGAGAATTGATGAATTGAATTGGATTCTGATTGAAAATTCTGATTGAAAAATGATGATTTCTGAAATTAGTTGAAATATAAAAATCTGAACAAAACCACAATGAGGATGAATGGGACGAGTCCCAGTGATGATATTCATAACTGGAATGATGATAATGAATTCAGCAAATCACTATGAGATTAGTGGTTGTGCTGTCAAATTGTTACTGTTAACACTTGATCAGTAGATCAAGTTAAGGGATGACAAATTGAGAACTTGCTTGACTGAAATTCCCATGGAGGAATGTTCAGAAGGAATTTTTTCGGTCTAATGGACCATTATCATGTTAAAGATATGAATGATATGATCTGAATATTAATGATGAGTTCTATATAAGGGATATTTATCCCAGTGTTCTGCTGGGTTGACCAGAATATAAGGAACCCCAAAATAAAATTGGATGTTAAGAAAAAGAGTTGTCCTCTACCTTGCGAGATGAGGACATCTCGCACTTTTTAAGTGGGGTAGAATGTAAGATTCCTCCCCAGCCTTCGAGGTATACAGGAGTAAGAATCTCCCTTTCTGATCTTATAATTATTCCCTCTCTAAAATAAAAGAAAGTTCTGTTTAACAAAGGAAGACCCTTTTCCTAGAATACTTCTCAAGAGTCCCACCTGTTTTAAGGATTCAGAACAATGAGTTCAGAAGTGAGAATTGATGTTTTGGATATCAAGGTTTTGGTCTTCATTCGAGTACGGCCCAAAAGAAGTTCTTTATCTCTTGGGGAGTATATGAAGTTATCCCCCAGATATTGTGAGCCTTATATCTGAATTCAATGAAAGTAGGTGACTTAGCCTACAAGCTTCTTTTATCTCTTCATCTCAAAATTCTTAATGCCTTCTATAGAAAAATGTGTCAAACCCAAATCATGGAAAGACGGTAAAACTTCAGTGGCAAGTTACCGTTGGCTTCTAAGTTACGCTAGCTCCTTCCTTTATATAAGTCGTAACTTTTACTTGTCGCTCACAGTAATCTTACTTCCATCGATCTCCTTTCTTTCTTAATCTCCTTCATGGCTTGGCAACAAGAACTAGTTTTATCCATAATGATTCCTCACCTTCAAGACGCAAGTGAATCTGTGAAGAAGGATTTTATAGAGCAGTATGAGCGCTCACTTTTCCCTCACTTGGGAACTTCTGTAGCGCAAACCAAATGGCGGACCTATCAAGACATAACTAGGGTAACACCCTGGGGTCAGCAGCACTTTCGTAACAATGTCCGCTTGGCCATGGTTATTGAAGCTTTGGGTTTGGGTCCCCGATACTACTGCGTCATGAGATCAAGGCATCCTGGGTTTTCTGAGCGGGTCTTCTTACTGGCGTGTTTTCTTCCTCATGAGAAGATATGCCTTTACCCCGTTTTTGGCTTGCCTCTCAGAGGTCCTTTTGTTAGAACACCTCATACCACTGAGATAGGCGCAGCAATAACCCACAGAATCATTCCCATAGATGAGTTACCTTATACTTGTGCAGCTTGTGAGGACTGCTTTTGTGATCATATGATGGACGGGCTTATGGAAGTGTAAAGAGTTCTTCTATCTTTACTGTATAAGTTCCGAGAATGAATAAAGTTTAAATCTTGTTCTTATTTTGAATCTTGCTCTCTTTAAGACGTTTCTTGGTGGTTAATCTTGATTAAAATTTTCTCTAAGTCTCATATTCGTGAATCTTGCGAAATTATCACAAGTTGCGAGATGAGGACATCTCGCGTTTTTTAAGTGGGGTAGAATGTAAGATTCCTCCCCCAACCCCTTTTTGATGTCTAGTATCTTCCCCTGTAATCAACCCTCTTCAGAAATATAAAGACCTTGTTTCTATCTGTTTTAGCCTAGAGAGAGAAAAATATTCTAGAGAGAGAATATTCAGATTTTGAATATTTTTGGATAGAAAAATATCTCTTATAATTCAGATGAGTTCCCCTGAAATAGAAATTCAAAAAGAATTTTCCAATGTACAATTGGAATTAATTGGAAATAGGTATAAAGAACCTTAGTCTAAGGGTCTAGATTTTCAGAAATCTTTAGACTATGGTCCAATTAAGGTTCCTATGGGCCAATAGCATCAATCCATGTGTAGGAAAGAGATAAATCCAAATTTGTAAAAAAGAAGATACCCAAAAATGAGTAAATGCTCACATAAGATGAAGAGTTGAAAATGTACAAGGCTTATTAGTAAAAAACTATGAGCAATATTAAAATGATGCCATTATGACACATATGTAAGGAAGGGGAATTCTTTAAAGGAGGTGCATATTTCACATAAGATGAAGAGTTGAAAATGTACAAGGTTTATTAGTAAAAAAAAACTATGAGCAATATTAAAATGATTCCATTATGACACATATGTAAGGAAGGGGAGTTCTTTAAAGGAGGTGCATATTTCACATGCTTGAATGAGTTTTAAACTCATAAAAATTGAGATATTTCATCTCTCCTCTCTCCTCATTCAAGTCTAGTTCCAAAAAGTTAGCTTAACTGACCTAAAAATGGTCAAATATTGACCAAACTGATTTAGAAAAATCTAGAATCAGTTTGTTTGGTTAGGAGCTCAATTTTTCCTATAAATAGAAGCCTCCCCCTTGTTGAAAAATAGTTAGTGTTTATGCATCGTTACTCTACTCCACCTAAGCCAAGAACTGTGAATTCATTTAATAATTCACTAGTTTTTGAAGCTTCCCTCTTTCTTCAATCCCCATTAGTGGCTCCATCAACATACTTAACCAATTGATTGGTTGGGGGCCTCTACCGTGAACAAAGAATCAAGCAAGTTGTAAGGTAATTAGTGAATATTGATCTTTCTATAATTTCTCAATGTTTCTCTCTTCTCAACCCCTCTCAAGCTTGAGAAGTTTAATTGGTATGGTTTTTCTTTAAATACTATTGAAGTTTGAATAGTAGTGAAGAGTTACATAAGTTAATAAATGCTATTGAAGTTAATTTTCATTTATGTTTAAATTCTAATGATTTTTATGTAAATTCTCTCTCTCACTCAAGAAATGGTCATACTCATGACCCGTTCTCAATCCAAATCAAGCTTTTCATAAAGCTTTTCCTTAACCCAAGATTAAGCTATGCTTGAGGCCAATTTAATGGCTTTTTTCTATGCTTTTAGTTTATGCATATTGATGATTCAATCCACTATAGATTAATGATCCAATTAGAGATCATTTTAATTATTTTCTTAATGATAAGCTTTATCCCTTAGAAAAAAATTGAGATTTATCAGTCATAGCAGCGGAGCTATGGCAAAATTTTTATAAAAATTATGCATAAAATAATTTCATTCAAAGCATAAAAAGAGGACTTCCTACCATATTCTAGGAATTATCATCCTAGATTAATTGAAAGAATTTCATTATAATCATGGAGAAATTGAATTTTAATATCATGCATAAAGGATAATTTTTTTTATATCAAAAGTGTTACTTTTATCATTTTTAATTTTCATGCATAGAAGTATGCATAAAGGAAAAAATTTTATATCAAAAGTGTTACTTTTATCATTTTTAATTTTCATGCATAGAAGTATGCATAAAGGAAAAAAAATTTATATCAAAAGTGTTACTTTTATCATTTTTTAATTTTCATGCATAGAAGTATGCATAAAGGATAATTTTTTTATATTAAAAGTGTTATTTTTATCATTTTTAATTTTCATGCATAGAAGGATGCATAAAGGAAAATTTTTTATATCAAAAGTGTTACTTTTATCATTTTTAATTTTCATGCATAGAAGTATGCATAAAGGATAATTTTTTTATATCAAAAGTGTTACTTTTATCATATTGGATTTCATGCATAGAGGTATGCATAAAAGTTGAATATTTTATTATAAAAGTGTTACTTTTAGCATAATTGAATTTCATGCATAGAGGTATGCATAAAAGATATGGGAAGTGATAAGATATGATAAGATGCATGTGGATGTGGATGTGGATGTATGAATGTGGATGTATGGATGTGAATGTGGATGTGGATGTGGATGTATGAATGTGGATGTATGGATGTGGATGTGGATGTATGAATGTGGATGTATGGATGTGAATGTGGATGTGGATGTGGATGTATGAATGTGGATGTATGGATGCATGAATGTGGATGTATGGATGTGAATGAGGATATAGATGTGGATGTATGGATGTGAATGTGCATGTAGATATGGATGTATATATGTGAATGGAAATGTGGTTGTGGATGTATGTATGCATGTGGATGTGGATATGGATGTGTATGTATGAATGTGGATATGGGATGTGGATGTATAAATGAGGATGTGAAAATGGAGATAAGCATGTAGATGTGGATGCATGAATGTGGATGTATGGATGTGAATGAGGATATAGATGTGGATGTATGGATGTGAATGTGCATGTAGATATCGATGTATATATGTGAATGGGAATGTGGATGTGGATATATGTATGCATGTGGATGTGGATATGGATGCGTATGTATGAATGTGGATATGGGATGTGGATGTATAAATGAGGATGTGAAAATGGAGATAAGCATGTAGATGTGGATGCATGAATGTGGATGTATGGATGTGAATGAGGATATAGATGTGGATGTATGGATGAAATGTGCATGTAGATATGGATGTATAGATGTGAATGGGAATGTGGATGTGGATGTGGATGTATGTATGTATGTATGTGGATGTGGATGTATGAATGAGGACGTGATAATGAATGTATGCATGTGGATGTGGATATGGATGTGTATGTATGAATGCAGATATGGATGTGGATATGGATGTGTATGTATGAATGTGGATATGGGATGTGGAAGTATAAATGAGGATGTGAAAATGGAGTTAAGCATGTAGATGTGGATGTATGGATGTGAATGTGGTTTGGATGTGGATGTATGGATGTGGATATGGATGTGAATATATGATATGTGATGTGAAGGAATCTGAAGTGAAGAGATGGAAAATGATATGATTGGATGAGTACACATATAAATGAAATGTGGAATAAGTAATGTGGATTGTATGAGGGATAATGTGGAAAAATGAGAGTTAATATAGAAATTGTATTTGTAAACTGTTTGTAAATGCTGTTTGTAAATGGCTGTTTTATGTCAAGAATGCTGGGAAAGCATTTTGACCGTCTTGTGATTAAGGTCGTGGAGACCTAACTGATAAAGTTGCAACTGCTGACGGAGAGTCAATGGAGGACGTCTCGCGTAGCAAGGTCGGCCGAGGTCTTGACCAGCCTCGGTTCGATTAAAATGGTGAGCTTCCGGTACGGTGGATGAGGGACCAAGGAAGCGGCCTATGAGTGAAGCGCTAGGTCACCTGCGAAGGATCCTAGAGGGTGCTGACCATACGGTGCTCGGGCTCTGGGTCGCCCAGGATACCCACGCGTGCGTCGAGGAAGATATTGGAATAAGGAGTAAGAGTTGTTTTCTGGAACCGGGCATGGATCTGGTTGACTGACCTTGCTGGTCCTCAACGGATGAGTCCATGGCTCTTTTATATGGATCTGTTGGTTGATCTTGCTGATCTTCAACGAGAGTCCATCTTGATAAGTGATTATATTGTTGAGTATTATGGGCTAGGAACTATTGAAACGGCCCCTGTGTGGACAGGTGGTGAGCGTTCTAGTTGCCAATGATGCCATAGATACTCTGATGAAGGAATGATGGGAAATATTGAATCAACTGGATAAATTGGGAGATTGTGATCAGTGGTACTATGGTTTCATTAAAGGATTGTTTTAAAGTTAGCTGATGCTAAGAAAAAGGCAATTTCATATTGGGTGTGTAAGTGGTGTGACTAGTTTTATGTTTGCATGAACTTCCGGCTAGGGGGCCTTGGAACTCTTTTCCTTGGTACCCGGGACAAAACCTAACCAAATTCCAAATTGGATCCCATCACTACAGTGGTTGGGCGGTTGGCTAACCCATGGGATCGGATGGGGTTAGGCTGGACTGATGGATCCATAAATCGAGACTCAACTTTGTTTTTACGATAGATAAAGTAAATCCCGGATAGAAATTGTTCTATGGATAGGAATCAACGGCTGTGCCTCTTGATGGGGAAAAAAGCGTTGATCCCAATGATCCAAGTGCAAGTTTCTACCTTGATTTGACCAAGTACCGTTAAAGGTGCAGTCAGATCAGTTGATCCGTAATGATCTTGACTACGTTAGAGTAAAGAGTTATCCTGGTGGAATCGCCCATGCTTTCCGAGTAAAGGAAGTTTTTCCAGTTTCGGTTTTGGACAAACCGACGGATTAGTCTCTTGTCCGGATATCCGTGGGCGAGGCCCCGAGTGTGAGACCCCTACCCACGCATGATGTACTACTTCCGCTGCTAGTACCCCGAATCCGTTGCGCGGTGGAGATTGGGATCTCACAGTTGGTATCAGAGCATTTGGTTAATAAAGATCACTTGAGAAGACAAATATGTCAAAAATTTATCAAGAAGCACAAAAAGGTTGTAATTGTGTGATATAATTCATACAATTTGATATTCAAACTGAAATTCGTAATTTGGTAATTGGGTCTTCAGATGGAAGTACCGCAATTATATAGAATCCCTGACTTGCTTGAGGCCTAGACATGATGGTATTTACCTTATAATTCCAAGAGCCACGACTACCCGTATATACCGAGAGTATACTGCAGCTCTTTACTGACAGCATATACGAGTAAATCTAAGACTTGAAATTATAAGCGTTAATGCTATCCAGATGAGGAATTCGAATGTGGTTGATATGATTTTTAATTCTGTTTGAGAATTGATGAATTGAATTGGATTCTGATTGAAAATTCTGATTGAAAAATGATGATTTCTGAAATTAGTTGAAATATAAAAATCTGAACAAAACCACAATGAGGATGAATGGGACGAGTCCCAGTGATGATATTCATAACTGGAATGATGATAATGAATTCAGCAAATCACTATGAGATTAGTGGTTGTGCTGTCAAATTGTTACTGTTAACACTTGATCAGTAGATCAAGTTAAGGGATGACAAATTGAGAACTTGCTTGACTGAAATTCCCATGGAGGAATGTTCAGAAGGAATTTTTTCGGTCTAATGGACCATTATCATGTTAAAGATATGAATGATATGATCTGAATATTAATGATGAGTTCTATATAAGGGATATTTATCCCAGTGTTCTGCTGGGTTGACCAGAATATAAGGAACCCCAAAATAAAATTGGATGTTAAGAAAAAGAGTTGTCCTCTACCTTGCGAGATGAGGACATCTCGCACTTTTTAAGTGGGGTAGAATGTAAGATTCCTCCCCAGCCTTCGAGGTATACAGGAGTAAGAATCTCCCTTTCTGATCTTATAATTATTCCCTCTCTAAAATAAAAGAAAGTTCTGTTTAACAAAGGAAGACCCTTTTCCTAGAATACTTCTCAAGAGTCCCACCTGTTTTAAGGATTCAGAACAATGAGTTCAGAAGTGAGAATTGATGTTTTGGATATCAAGGTTTTGGTCTTCATTCGAGTACGGCCCAAAAGAAGTTCTTTATCTCTTGGGGAGTATATGAAGTTATCCCCCAGATATTGTGAGCCTTATATCTGAATTCAATGAAAGTAGGTGACTTAGCCTACAAGCTTCTTTTATCTCTTCATCTCAAAATTCTTAATGCCTTCTATAGAAAAATGTGTCAAACCCAAATCATGGAAAGACGGTAAAACTTCAGTGGCAAGTTACCGTTGGCTTCTAAGTTACGCTAGCTCCTTCCTTTATATAAGTCGTAACTTTTACTTGTCGCTCACAGTAATCTTACTTCCATCGATCTCCTTTCTTTCTTAATCTCCTTCATGGCTTGGCAACAAGAACTAGTTTTATCCATAATGATTCCTCACCTTCAAGACGCAAGTGAATCTGTGAAGAAGGATTTTATAGAGCAGTATGAGCGCTCACTTTTCCCTCACTTGGGAACTTCTGTAGCGCAAACCAAATGGCGGACCTATCAAGACATAACTAGGGTAACACCCTGGGGTCAGCAGCACTTTCGTAACAATGTCCGCTTGGCCATGGTTATTGAAGCTTTGGGTTTGGGTCCCCGATACTACTGCGTCATGAGATCAAGGCATCCTGGGTTTTCTGAGCGGGTCTTCTTACTGGCGTGTTTTCTTCCTCATGAGAAGATATGCCTTTACCCCGTTTTTGGCTTGCCTCTCAGAGGTCCTTTTGTTAGAACACCTCATACCACTGAGATAGGCGCAGCAATAACCCACAGAATCATTCCCATAGATGAGTTACCTTATACTTGTGCAGCTTGTGAGGACTGCTTTTGTGATCATATGATGGACGGGCTTATGGAAGTGTAAAGAGTTCTTCTATCTTTACTGTATAAGTTCCGAGAATGAATAAAGTTTAAATCTTGTTCTTATTTTGAATCTTGCTCTCTTTAAGACGTTTCTTGGTGGTTAATCTTGATTAAAATTTTCTCTAAGTCTCATATTCGTGAATCTTGCGAAATTATCACAAGTTGCGAGATGAGGACATCTCGCGTTTTTTAAGTGGGGTAGAATGTAAGATTCCTCCCCCAACCCCTTTTTGATGTCTAGTATCTTCCCCTGTAATCAACCCTCTTCAGAAATATAAAGACCTTGTTTCTATCTGTTTTAGCCTAGAGAGAGAAAAATATTCTAGAGAGAGAATATTCAGATTTTGAATATTTTTGGATAGAAAAATATCTCTTATAATTCAGATGAGTTCCCCTGAAATAGAAATTCAAAAAGAATTTTCCAATGTACAATTGGAATTAATTGGAAATAGGTATAAAGAACCTTAGTCTAAGGGTCTAGATTTTCAGAAATCTTTAGACTATGGTCCAATTAAGGTTCCTATGGGCCAATAGCATCAATCCATGTGTAGGAAAGAGATAAATCCAAATTTGTAAAAAAGAAGATACCCAAAAATGAGTAAATGCTCACATAAGATGAAGAGTTGAAAATGTACAAGGCTTATTAGTAAAAAACTATGAGCAATATTAAAATGATGCCATTATGACACATATGTAAGGAAGGGGAATTCTTTAAAGGAGGTGCATATTTCACATAAGATGAAGAGTTGAAAATGTACAAGGTTTATTAGTAAAAAAAAACTATGAGCAATATTAAAATGATTCCATTATGACACATATGTAAGGAAGGGGAGTTCTTTAAAGGAGGTGCATATTTCACATGCTTGAATGAGTTTTAAACTCATAAAAATTGAGATATTTCATCTCTCCTCTCTCCTCATTCAAGTCTAGTTCCAAAAAGTTAGCTTAACTGACCTAAAAATGGTCAAATATTGACCAAACTGATTTAGAAAAATCTAGAATCAGTTTGTTTGGTTAGGAGCTCAATTTTTCCTATAAATAGAAGCCTCCCCCTTGTTGAAAAATAGTTAGTGTTTATGCATCGTTACTCTACTCCACCTAAGCCAAGAACTGTGAATTCATTTAATAATTCACTAGTTTTTGAAGCTTCCCTCTTTCTTCAATCCCCATTAGTGGCTCCATCAACATACTTAACCAATTGATTGGTTGGGGGCCTCTACCGTGAACAAAGAATCAAGCAAGTTGTAAGGTAATTAGTGAATATTGATCTTTCTATAATTTCTCAATGTTTCTCTCTTCTCAACCCCTCTCAAGCTTGAGAAGTTTAATTGGTATGGTTTTTCTTTAAATACTATTGAAGTTTGAATAGTAGTGAAGAGTTACATAAGTTAATAAATGCTATTGAAGTTAATTTTCATTTATGTTTAAATTCTAATGATTTTTATGTAAATTCTCTCTCTCACTCAAGAAATGGTCATACTCATGACCCGTTCTCAATCCAAATCAAGCTTTTCATAAAGCTTTTCCTTAACCCAAGATTAAGCTATGCTTGAGGCCAATTTAATGGCTTTTTTCTATGCTTTTAGTTTATGCATATTGATGATTCAATCCACTATAGATTAATGATCCAATTAGAGATCATTTTAATTATTTTCTTAATGATAAGCTTTATCCCTTAGAAAAAAATTGAGATTTATCAGTCATAGCAGCGGAGCTATGGCAAAATTTTTATAAAAATTATGCATAAAATAATTTCATTCAAAGCATAAAAAGAGGACTTCCTACCATATTCTAGGAATTATCATCCTAGATTAATTGAAAGAATTTCATTATAATCATGGAGAAATTGAATTTTAATATCATGCATAAAGGATAATTTTTTTTATATCAAAAGTGTTACTTTTATCATTTTTAATTTTCATGCATAGAAGTATGCATAAAGGAAAAAATTTTATATCAAAAGTGTTACTTTTATCATTTTTAATTTTCATGCATAGAAGTATGCATAAAGGAAAAAAAATTTATATCAAAAGTGTTACTTTTATCATTTTTTAATTTTCATGCATAGAAGTATGCATAAAGGATAATTTTTTTATATTAAAAGTGTTATTTTTATCATTTTTAATTTTCATGCATAGAAGGATGCATAAAGGAAAATTTTTTATATCAAAAGTGTTACTTTTATCATTTTTAATTTTCATGCATAGAAGTATGCATAAAGGATAATTTTTTTATATCAAAAGTGTTACTTTTATCATATTGGATTTCATGCATAGAGGTATGCATAAAAGTTGAATATTTTATTATAAAAGTGTTACTTTTAGCATAATTGAATTTCATGCATAGAGGTATGCATAAAAGATATGGGAAGTGATAAGATATGATAAGATGCATGTGGATGTGGATGTGGATGTATGAATGTGGATGTATGGATGTGAATGTGGATGTGGATGTGGATGTATGAATGTGGATGTATGGATGTGGATGTGGATGTATGAATGTGGATGTATGGATGTGAATGTGGATGTGGATGTGGATGTATGAATGTGGATGTATGGATGCATGAATGTGGATGTATGGATGTGAATGAGGATATAGATGTGGATGTATGGATGTGAATGTGCATGTAGATATGGATGTATATATGTGAATGGAAATGTGGTTGTGGATGTATGTATGCATGTGGATGTGGATATGGATGTGTATGTATGAATGTGGATATGGGATGTGGATGTATAAATGAGGATGTGAAAATGGAGATAAGCATGTAGATGTGGATGCATGAATGTGGATGTATGGATGTGAATGAGGATATAGATGTGGATGTATGGATGTGAATGTGCATGTAGATATCGATGTATATATGTGAATGGGAATGTGGATGTGGATATATGTATGCATGTGGATGTGGATATGGATGCGTATGTATGAATGTGGATATGGGATGTGGATGTATAAATGAGGATGTGAAAATGGAGATAAGCATGTAGATGTGGATGCATGAATGTGGATGTATGGATGTGAATGAGGATATAGATGTGGATGTATGGATGAAATGTGCATGTAGATATGGATGTATAGATGTGAATGGGAATGTGGATGTGGATGTGGATGTATGTATGTATGTATGTGGATGTGGATGTATGAATGAGGACGTGATAATGAATGTATGCATGTGGATGTGGATATGGATGTGTATGTATGAATGCAGATATGGATGTGGATATGGATGTGTATGTATGAATGTGGATATGGGATGTGGAAGTATAAATGAGGATGTGAAAATGGAGTTAAGCATGTAGATGTGGATGTATGGATGTGAATGTGGTTTGGATGTGGATGTATGGATGTGGATATGGATGTGAATATATGATATGTGATGTGAAGGAATCTGAAGTGAAGAGATGGAAAATGATATGATTGGATGAGTACACATATAAATGAAATGTGGAATAAGTAATGTGGATTGTATGAGGGATAATGTGGAAAAATGAGAGTTAATATAGAAATTGTATTTGTAAACTGTTTGTAAATGCTGTTTGTAAATGGCTGTTTTATGTCAAGAATGCTGGGAAAGCATTTTGACCGTCTTGTGATTAAGGTCGTGGAGACCTAACTGATAAAGTTGCAACTGCTGACGGAGAGTCAATGGAGGACGTCTCGCGTAGCAAGGTCGGCCGAGGTCTTGACCAGCCTCGGTTCGATTAAAATGGTGAGCTTCCGGTACGGTGGATGAGGGACCAAGGAAGCGGCCTATGAGTGAAGCGCTAGGTCACCTGCGAAGGATCCTAGAGGGTGCTGACCATACGGTGCTCGGGCTCTGGGTCGCCCAGGATACCCACGCGTGCGTCGAGGAAGATATTGGAATAAGGAGTAAGAGTTGTTTTCTGGAACCGGGCATGGATCTGGTTGACTGACCTTGCTGGTCCTCAACGGATGAGTCCATGGCTCTTTTATATGGATCTGTTGGTTGATCTTGCTGATCTTCAACGAGAGTCCATCTTGATAAGTGATTATATTGTTGAGTATTATGGGCTAGGAACTATTGAAACGGCCCCTGTGTGGACAGGTGGTGAGCGTTCTAGTTGCCAATGATGCCATAGATACTCTGATGAAGGAATGATGGGAAATATTGAATCAACTGGATAAATTGGGAGATTGTGATCAGTGGTACTATGGTTTCATTAAAGGATTGTTTTAAAGTTAGCTGATGCTAAGAAAAAGGCAATTTCATATTGGGTGTGTAAGTGGTGTGACTAGTTTTATGTTTGCATGAACTTCCGGCTAGGGGGCCTTGGAACTCTTTTCCTTGGTACCCGGGACAAAACCTAACCAAATTCCAAATTGGATCCCATCACTACAGTGGTTGGGCGGTTGGCTAACCCATGGGATCGGATGGGGTTAGGCTGGACTGATGGATCCATAAATCGAGACTCAACTTTGTTTTTACGATAGATAAAGTAAATCCCGGATAGAAATTGTTCTATGGATAGGAATCAACGGCTGTGCCTCTTGATGGGGAAAAAAGCGTTGATCCCAATGATCCAAGTGCAAGTTTCTACCTTGATTTGACCAAGTACCGTTAAAGGTGCAGTCAGATCAGTTGATCCGTAATGATCTTGACTACGTTAGAGTAAAGAGTTATCCTGGTGGAATCGCCCATGCTTTCCGAGTAAAGGAAGTTTTTCCAGTTTCGGTTTTGGACAAACCGACGGATTAGTCTCTTGTCCGGATATCCGTGGGCGAGGCCCCGAGTGTGAGACCCCTACCCACGCATGATGTACTACTTCCGCTGCTAGTACCCCGAATCCGTTGCGCGGTGGAGATTGGGATCTCACAGGTGGGAACAGGGATCTCACAGTTGGTATCAGAGCGGTTTTGAAAACTAATAAAGATAATTAAATTCTTATCTGAAATTGGTAATAAGAATTCAGAAACAGCATTTTCATAATGTATTTTCATTCCGTAAGCTTCTTTAATGAAGAAATTTTAATCAAAGAAATTGTTTTTATAGATGGAAGTTCCACATTTATCTGGTATTCCCGACCTCACCCAGTCTCAAGATATGATTGCATTTGCCTTCGAGCATCTCATCTCTTCCGCTTCAATTCAAACAAGCCGAGCAAGACTCGCACGCCATTTCGCGGATTTATATTTTCCTACCCCAGCGGAGAGAATACAACATAAGTGGTTTGCAGGGCAATATGTCCACGCCCATTGCAACCGCCATACAATGCTGTGGCAGAATCTCTCATTGACTATGATCCTGTTAAAGCTGAAAATGGTGCGTGGTGTCATTCTATATCATTCGGCACCTCAAAATTTCAGACTTTCATGTCGAATTTATAGACTCCTTAGTCGATTTATCCCTAAGGAGAAAATAATAACTCCCTTCGCAGTTAGAGAACTTATGTAACAGGGCATGACTATGGCCCAGTACCGTCGTCTTATGCGTCTCTCGAAGAGATTTTGAATTTTGGAGCCGAGCCACTCTATGTAATTATTGCAACTTGTATATAAATATACAAATGTTTTTTTTTAAACGGACGATCGGATAAAGAAAAATCTATTTATCAGACTTAAGTCATAGATCTCCAATAAGATCAACTGAGGAGAAAATTATGTCAAAAGTTTATCAAGACGCACAAAAAGGTTGTAATTGTTTGATATAATTCATACAAATTGTTAATTCAAATTGAAATTCGTAAATTAGTAATTGGGTCTTCAATTGGAAGTACCGCAATTGTATGGAACCCTGACTTGCTTGAGACCTAGGCATGATGGTATTTACCTTATAGTTTCGAGTATCATGACTATCCGTATATACCGAGGGTATAACTGCAGCTCTTTACCGACAGTATATACGAGTAAATCTAAGACTTGAAATTATAAGCGTTAATGCTATCCAGATGATGATTTTGAATGTGGTTGATATGATTTTTAATTCTGTTTGGGAACTGATGAATTGATTTGGATTCTGATTGAAAAATGATGATCCTTGAAAATGGGTTGAAATGTAATAAGCTGAGCGAAACCACAATGTGGATGATTGGGACGAGTCCCTGTAATGATAAATGATGAAAATGATTCAGCAAATCACTATGAGATTAGTGGATTATGTTGTCAAATTGCTACTGTTAATACTTGAGACGGTAGATCAAGTTAAGGGATGACAAATTGAGAACTTGCTTAACTTAAATTCCGTGGAGGAATGTTCAGAAGGAAATTTTTGGTCTAATGGACCATTATCGTGTTAAAGATATGAATGATATGATCTGAATGAATTGTTATTTAATGATGAATTCTATATAAGGGATATTTATCCCCATATTCTATTGGGTTGACCGGAATATAAGGAACCCCAGAATAAATTGGATATTAAGCAAAAAAGTTGTCCTCTACTTGCGAGATGAGGACATCTTGCACCTTTTAAGTGGGGTAGAATGTAAGATTCTCCCCCAGCCTTAGAGGTATACAGGAGTAAGAATCTCCCTTTCTGATCTTATAATTATTCTCTCTCTAAAATAAAAAAAGATTATTCTCCCCCAGCCTTAGAGGTATACAGGAGTAAGAAGCTCCCTTTCTGATCTTATAATTATTCTCTCTCTAAAATAAAAAAAGATTCTGTTTAAAAAAGGAAGAACCTTTTTCCTGAATACTTCTCAAGAGTCCCACCTGTTTTAAGGATTCAGAACAACGAGTTCAGAAGTGAGAATCAATGTTTTGGATATCAAGGTTTTGGTCTCGAGTACGACCTAAAAGAAGTTCTTTATCTCTTGGAAAGTATAAGAAGTTATCTCCCAGATATTGTGGACCAAAGAAAGTAGGTGATTTAGCTTACGAACTTCTTTTATCTCCTCGTCTCAAAGTTCTGAATGCCTTCTATAGAAAAATGTGCCAAACCCAAATCATGGAAAGACGGTAAAACTTCAGTGGCAAGTTACCGTTGGCTTCTAAGTTACGCTAGCTCCTTCCTTTATATAAATCATAACTTTTACTTGTCCTTCACAGTAATCTTACTTCCATCGATCTTCTTTCTTTCTTAATCTCCTTCATGGCTTGGCAACAAGAATTAGTTTTATCCATAATGATTCCTCACCTTCAAGACGCAAGTGAGTCTATGAAGAAGGATTTTATAGAACAGTATGAGCGCTCACTTTTTCCTCACCTAGGAACTTCTGTAGCACAGACCAAATGGCGGACCTATCAAGACATAACTAGGGTAACACCCTGGGGTCAGCAGCACTTTCGTAACAATGTCCGCTTGGCCATGGTTATCGAAGCCTTGGGTTTGGGTCCTCGATACTACTGCGTCATGAGATCAAGACATCTTGGGTTTTCTGAGCGGGTCTTCTTACTGGCGTGTTTTCTTCCTCATCAGAAGATATGCCTTTACCCCGTTTTTGGCTTGCCTCTCAGAGGTCCTTTTGTTAGAACACCTCATACCACTGAGATAGGCGCAGCAATAACCCACAGAATCATTCCCATAGATGAGTTACTTATACTTGTGCAACTTGTGAGGACTGCTTTTGTGACCATATGATGGACGGGCTTATGGAAGTGTAAAGAGTTCCTCTATCTTTACTGTATAAGTTCCGAGAATGAATAAAGTTTAAATCTTGTTCGTATTTTGAATCTTGCTCTCTTTAAGACTTATCTTGGTGGTTAATCTTGATTAAAATTTTTCTCTAAGTCTCATATTCGTGAATCTTGCGAAATTATCACAAGTTGCGAGATGAGGACATCTCGCGTTTTTTTTAAGTGGGGTAGAATGTAAGATTCCTCCCCCAACCCCTTTTTGATGTCTAGTATCTTCCCCTGTAATCAACCCTCTTCAGAAATATAAAGACCCTGTTGCTAACTATTTTAGCCTAGAGAGAGGAAAATTATTCTAGAGAGAGAATATTCAGATTTTGAATATTTTTGGATAGAAAAATATCTCTTATAATTCAGATGAGTTCCCCTGAAACAGAAATTCAAAAAGAATTTTCCAATGTGCAATTGGAATTAATTGGAAATAGGTATAAAGAACCTTAGTCTAAGGGTCTAGATTTTCAAAAATCTTTAGACTATGGTCCAATTAAGGTTCCTATGGGCCAATAGCATCAATCCATGTGTAGGGAAGAGATAAATCCAAATTTGTAAAAAGAAGATACCCAAAAATGAGTAAATGCTCACATAAGGTGAAGAGTTGAAAATGTACAAGGTTTATTAGTAAAAAACTATGAGCAATATTAAAAATATGAGATATTTTGGGTATCCAAAAATGAGTAAATGCTCACATAAGATGAAGAGTTGAAAATGTACAAGGTTTATTAGTAAAAAACTATGAGCAATATTAAAATGATTCCATTATGACACATATGTAAGGAAGGGGAATTCTTTAAAATAGGTGCATATTTCACATAAGATGAAGAGTTGAAAATGTACAAGGTTTATTAGTAAAAAACTATGAGCAATATTAAAATGATTCCATTATGACACATATGTAAGGAAGGGGAATTCTTTAAAGGAGGTGCATATTTCACATAAGATGAAGAGTTGAAAATGTACAAGGTTTATTAGTAAAAAACTATGAGCAATATTAAAATGATTCCATTATGACACATATGTAAGGAACGGGAATTCTTTAAAGGAGGTGCATATTTCACATAAGATGAAGAGTTGAAAATGTACAAGGTTTATTAGTAAAAAACTATGAGCAATATTAAAATGATTCCATTATGACACATATGTAAGGAAGGGGAATTCTTTAAAGGAGGTGCATATTTCACATAAGATGAAGAGTTGAAAATGTACAAGGTTTATTAGTAAAAAAACTATGAGCAATATTAAAATGATTCCATTATGACACATATGTAAGGAAGGGGAGTTCTTTAAAGGAGGTGCATATTTCACATGCTTGAATGAGTTTTAAACTCATAAAAATTGAGATATTTCATCTCTCCTCTCTCCTCATTCAAGTCTAGTTCCAAAAAGTTAGCTTAACTGACCTAAAAATGGTCAAATATTGACCAAACTGATTTAGAAAATTCTAGAATCAGTTTGTTTGGTTAGGAGCTCAATTTTTCTTATAAATAGAAGCCTCCCCCTTGTTGAAAAATAGATAGTGTTTATGCATCGTTACTCTACTCCACCTAAGCCAAGAACTGTGAATTCATTTAATAATTCACTAGTTTTTGGAGCTTCCCTCTTTCTTCAATCCCCATTAGTGGCTCCATCAACATACTTAACCAATTGATTGGTTGGGGGCCTCTACCGTGAACAAAGAATCAAGCAAGTTGTAAGGTAATTAGTGAATATTGATCTTTCTATAATTTCTCAATGTTTCTCTCTTCTCAATCCCTCTCAAGCTTGAGAAGTTTAATTGGTATGGTTTTTTAAATGCTATTGAAGTTTGAATAGTAGTGAAGAGAATAAATGATATTGAAGTTAATTTTCATTTATGTTTAAATTCTAATGATTTTTATGTAAATTCTCTCTCTCACTCAAGAAATGGTCATACTCATGACCCGTTCCTCAATTCAAATCAAGCTTTTCATAAAGCTTTTCCTTAACCCAAGATTAAGCTATGCTTGAGGTCAATTTAATGGCTTTTTTCTATGCTTTTAGTTTATGTATATTGATGATTCAATCCATTATGGATTAATAATCCAATTAGAGATCATTTTAATTATTTCCTTAATGATAAGCATTATCCCTTAGAAAAATTGAGATTTATCAGTCATATCAGCGGAGCTATGGCAAAATTTTTATAAAAATTATGCATAAAATAATCTCATTCAAAGCATAAAAAGAGGACTTACTACCATATTCTAGGAATTATCATCCTAGATTAATTGAAAGAATTTCATTATAATCATGGAGAAATTGAATTTTAATATCATGCATAAAGGATAAGTTTTTATATCAAAAGTGTTATTTTTACCATTTTTATTTCATGCATAGAAGTATGCATAATGGATAAATTTTTATATCAAAAGTGTTATTTTTACCATTTTTATTTCATGCATAGAAGTATGCATAATGGATAAATTTTTATATCAAAAGTGTTATTTTTATCATTTTTAATTTTCATGCATAGAAGTATGCATAAAGGAAAATTTTTATATCAAAAGTGTTACTTTTATCATTTTTAATTTTCATGCATAGAAGTATGCATAAAGGAAAAAAATTTATATCAAAAGTGTTACTTTTATCATTTTTAATTTTCATGCATAGAAGTATGCATAAAAGAAAATTTTTATATCAAAAGTGTTACTTTTATCATTTTTAATTTTCATGCATAGAAGTATGCATAAAAGAAAAATTTTTATATCAAAAGTGTTACTTTTATCATTTTTAATTTTCATGCATAGAAGTATGCATAAAAGAAAATTTTTATATCAAAAGTGTTACTTTTATCATTTTTAATTTTCATACATAGAAGTATGCATAAAGGAAAATTTTTTATATCAAAAGTGTTGCTTTTATCATTTTTAATTTTCATGCATAGAAGTATGCATAAAAGAAAATTTTTTATATCAAAAGTGTTACTTTTATCATTTTTAATTTTCATGCATAGAAGTATGCATAAAAGAAAATTTTTTATATCAAAAGTGTTGCTTTTATCATTTTTAATTTTCATGCATAGAAGTATGCATAAAGGAAAAATTTTTATATCAAAAGTGTTACTTTTATCGTATTGGATTTCATGCATAGAGGTATGCATAAAAGTTGATTATTTTATTATAAAAGTGTTACTTTTATCATAATTGAATTTCATGCATAGAGGTATGCATAAAAGTTGATTATTTTATTGTAAGAGTGTTACTTTTATCATATTGGATTTCATGCATATAGGTATGCATAAAAGATATTCTTTTTATGCTAAAAGTGTGATTTTCCTCATAAATGGATTTTATGCTTAACTTAGATGCATAAGAGAAATTCTTTTATTCTAAAAGTGTAATTTCCTATCAAATTGAATTTATGCATAAGAAGATGCATAAGAGATTGATTTTAATTTCGAAAGTGTTAGTCTCCTTAAATGGAATTTATGTATAAATAAATTCTTAGAGAAATCTTATATCAAATATAAGAATTCTCTTTTTTTTTTTTTAAAGGAGATATGAAATGTGATAA
Organism: Cibotium barometz; assembly: GCF_041138505.1. Lineage (NCBI taxonomy): Eukaryota > Viridiplantae > Streptophyta > Polypodiopsida > Cyatheales > Cibotiaceae > Cibotium > Cibotium barometz. Next base: position 55,064,328 of record NC_141075.1, read on the forward strand.
GATGTGTATGAGATGTGATAAGATTTGATAAGATGCGTATGGAAAGTGATAGGATGTGATAAGAGGTGTATGAGATGTAAAAAGATGTGATAAGATGTGTATGAGATGTGATAGAATGTGTTAAGATGAGTTAGGATGTGTTAAGATGTATATGGGATGTGTTAGGACGAGAATGGATGTAATATGGTTTTATGAATGTGATGTGGATGTATACATGTAGATGTATATGTATAAATGTGAATGTTGATGTGGATGTGGATGTATGGATGTAGATACGGATGTGTATGTATGTATGTGGATGTGTATGTATGAATGAGGATGTAAAAATGGACGTATGTATATAGATGTGGATGTATGGATGTATGTATGTAGATGTGGATGTATGTATGTAGATGTGGATGTATGGATGTGATTGTGAATGAAGAGGTGGATGTGAATGTATGGATGTAGATACAGATGTGGATGTATGTATGTAGATGTGGATGTATGGATGTGATTGTGAATGAAGAGGTGGATGTGAATGTATGGATGTAGATACGGATGTGGATGTATGTATGTGAATGTGGATGTATGAATGAGGATGTGAAAATGGATGTATGCATGTGAATGTGGATGTATGAATATGAATGTGGATGTGTGGATGTGGAAATGGAGGTATGGATGTATGAATGTAGATGTGGATGTATGCATGTAGATGCGTATGTATGAATGTGAAATTGGATGTATGATGTGGACGTACGAACATGGATATGTATGTAGAATAATGAATATGAAGATGTATGTGAGATAATGTAGTCTATATGAGTGAATGGATGAGAACGAGTACACACTGAATGGAATGTGGAATAAGTAATGTGGTCCGAGAGTGGATAATATGGAAAGACAAGAGTTCATTATAGAAACTGTATTTGTGACTGTTTGTAAATGACTGTTTTATGTCAAGAATGCTGGAGAAGCATTTTGACCGTCTTGAGGATTAAGGTCATGAAGACTGAACTGATAAAGTTGCAACTGCTGACGGAGAGTCAATGGAGGACGTCTCGCGTAGCAAGGTCGATCGAGGTCTTGACCAGCCTCGGCTCGATTTAAATGGTGAGCTTCCGGTACGGTGGATGAGGGACCAAGGAAGCGGCCTATGAGTGAAGCGCTAGGTCACCTGCGAAGGATCCTAGAGGGTGCTGACCATACGGTGCTCGGGCTCTGGGTCGCCGAAGATACCCACACGTGCGTCGTGGAAGATATTGGAATAAGGAGTAAGAGTTGTTTTCTGAAACCGGGCATGGATCTGGTTGATTGACCTTGCTGGTCCTCAACAGATGAGTCCATGGCTCTTTTATATGGATCTGTGGGTTGATCTTGCTGATCTTCCACGGAGACTCCATTCTATTATATGAATATATTGCCGGTTACTATGAGCTAGGAACCATGGAAAAGGCCCCTGAGAGAACAGGTGGTGAGCGTTTTGGTTGCCAATGATGCCATAAGTATACCGATGAAAGAATGACTGGAAATAAGGATTCAACCAGAGATTTTGAGGATTGTCATCAGTGACATAATGGTTTTATTAAAGGATTGTTTTAAAGCTAGTTGATGCTAAGAAAAAGGCAATTTCATATTGGGTGTGTAAGTGGTATGACTAGTTTTATGTTTGCATGAACTTCCGGCTAGGGGGCCTTGGAACTCTTTTCCTTGGTACCCGGGACAAAACCTAACCAAATTCCAAATTGGATCCCATCACTACAGTGGTTGGGCGGTTGGCTAACCCATGGGATCGGATGGGGTTAGGCTGGATTGATGGATCCGTAAATCGAGATTTAATTTCTATTATTACGATAGATGAAGTAAATCCCGGATAGAAATTGTTCTATGGATAGGAATCAACGGCTGTGCCTCTTGATGGGGAAAAAAGCGTTGATCCCAATGATCCAAGTGCAAGTTCTTCCTTGATTTGACCAAGTACCGTTAAAGGTGCACTCAGATCAGTTTGATCAGTAATGATCTTGACTACGTTAGAGTAAAGAGTTATCCTGGTGGAATCGCCCGTGATTTCTGGGTAAAGGAAGTTTTTCCGGTTTCGGTTTTGGACAAACCGACGGATTAGTCTCTTGTCCGGATATCCGTGGGCGAGGCCCCGAGTGTGGGACCCCTGTCTCGCGCGAGAAGTGCTACTTCCGCTGCTAGTACCCCGAATCCGTTGCTCGGTGGGAACAGGGATCTCACAGATATAAAGTCCTCTACAACATTGCGTTTGATTGTTTTGTATTTTTTTTCTTCAATCAAACCTTTTGCTACACCACAAGAAAGCAATCCTTTCATTTGTTTAACTGGAAGAAGGTTGGGATCCATATTTTCTTTTGCAGGCTCCAATAATTTCCTATAGTAACAATATAGTAACAACACAATATGCCTATATTATTCAACACTTCCAATCCTGTTTTGCATTAATGGACAAAATACATAGTCATTTGAGAGTATTTTTGAGTTTAAAAAATAAAAAATTGCAAACTAACCTTGCTTCCTGAATTCTTCGCTTGCATCCACCAGTCCCAGCCTTCAAATTTGCAATGTTTTTAATCTTCCTACTTCGTTGTCTGTCTCCAAGCATGGTTCTCTTCCTTCTTGATCTTGTTAACTCTTTTTTACTCTTTGAATGCTCCTCAATTTCATTCTGCAACTGCTGCTCCAATTTTGCACGAATAGCTATCTCTTGAATCCTGGCTCCCTTTTCTTGTAGGTACATTGTTTTATATGTTTCTGCAAATGCAGACTGTGCTGAAATATAACCAAGAAGTCCATTTTGTCCATCGCTCGCAAACCTCAATAGTGTGGTTGGATTGACAAATGGAGGTGTAGAGTTTTGTACTAGACATTTTGGATATATACTTCCATCACACCATAAGTCAATATGTTGGAGCCCTTCTCTTCTCATATTTTCCCGTTGTTGAGCATTTAGCACCGTATCCTTTCGTCTTTTTTGTGCTGGAGCATATTGTTCTTCTAAGTCGATGTGAAGATGATATAATCGCTTCTTCTGAGATTGTACTTCACTAGTATCGGCCATTTTTGTGCTTCTGAGGTTGCAAAGTTGGCTTGTCAATCTCATAGTCTTTTTGTAATATGAATTGTGGAAGTGTGGCGGTATCCATACAATCATTAAGTTCAGTGATGGATTCTTTATGAGAGGCCTGCACACGTCGTCAAAAGAGATGCGAAATCTTCGAGAAACAAAAAAATTAAGGAGATATTTAATGCAAAATCGTGTTAGTTAGACAAAAGATTATCTTATTCTTTTCTGAACTGACAGTTCAGTGGTCCTTACTGACAGTTCTGAGCCACGTTTTTATATTTTATTATTTTTGAGATCTTTTAGGAGAGAAATAAATCGAAAAATAGTGAATTTCTTACAGGGCCCCAAAATGAGCTCCGTTTTTCCCTAATGAGTATGATCTCTTTCATCTTCTTCTTCTTGTTCAATCACTTCCAGTGTTGTTGCCTTGGAAGTGGACGGCCGATTTGGGAACAACTCTCTTTGACTTCCCCTATTCTGAGGTGGAGGTCTTACATTACTTTGGATTGAAACTGTAGGTTGGATAGAGGGTCTACCTCTGGGATTTCCCTGATTTTGGCAGATAGACCCGTGATTACTCTCGAAGAAAGGGACTGGATTCTGGAATCTTGATCCTTGATTTCCATGCACTGAAAACCTTGATCCAAAAGGAGTTGGGCAATCCATGCTGCGATGTCCAAATCCTTGGCAGTTATAGCATTTCACTCTCTTGTTCAAGGGTGGAACTTTTGAAGTAGGGAGTTGAGTTTCGGGAAAAGGGCATTTCTTCCATTCTGGAACTTCACATATCTTGGGTTTGACCCTGATATCTCTTAGGCCGAGGAAGGTTGGAATCACCTTCTGGGAATAAAAACCTTTTGAAAGGTGATGGTGCTGGCTTTGGCGGGACTTTGACATCAAAGGCTTTGGCGAAATCTCTCGCCATTCTTACTGCTTCGGCCATTGAGATAGGTTTTGCATTCTTGACTAAAGTATCCAATGGCTCGTTCATTCCCCGAATGAACCTGGCCATCAGCTGCTCTTCATCCAATTGAGGGGAATATTTAAGGAGAAGGGCAAAAGCCTGATGGTACTCTTCAATTGTCCGATTTTCTTGCTTTAGTTCCAAGAGCTCATTCATCTTAGTTTCAAGAAAGCCTGGGGGACAAAACCTCTTTCTGAGATAAGCCTTGAGATCCGTCCAGGTTTGGGTATTTCGGTCTAGATGGTTTGTCTCGCAGTGATTCCTCCACGCAACCCTAGCCGTTTCCACAATCTTTAACCTGGTGAGAGCCATCTTGCTTCTCTCATTGTAGCCAGTTACATCAAAATATTCCTCCATGGCCTCAATCCACTTTTCTACAACTTCACCTAACTGTTCCCCTTCACCCTTGAAGGGACCAGGCTATGAACTATGAAGAGTTTTACGAACATCCAGGTTGAGCTCTTCTTCATCGAGTTGGGGATTAACATTTCTACCACGACGACCTCGATCCATGTTCCTATCAATACGAAAATTCTTGTTAAGTTTCTTTATTTATGATTCAATCCGATTTTTGATTCAACTGATTCTAGGGTTCTTTAAATAGGTTGGCTCTCCACATAATCATGGGGTAAAGATACTCATATAGAACGTATTATTAGTTAACAATTCATTCAGAATTATCTCATTCATATCTTTAACACAATAGTGGTCCATCAGACTGAATTTTTCTATCTAAACAATCCTCCATGGGGATTTCAATTTTTTAGATTTTTAATTTATAACTTGATCCACTGATCAAAAGTTAACAGTAGTAATCTACCAGCACAATCCACTAATCTCATAGTGATTGGCTAAAGTCATTAACGTCATTCTAGCTACAAACATTATCACAGGGACTCGTCCGATTCATCCTCATTGCGATTTCGCTCAGCTTATTGTATTTCAACCAAATTTCAGGGATCATCAATTTTCAATCAGAATCCAAATCAACTCATCAGTTCTCAACCAGAATTTAAAAATCATATCAATCACATTCAAATTCATCAACTGGATAGCATTAATGCTTATCATTTTAAGTCTTAGATTTACTCGTATATACTGCCAGTAAAGAGCTGTAGTTATACCCTCGGTATATACGGGTAGTCATAGTTCTTGGAACTATAACGTAAATACCATCATGTCTAGGCCCCAAGCAAGTCAAGGATTCCATACAATTGCGGTACTTCCATCTGAAGACCCAATTACTAATTTATGAATTTCAGTTTGAATATCAAATTGTATAAATTTTATCACACAATTACAACCTTTTAGTGCTTCTTGATAAATTTTTGACATATTTGGCTTCTCGGTTGATCTTCATTAGCCAAATAGCTCTGATACCAACTGTAAGATATCCTTGTCCCCACTGCGCAACAATTTCAGGGGTGCTAGCAGCGGAAGTAGCACTTCTTGCACGGGGCAGGCTCCCACACTCAGGGCCTCGCCCACGGATATCTGGACAAGAGACTAATCCATCGATTTTTCCAAAACCGAACCCGAAAAAACTTCCTTTGCCTGGAAAGCACAGGCGATTCCACCAGGATAACTTTTCCCTAACGTAGTCAAAAGCCTTAATTAACTGAACTGATCTGACTGAACTCGTAAGTTCCATAGTCAGATCAAGGGACAAATTGCACTTGGATCATAGAGACCAACGCTTTTTTTCTCATCTCGCGAGAGACACAGCCGTTGATTCTTTTTCCATAGAATAATTTTTGTCCGAGATTTACTTCATCTATCGAACTAAACAGAAATTGAGTCTCGATTTACGGATCCATCAATCCAGCCTAACCCCATCCAGTCCCATGGGTTAGCCAACCGCCCAACCACTGTAGTGATGGGATCCAATTTAGAATTTGGTTAGGTTTTGTCCTGGGTACCAGGGAAAAGAGTTCCCAGGTCCCCTAGCCGGATGTTCATGCAAACATAAACTAGTCACACCACTTACACACCCAATATGAAATTGCCTTTTTCTCAGCATCAGCTATCTTTAAAACAATCCTTTAATGAAACCATTGTGTCATTGATCACAATCCTCAAACTCTTTGGTTGAATCCTTATTTCCAATCAATCCTTCATCGGTGTACTTATGGCATCATTGGCAATTAGAACGCTCACCACCTGTTCACTCAGGGGTCTTTTCAATAGTGCCTAGCTCATAGTACCCGGCAATATAATCACTTATAGAAATCAGGATGGAATCTTTGTTGAAGATCAGCAAGATCAACCAACAGATCCATATAAAAGAGCCATGGACTCATCCGTTGAGGACCAGCAAGGTCAATCAACCAGATCCATGCCCAGTTTCACAAAACAACTCTTACTCCTTGTTCTAAATATTTTCCACGATGCACGTGTGGGTATCTTCGGCCACCCAGAGCCCGAGCACCATATGGTCAGCACCCTCTAGGATCCTTCGCAGGTCACCTAGCGCTTCACTCATAGGCCGCTTCCTTGGTCCCTCATCCACTGTACTAGAAGCTCACCATTTAAATCGAACCGAGGCTGGTCAAGACCTCGGCCGACCTTGCTACGTGAGACGTTCTCCATTGACTCTCCGTCAGCAGTTGTAACTTTATCAATTAGGTCTCCACCACGACCTTAATCACAAGACGGTCAAAATGCTTCCCCAGCATTCTTGACATAAAACAGTCATTTACAAATAGGTCACAAATACCGTTTTTACATTGAACTCGTCTTTCCACATTATCCCTCATCAGTCCACATTACTTATTCCACATTCCATTCATATGTGTACTCATTCTCATCGAATCACATTACTTATTCCACATTCCATTCATATGTGTACTCATTCTCATCCAATCACATCATTTTCCATCTCATCACCAGAGATTCATTCACATCACATATCATATATTTTCATTCCAATTCACATGTCATCACACCTCAGAGAGTGAGAGCGAGAGAGATGGGGAGGAAACACGGGTATGGACCTGCTCTCAATATCATCATCCAAGAATACATACATCCATACAACCACATCCATTTACATCTATCTGATTCCTATCACATCTTATCACATCTATTTATAGAATGTAGGAGAATTCTACTTTTTTGATATAAAGATTCTTTACGCATCTAATTAGGCATAAAGACAACTTTAGTAGGAATAACACTTTTATAAAAATCCTTTTATACATCTATTTAGGCATAAGTTCAATTTTAAGGAAAATAACACTTTCGAATTAAAAATAAACCTTTTATGCATTTTATTATGCATAAATTCTATTTTAATTAGAATAACACTTTTAAAATAAAAATAAATCTTTTATGCATCTAACTATGCATAAATTTAATTTCAATGAAAATAATACTTTTGAAATAAAAATAAATCTTTTATGCATCTTTCTATGCATAAAATCAATATTGATAAGAAGAACTCTTTTGAATTAAAAAAAGTTCTTTATGCATCTTTCTATGCATAAAATCAAAACTGATGAAAATAACTCTTTTGAATTAAAAATAAAATTCTTTATGCATCTTTCTATGCAAAAATCAAAATTGATGAAAATAACTCTTTTGAATTAAAAATAAAATTATTTATGCATCTTTCTATGCATAAAATCAAAATTGATGAAAATAACTCTTTTGAATTAAAAAAAAATTCTTTATGCATCTTTCTATGCAAAAATCAAAATTGATAAAAATAACACTTTTGAATTAAAAATAAAATTCTTTATGCATCTTTCTATGCAAAAATCAAAATTAATGAAAATAACTCTTTTGAATTAAAAATAAAATTCTTTATGCATCTTTCTATGCATAAAATCAGAATTGATGAAAATAACTCTTTTGAATTAAAAATAAAATTCTTTATGCATCTTTCTATGCAAAAATCAAAATTGATGAAAATAACTCTTTTGAATTAAAAATAAAATTCTTTATGCATCTTTCTATGCAAAAATCAAAATTGATGAAAATAACTCTTTTGAATTTAAAATAAAATTCTTTATGCATCTTTCTATGCATGAAATCAAAATTGATAAAAATAACTCTTTTGAATTAAAAATAAAATTCATTATGCATCTTTCTATGCAAAAATCAAAATTGATGAAAATAACTCTTTTGAATTAAAAATAAAATTCTTTATGCATCTTTCTATGCAAAAAATCAAAATTGATGAAAATAACACTTTTGGATTAAAATAAATTCTTTATGCATCTTTTCATGCATAAATGCAATTTAGTAGGAATTACACTTCTAGAATAAGAGAATTTCTCTTATGCATCTAATTTATGCATAAAATCCATTTATGATGAAAATCACACTTTTAATAAAAATATATATATCTTTTATGCATATGTTTATGTATACAAATCATTTATGATGAAAATCACACTTTTTATATAAAAAAATATATCTTTTATGCATACAAATCATTTATGATGAAAATCACACTTTTTATATAAAAAATATATCTTTTATGCATATGTTTATGCATACAAATCATTTATGATAAAAGTGACACTTTTATAATAATAAAAAAGTATTCTTTTATGCATACTTTTATGCATAGAAATCAATAATGATAAAAGTAACACTTTTATAATTAAAAAAATATTCTTTTATGCATAAAAATCAATATGATGAAAGTAACTCTTTTGTAATTAAAAAAATACTTTTATACATTATTTTAAGCATAAAAATCCATAATGAAGAAAGTAACACTTTCATAATAAAAAAATTATCAATAAGTATCTTTCATAGAATTTAATTCTATTGAAAATCATTCTTTTATAAAAATTAATCAATATGCATCTTTTTATGCATGAATGAAAATGACACTTTTAGAATACTCTAACGATGGGGATTAGTCTTTTTGATTAATAAAAGATGGAATTTATTTCATAATTTTTAAAAAAATTTTGCCATAACCTCCTTTGTATGGCTAACCATTTTTAAATTTTTAAGTCTCTAAAATTAATTAGAAGTGCACCAAGAGTATTTAAATCATTCTAAAGTAAACATTTTTCTACTCATTTAAGAGAAATATTTTAAAAAACTTGATTTTATTCATTAATCATTCATCTAGGATAAAGAATGGTTGGATTTACTAGAGAAGAGAGGGAAATGCCTTTTTGCAATGAGGCATAACATCATTTTTAATATAGAGAAGACAAAAATCATAAAAAACCATAAAAGAATAGAAAAGAGAAGAATCTCCAACTTACATTGATAATTTGAGAGCTTTCCTTTGGCTTGATGGTTTGAGGGTTCTACTCTTGTTTGGAAACAAGAGTGGCCACCAATCTTTTGGAAGAGGAAAGGTCAAAAACTAATGAATTATGAGTAAAATTCATTGTTTTTGGCACTTGGGAGAGGCAGGGTAACAGTGCAAAATTACTATTAAGTTTCAACAGGGCTCCTTGGTTCCAGTCTTTAAACTCTTTCACATCTGCAGCAGTCGGATTTATGTCCGGTATCTCCGCCGGTGCCTCTTCATGCTCACCTTCTATGTAGTCCCAATAGCCTTTTCCCATCAGGAAATTCGTCAACCTGAACCTCCAAGCATGGAAGTTATTCTTATCTAACTTCTCAGCCACAATCTGGGTAATCCCATCATTTGACATCTTGCCAAACACACAATTTTACCAGAAACAGCACTCTGGTTTGTCCTGCACAAACAGCTGTATTTCCTGCAGTGGTACTGTAGTACTCTCAAATGTCATAACCAGTGACCTCAATGTGCATACATACACCCAATGGTAACTGTAGACCTCTTTGCAGCACCCATAGTGTCTGCACAGTCAATCTGTCTTCATGCAGTTCTTAAAACAGAGTTTTGCAGAGAATCAATGACTTACCCGCAGTACTCGAAATCGCCTGCTTTCTGAAAAACGGAGGTCCAAACGCGCCCGAAACGCGTTTTCGGCCCAGAAAACATTGTCCAACTCAGACAGTATAGTTGCCCTATAGCTTTACTCCCGCGAAGAAAGCTCCTCAATCAGAGATCGTTGTCGGTGCCTCCTGTAGAGCTCCCGACAAGGGTGTAGTCACCAACACAAATAGGGAAGAGTAGTTGCAGCTCTTACCCTCATACCGCTTCTTGTGGTTCTCTTGCTTGTAGCTCAGCCCTTAGCACGAACCAGGCTCTGATACCATGAAAAGATGTAGGGGGGGAGAGAGCTTGAGCTCTTGCAAGCACACACACACTCACAAAAACCTAATAGAGAACACACAAGGTGAGAGGGTGAAATCTTCTTCTTCTTCACTCAACACTCAACACACCATATACAAGATAAGAGTACACATAATATGAAAAGGTACTCAACCAATACATACACAGGTTCTCTATAGTGTGAACCCAACTAAATGAGCTGGCGCTATAACTATGCCAGTCTCTAGAATGGCTGTCACACAGCCTGTCATCCCACTGGCTGCATATCTCCCATGATCTCACCAACCAGGCGGGTCATCAGTGTCCACCGCCTCACTAGACGAGCTCGATATCTCAACATTCCGCAATCGGCGGACCCGGAACAGCACCGTACAGTATTCCGCAACCGAATCTGCAACAGCACTATACGGTATTCCGCAGCCGATCAAACTGTATGGTATTCCGCAGTGGGCATAGCACTGTACGGTATTCTGCAACCAAATCCAAAACAGCAATATACGGTATTTCGCAGCCGCGAACTCGGATCCAAACTGTATGGTACTCCGCAGCTGAACTCGGAACCAAATTGTATGGTACCCCGCAGCAGAGCCAGACTGTACAGTACCCCGCAGCCAGAACCGGACTCCATCGTCGAACCCAGAACCGGACTGTACGGTACTCCGCAGTTGAACCTAGAACCAAACTGTACGGTACCCCCCGCAGTCGTCGAACTGTACCGTAATCCACGTCAAAACCAAAACCGGACTATACGCTACTCTGTAGCCCCGCGGGCCGCACTGTACGGTACCTAGCAGCCACATCGGAACTGCACTGTACGCAGTCGCCCCAGAACCGTACCTAGCAGCCACACTGTACGGTACCTAGCAGCCACATCGGAACTGCACTGTACGCAGTCGCCCCAAAATTGTAACACCACAATCCGCAGTCAGTAGAAAATCATTAAGAAAAATAGAAAGTTGCGTGGTGGAAAGGTGATAACTATTTGAGGTGGCCACATGGCATACTCAAAATGAAAAAGGCAAGGGACACTTGGAAGAAGGCACTTACATCAAAACTCCCAACCCATTGCCAGATTTTCACCTATTTAAAGAGACTTGGCACACCCATTTGGACACAGAGAGTATAGACTCACAAATCAAGGACCATGAAAAGGAAATTCTACCAGAGCTAAGTTGCAGAAGCTCTACTACCGAAACAAAAATTCAACCCTCAAGAACAAAAAGAAGCTATTCATTGAAGTTCAAAAGGCAGCCCTTTCACCTCAGACTGACAGGTGATAAGTTTCTGTTCTCTCTCTTTGAGAGTAGTAACATATAAAGAGTTTGATAAACTCTTGGCTCAGAAGAAAGATTCTCCCTCTCTTTGAGAGCAGTGTAGCCATAGAAAGAGTTTGATAAACTCTTGGCTCAGTATTTTTCTCTCTAAGAGTGCGAGGAATAGTTTATGACGCATGCTACGTAGAAATCCTTTGGATTGTAGCATTAGATAGGCATAAGAAGATCTTGGCTCAGTATTTTTCTCTCTAAGAGTGCGAGGAATAGTTTATGATGCATGCTACATAGAAATCCTTTGGATTGTACAATTAGATAGGCATAAGAAGATCTTGGGATCTTGGCCTTAGATAAAAAGAAGAGGATGGGAGTTTCATCTCCCCGTTTGTGTGCTTGTATAGACTCTCTTTCCCCATAGTAATAAAGAAGATGTTTATGAGGGGGGGACCAGCCCATCTTCTGGTCCCCAATCTGTTTGTTAAGTTGTTCTCTTTTAAATTGATTATTGAAATATTAAAGTATATTAAAGTGAAAAGTGCGCTTCCTACCTGTGAGACAGTGGTATCAGAGCAAGGACTTCTTTCTTTTTCTTAAAAGAAGGATGGTTCTTGGTAGATAATCGGATAGAGAATCATGGTGCAAGAAGAGACAACTCGAGAACAAGAGCTCAACACTCTTAAGAGGTAGATTGCTGAAATGCAGTCCTTACTCTCTACTCTAGAAGTTAGAACAGTCTTGGATTCTCTTCGAAGAACCCAAGAGCAGCACGTAGAAGGTGCTGCCAAACAGCCCACTCCTGCTATAGACCGAAAGGAGCAGGATAAGGACAAGGCAGGTAGCTATGCATGAAGAGAAAGACAAGGCCTCTAAAGAGAAAGAGAAGTTTGCATCGCCATCCAATGAACCCTTCCATTTCTCTTCTCAAGGGACTTGAAGATCAAGAGCTCTCTTCTCTTAACCTATCTCCTAGCACTTCTCGTGGAGCCCGTGCTTTTCACGATTCTCGTCTCCACGCTGCTACTACTACTATTACGCCAACCATCGGCAAAGGGCGGCCAACCAGGTGGCCAGCCCTTAGGCGGCCAACCAGCCCAGCCAGGCGGCGGCCAAAGTGGCCAGCCAGGCCAGCCAGGCGGTGACGGCGGCCAGTCAGCAAGGCCAACTGGGCGGCGGCCAGCCAAACTAGGCGGCGGCCAGCCCCACAGGCAGCCAGCCAGCCAGCCAAAGAAATATAAAAAATAAATAAATTATTATTTATTTTCTTCCATATTTTAATTATTTATTTTTAATAAAATTAAAAATGAAACTAAATTCAAACGGATCCTCTCTCTCGGCTAGGGAGGAGGGATAATCCCAGCAAGGCACAGCCTCTCGATTTTTTTTATTTTTGTTATGAGTTGCAGGCATTTTTTTTCTCTCGGATCGGAGCATCCCAGAGAAGCGGCGCTGTCTGGAGGCTCGCAGCGCAACACAAATCGACAGGCGACCGTTAAGGGGGGTGACTATTCTCTCTCCACCACTGCTCATTTTATTAGCGTTTTTTTTTAGTAATTTATGAGTTCTCGCATTGTTTTTTGCAAGAATTAAAGATGTCTGCTAGGCGTAGTGTGTCCCCACCGCCTTCTACTTCTCTAGGTTTTTCAGGTCTCTTGTCCTCGGTCGCGGGTTTTTTAGGTCTCTTGTCCTCGGTCTCGCGGGTTTGACCCCGACCGAATTGTTAGGCCGTTACACGCCCGACCGTTGTCTGGTCTGGAGTGCACTCGTCGATCACGCGTGATCCGCTAGCGCCCTCCTCGTCTATTGACCTCGCCTTAGGACCCAGCGAGCCCGCAGCTACCACATTGGCAGATGATCCCTTTCTGGCGGACGAGCCAGAGGACATGAACACTGACGTCGCCGAGGGGACCGAGGAGGACCTCTTGGATTATGACGATGACAATTATGACCTATTGGACCCTGCTGACGTCCTGACAGAGATGGAGCTCTCTAGTGGACTGTTTAAATATCTTAATGCCAAACTGAACAATCTAGGAAAATTCGTAGTAGTTTTCCTAGATGATATTCTTGTGTACAGTAAGACACAGAAAGAACACATAGAGCATTTGCGTCTAGTGTTCGAGTTGTTGCAAGAGCACAAACTATTTGCAAAAAAGAGCAAATGTGAATTTTTTGAAACAGAAATTCACTACCTTGGCCATATTATATCCGCCCGATGGTACGCGGATGGAGCCAGAAAAAGTAGAGGCTATTCTTAAATGGCCAGCGCCGAAGAATCTCGAGGAACTGCAGATTTTTCTTGGCATGTCGGGGTTCTATCGACAATATGTGAAGGACTACGCGAAGATCACAGTCCCGTTGTGACTGACCAATTACGGTCAAAAACTAAAAACATTAGTTGGGGGGAAGCCCAACAGAAGAGCTTTGATAAGCTCAAGGTGACCGTAGCAGCTGCACCTGTTTTGACTATTGTCCATCCAAATGAGCCGTTTGTTTTGGAAACAGACGCTAGTAATGAGGCCATTGGGGCCGTACTTATGCAAAGGGGACGCCCAATTGCATTTGAGAGTAAAAAGTTAGATCGTGCGCAGCGTAACTACTCGGCTTACGAGCGAGAGTTACTAGCGATAGTTCATGCACTGAAAAAGTGGAGACACTATTTATATGGTGCTACTTTTGAGGTTCGGACGAACCATGAAAGTCTGAAATGGCTTTCAAGTCAAACTGAACTGAAGGGTAGAAAAGCTCGGTGGGCAGAGATTCTAAAGGAGTTTGACCTTCAGATACATTACCAGAAAGGTAAGTATAACGTGGTGGCAGATGCACTTAGTCGCATGCCACAGATTAATGAACTTAGTTTCACAGTCTTCAAGAATGATTTTGTGAGATCCCTGTTCCCACCACGCAACGGATTCGGGGTGCTAGCAACGGAAGTAACACATCTTGCGCGGGTCAGGGTCTCACACTTGGGGCCTCACTCACGGATATCCGGACAAGAGACTAATCTGTCGGTTTTTCCAAAACCGAACTCGGAAAAAACTTCCCTTATCCGGAAAGCACGAGCGATTCCACCAGGATAACTCTTTACTCTAACGTAGTCAAGATCATTACTGATCAAACTGATCCGACTGCACCTCTAACAGTACTTAGTCAGATCAAGGAAGAAACTTGCACTTGGATCATTGGGATCAACGCTTTTTTCCCCATCAAGAGGCACAGCCGTTGATTCCTATCCATAGAACAATTACTATCCGGGATTTACTTCATCTATCGTACTAATAGAAATTAAATCTTAATTTATGGATCCAACCTCCCAACCACTGTAGTGATGGGATCCAATTATGAATTTGGTTAGGTTTTGTCCCGGGTACCAGGGAAAAGAGTTCCTAGGCCCCCTAGCCGGAAGTTCATACAAACATAAAACTAGTCACACCACTTACACACCCAATATGAAATTGCCTTTTTCTCAGCATCAATTAACTTTCAAACAATCCTTTAATGAAACCATTATGTCACTGATGACAATACTCAAAGTCTCTGGTTGAATCCTTATTTCCCGTCATTCATTCATCGGTGTACTTATGGCATCATTGGCAACCAGAACGCTCACCACCTGTTCACTCATCAGGGGCCTTTTCCATAGTTCCTAGCTCATAGTAACCGGCAATATATTCATATAATAGAATGGAATCTCCGTGGAAGATCAACAAGATCAACCCACAGATCCATATAAAAGAGCCATGGACTCATCCGTTGAGGACCAGCAAGGTCAATCAACCAGATCCATGCCCGGTTTCAGAAAACAACTCTTACTCCTTGTTCCAATATCTTCCTCGACGCACGTGTGGGTATCTTCGGCGACCCAGAGCCCGAGCACCGTATGGTCAGCACCCTCTAGGATCCTTCGCAGGTGACCTAGCGCTTCACTCATAGGCCGCTTCCTTGGTCCCTAATTCACCGTACCGGAAGCTCACCATTTAAATCAAACCGAGGCTGGTCAAGACCTCGACCGCCCTTGCTACGCAAGACGTCCTCCATTGACTCTCCGTCAGCAGTTGCAACTTATCAGTTCGGTCTTCATGACCTTAATCCTCAAGACGGTCAAAATGCTTCCCCAGCATTCTTGACATAAAACAGTCACAAAATACAGTTTCTATAACGAACTCTCGTCTTTCCACATTTTCCACTCTCGGACCATATTACTTATTCCCTATTCCATTCAATGTGTACTCATTCTCATCCATTCACTCATATAGACTACACATTATTTCACATACACATTCACATTCATTATTCTACATACATATCCATGTTCGTACGTCCACATCATACATCCAATTTCACATTCATACATACGCATCTACATGCATACATCTATTTTCACATCCTCATTCATACATCCACATTATACATACATCCAATTTCACATTCATACATACGCATCTACATGCATACATCTATTTTCACATCCTCATTCATACATCCACATTCACATACATACATCTACATCTGAATCTACATCCATACATCCACATCCACATCTTCATTCACATTCACATCCATACATCCACATCTACATACATACATTCATTTTCACATCCTCATTCATACATCCACATCCACATACATACATACATTCAAACATCCACATCCACATACATCCATACTACATCCATATCTACATCCATACATCCATACTACATCCATTCTCGCCCTAACACATCCCATGTGCATCTTATCCCATCACATACACTCTCTACCTCATCCCATACACATCTTAACACATCCTAACTCATCTTAACACATTCTATCACATCTCATACACCTCTTATCATATCCTATCACATATCCTAACGCATCTTAACACATTCTATCCCATCACATACACCTCTTATCATATCCTATCACATCTCATACACATCTTATCATATCTTTTCACATCTCATACACCTCTTATCACATCCTATCACTTCCCATATGCATCTTATCACATCTCATACACCTCTTATCACATCCTATCACTTCCCATATGCATCTTATCACATATTATCACATCTCATTTAAAAATCAATCTTTTATGCATCTTCCTATGCATAAATTCATTTTAAATGAAAATGACACTTTTGAATTAAAATTCCATCTCTTATGCATCTTTCTATGCATAAACTCAATTTAGATGAGAATTGACACTTTTGAATTAAAAATCTATCTTTTATCCATCTTCCTATGCATAAATTCAATTTGGATGAGAATAACACTTTTGAATTGAAATTCCATTCTTTTATGCATCTTCGTATGCATAAATTCAATTTAGGTGAGAATGACACTTTGAATTTAAAAATCAATCTTTTATGCATCTTCTTATGCATAAATTCAATTTGGTAAGAATTACACTTCTAGAATAAAAGAACTTCTCTTATGCATCTAAGTTATGCATAAAATCCATTTATGATGAAAATCACACTTTTAGTATAAAAAGAATATCTTTTATGCATACCTCTATACATGAAATCCAATATGATAAAACTAACACTTTTACAATAAAATAATCAACTTTTATGCATACCTCTATGCATGAAATCCAAATATGATAAAAGTCACACTTTTACAATAAAATAATCAACTTTTATGCATACCTCTATGCATGAAATCCAAATATGATAAAAGTCACACTTTTATAATAAAATAATAAACTTTTATGCATACCTCTATGCATGAAATCCAAATATGATAAAAGTCACACTTTTATAATAAAATAATCAACTTTTATGCATACCTCTATGCATGAAATCCAAATATGATAAAAGTCACACTTTTATAATAAAATAATCAATTTTTATGCATACCTCTATGCATGAAATCCAAATATGATAAAAGTCACACTTTTATAATAAAATAATCAACTTTTATGCATACCTCTATGCATGAAATCCAAATATGATAAAAGTCACACTTTTATAATAAAATAATCAACTTTTATGCATACCTCTATGCATGAAATCCAATTATGATAAAAGTCACACTTGTATAATAAAATAATCAATTTTTATGCATACCTCTATGCATGAAATCCAAATATGATAAAAGTAACACTTTTATAATAAAATAATCAACTTTTATGCATACCTCTATGCATGAAATCCAAATATGATAAAAGAAACACTTTTATATTAAAATAATAATTCTTTTATGCATACCTCTATGCATGAAATCTAAATATGATAAAAGAAACACTTTTATATTAAAATAATAATTCTTTTATGCATACCTCTATGCATGAAATCCAAATATGATAAAAGTAACACTTTTACAATAAAATAATCATCAATTATGCATAACATAAAAATCAATTTCTCCATGATTACAATTAAATTCTTTCAATTAATCTAGGATGATAATTCCTAGAATATGGTAGGAAGTTCTCTTTTCATGCTTTGAATAAAATTATTTTATGTGTAATTTTTATAAAACTTTTGCCATAGCTCCGCTACTATGACTGATAAATCTCAATTTATTTTGAAGGATAAAGCTTATCATTAAGGAAATGATTAGAATGATCTCTAATTGGATCATTAACCCAATAATGGGTTGAATCATCAATATCATGAAATACATAAACTAAAAGCACAGAAAAAAGCCATTAATTTGACCTCAAGCATAGATTAATCTTGGATTAAGGAAAAGCTTTATGAAAAGCTTCATTTGGATTGAGAATGGGTCATGAGTATGACCATTTCTTGAGTGAGAGAGAGAAATTACATAAAAACCATTAGAATTAAGCATAAATAGAAATTTATGTAATTCTTAACTATCATTAATCAATTAACTTCAATAGCATTCATTAATCAATTAACTTCAATAGCATTCATCAAATTTATGTAATTGATTAACTATCATTAATCAATTAACTTCAATAGCATTCATCAAATTATGTAACTCTTCACTACCATTCATCAATTAACTTCAATAGCATTCAAAAACCATTCCAATTAAGCTTCTCAAGCTTGAGAGGGGTTGAGAAGAGAGAAACATTGAGAAATTATAGAAAATGATCAAAATTCACTAATTACCTTACAAATTGCTTGATTCTTTGTTCACGGTAGAGGCCCCCAACCAATCAATTGGTTAAGTATGTTGATGGAGCCACCAATGGGGATTGAAGAAAGAGGGAAGCTCCAATTTCTTCAATTTGGAGAGAATTTTAGAGAATAGTAGAAATTAGCATTATTTCAGCATAACTCTAGTATAGTAAAATTCTTCTATTTTTTTCAAAGGACTCATGTTCTATTTATAGGAGAGGGAAGCTCTAACCAAAGCTAACTAAATTCTAGAATTTTCCAAATTTAGTTTGGTTGAATTTGGACTAGATTTGGATCTAGTTTGGTTCCTTTTTGATTCGGTTTGGTTCCATTTTGATTTGGTTTGATTCAAGAGAGAGGAGAGATAAAAATATCACATTAATTTTGAGTTTAAAACGCATCCAAGCATGTGAAATATGCACCTCCTTTAATGGACTCCCCTTCCTTACATATGTGTCAAAATAGAATTATTATACCCAAAATATCTCATATTTTTAATATTGCTCATAGTTTTTTACTAATAAACCTTGTACATTTTCAACTCTTCATCTTATGTGAGCATTTACTCATTTTTTGGGTATCTTCTTTTACAAATTGGATTTATCTCCTCCCTACACATGGATTGATGCTATTGGCCCAAAGGAACCTTAATTGGACCATAATCTAAAATTTTTGAAAATCTAGATCCTTAGGCTAAGGTCCTTTATACCCATTTCCAATTAATTCCAATTGCACATTGGAAAATTCTTTCTGAATTTCTGTTTCAGGGGAATTCATTTTAATAAGATGAGATATTTTTCTATCCAAAAATATTTAAAATTTGAATATTCTCTCTCTAGAATATTTTCTCTCTCTATGCCAAAACAGGCAGAGACAAGATCTCTTATATTTCTGAAGAGGGAATTGATTACAGGAGAATATGCTGGACATTTTGAGAGGCTGGGGAGGAATCTTACATTCCCTCCCACTTGAAAAACGCGAGATGTCCTCATCTCGCAAACTTGGGATAATTTCGCAAGATGCACGATATATGAGACTTAGAGAAAAATTTAATTAAGATTAACCACCAAAAAAAAGTCTCAAAGAGAGCAAGATTCAAGACAAGAACAAGATTTCAACTTTATTTATTCTTGGAATATATACAGTAAAGATAGAAGAACTCTTTACACTTCCATAAGCCCGTCCATCATATGGTCACAAAAGCAGCACTCACAAGCTGCGCACGTATAAGGTAACTCATCTATGGGAATAATTCGGCTGGTTATTGCCACACCTATCTCAGTGGTATGAGGTGATCTAACAAAAGGACCTCTGAGAGGCAAGCCAAAAACAGGGTAAAGGCATATCTTCTGATGAGGAAGAAAACACGCCAGTAAGAAGACCCGCTCAGAAAACCCAATATGCCTTGATCTCATGACGCAGTAGTATCGGGGACCCAAACCCAAAGCTTCAATAACCATGGCCAAGCGGACATTGTTACGAAAGTGCTGCTGACCCCACGGTGTTACCCTAGTTATGTCTTGATAGGTCCGCCATTTGGTTTGAGCTACAGAAGTTCCTAGGTGAGGAAAAAAGTGAGCGCTCATACAGTTCTATAAAATCCTTCTTCACAGACTCGCTTGTGTCTTGAAGGTGAGAAATCATCATGGATAAAACTAATTCCTGTTGCCAAGCCATGAAGGAGATTAAGAAATAAAGGAGATCGATGGAAGTAAGATTACTGTGAGTGACAAGTAAAAGTTACGACTTATATAAAGGAAGGAGCTAGCGTAACCTAGAAGCCAACGGTATCTTGCCACTGAAGTTTTACCATCTTTCTATGATTTGGGTTTGGCACATATTTCTATAGAAGGCATTAAGAACTTTGAGATGAGGAGATAAAAGAAGTTCGTAGGCTAAGTCACTTACTTTCTTTGGTCCACAATATCTGGGAGATAACTACTTATACTCCCCAAGAGATAAAGAACTTCTTTTGGTCCGTACTCAATGAAGACCATATCTGCTTCTTTGAATTCTCTGACTGTCCTCTTCTTATCTGTATATTGTTTTTGTCGATCCTGGGCAGCATTTATATCTTTATGAATTGCCTGCATTTGTTGCTCTATGTCGCCAAGCATTTGATTGGTCATCTCGACCCTAATCAATGGTTCGGACCTGGTTAATGGAGTTAAGCAATCTTGTCCGAGACGGACCCTGATTAGATTGGTATGAAGGAATTGGTCTCTGAATTTGGGTTCTAGACTTCCCTGTGCCCTTATCATGGTAGGAGTTGGGCAGTCTTTTAACTGATGACCAAAACCTTGGCATCCAAAATACCGGTTCTCACTTCTGAACTCATCGTTCTGAATCCTTAAAACAGGTGGGCTCCTGAGAAGGTATTCTGGGAAAGTGTCTTCCCTTTTTAAACAGAATCTTTCTTTTATTTAGAGAAGGAATAATTATTAGATCAGAAAAGGAGATTCTTACTCCTGTATACCTCTAAGGCTGGGGAAGGAATCTTACATTCTATCCCACTTAAAAAGTGCAAGATGTCCTCATCTCGCAAGTAGAGGACAACTCTTTTGCTTAAGATCCAATTTATTCTGGGGTTCCTTATATTCCGGTCAACCCAACAGAATATGGGGATAAATATCCCTTATATAGAATTCATCATTAAATAACAATTCATTCAGATCATATCATTCATATCTTTAACACGATAATGGTCCATTAGACCGAAAAATTTCCTCCTAAACATTCCTCCACGGGAATTTTAGTTAAGCAAGTTCTCAAGTTGTCATCCCTTAACTTGATCTACCGTCTCAAGTATTAACAGTAGCAATTTGACAGCACAATCCACTAATCTCATAGTGATTTGCTGAAATCATTTTCATCATTTATCATTACAGGGACTCGTCCCAATCATCCACATTGTGGTTTCGCTCAGCTTATTACATTTCAACCCATTTTCAGGGATCATCATTTTTCAATCAGAATCCAAATCAATTCATCAGTTCCCAAACAGAATTAAAAATCATATCAACCACATTCGAATTCATCAACTAGATAGCATTAATGATTATAATTTCAAGTCTTAGATTTACTCGTATATACTGCCGGTAAAGAGCTGCAGTTATACCCTCAGTATATACGGTTAGTCATGATACTTGGAATTATAAGGTAAATACTATCATGTCTAAGCCTCAAGCAAGTCAGGGTTCCATATAATTGCGGTACTTCCATTTGAAGACCCAATTACTAATTTACGAAATTAGTTTGAATATTAATTTGTATGAATTATATCACACAATTATAACCTTTTTGTGCTACTTGATAAATTTTTGACATATTTGGCTTTTCAGTTGATCTTTATTAGCCAATTTGCTCTGATACCAACTATGAGATCCCTGTTCCCACCGCGCAACGGATTCGGGGTGCTAGCAGCGGAAGTAACACATCTTGCGCGGGTCAGGGTCTCACACTCGGGGCCTCGCTCACGGATATCCGGACAAGAGACTAATTCGTCGGTTTTTCCAAAACCGAACCCGGAAAAAACTTCCCTTATCCGGAAAGCACGGGCGATTCCACCAGGATAACTCTTTACTCTAACGTAGTCAAGATCATTACTGATCAAACTGATCCGACTGCACCTCTAACAATACTTGGTCAAATCAAGGAAGAAACTTGCACTTGGATCATTGGGATCAACGCTTTTTTCCCCATCGAGAGGCACAGCCGTTGATTCCTATCCATAGAACAATTACTATCCGGGATTTACTTCATCTATCGTAGTAATAGAAATTAAATCTCAATTTACGGATCCATCAGTCCAGTCTAACCCCATCCAGTCCCATGGGTTAGCCAACCTCCCAACCACTGTAGTGATGGGATCCAATTAGGAATTTGGTTAGGTTTTGTCCCGGGTACCAGGGAAAAGAGTTCCTAGGCCCCCTAGCCGGAAGTTCATACAAACATAAAACTAGTCACACCACTTACACACCCAATATGAAATTGCCTTTTTCTTAGCATCAATTAACTTTCAAACAATCCTTTAATGAAACCATTATGTCACTGATGACAATACTCAAAGTCTCTGGTTGAATCCTTATTTCTCGTCATTCATTCATCGGTGTACTTATGGCATCATTGGCAAACAACCAGAACGCTCACCACCTGTTCACTCAGGGGCCTTTTCCATAGTTCCTAGCTCATAGTAACCGGCAATATATTCATATAATAGAATGGAATCTCCGTGGAAGATCAGCAAGATCAACCCACAGATCCATATAAAAGAGCCATGGACTCATCCGTTGAGGACCAGCAAGGTCAATCAACCAGATCCATGCCCGGTTTCAGAAAACAACTCTTTCTCCTTGTTCCAATATCTTCCTCGACGCACGTGTGGGTATCTTCGGCGACCCAGAGCCCGAGCACCGTATGGTCAGCACCCTCTAGGATCCTTCGCAGGTGACCTAGCACTTCACTCATAGGCCGCTTCCTTGGTCCCTAATTCACCGTACCGGAAGCTCACCATTTAAATCGAACCGAGGCTGGTCAAGACCTCGACCGACCTTGCTACGCAAGACGTCCTCCATTGACTCTCCGTCAGCAGTTGCAACTTATCAATTCGGTCTTCATGACCTTAATCCTCAAGACGGTCAAAATGCTTCCCTAGCATTCTTGACATAAAACAGTCATTTACAAACAGTCACAAAATACAGTTTCTATAACGAACTCTCGTCTTTCCACATTATCCACTCTCGGACCACATTACTTATTCCCTATTCCATTCAATGTGTACTCATTCTCATCCATTCACTCATATAGACTACACATTATTTCACATACACATTCACATTCATTATTCTACATACATATCCATGTTCGTACGTCCACATCATACATCCAATTTCACATTCATACATACGCATCTACATGCATACATCTATTTTCACATCCTCATTCATACATCCACATTATACATACATCCAATTTCACATTCATACATACGCATCTACATGCATACATCTATTTTCACATCCTCATTCATACATCCACATTCACATACATACATCTACATCCGAATCTACATCCATACATCCATATCCACATCTTCATTCACATTCACATCCATACATCCACATCTACATACATACATCCATTTTCACATCCTCATTCATACATCCACATCCACATACATACATACATTCAAACATCCACATCCACATACATACATACATACATCCATACTACATCCATACATCCATACTACATCCATTCTCGCCCTAACACATCCCATGTGCATCTTATCCCATCACATACACTCTCTACCTCATCCCATACACATCTTAACACATCCTAACTCAACTTAACACATTCTATCACATCTCATACACCTCTTATCATATCCTATCACATCTCATACACATCTTATCACATCTTTTCACATCTCATACACCTCTTATCACATCCTATCACTTCCCATATGCATCTTATCACATCTCATACACCTCTTATCACATCCTATCACTTCCCATACGCATCTTATCACATATTATCACATCTCATTTAAAAATCAATCTTTTATGCATCTTCCTATGCATAAATTCATTTTAAATAAAAATGACACTTTTGAATTAAAATTTCATCTCTTATGCATCTTCCTATGCATAAACTCAATTTAGATGAGAATTGACACTATTGAATTAAGAATCTATCTTTTATGCATCTTCCTATGCATAAATTCAATTTGGATGAGAATAACACTTTTGAATTGAAATTCCATTCTTTTATGCATCTTCCTATGCATAAATTCAATTTAGGTGAGAATGACACTTTGAATTTAAAAATCAATCTTTTATGCATCTTCTTATGCATAAATTCAATTTGGTAAGAATTACAATTTTAGAATAAAAGAATTTCTCTTATGCATCTAAATTATGCATAAAATCCATTTATGATGAAAATCACACTTTTAGTATAAAAAGAATATCTTTTATGCATACCTCTATACATGAAATCCAATATGATAAAAGTAACACTTTTACAATAAAAAAATCAACTTTTATGCATACCTCTATGCATGAAATCCAAATATGATAAAAGTCACACTTTTATAATAAAATAATCAACTTTTATGCATACCTCTATGCATGAAATCCAAATATGATAAAAGTCACACTTTTATAATAAAATAATCAACTTTTATGCATACCTCTATGCATGAAATCCAAATATGATAAAAGTCACACTTTTATAATAAAATAATCAACTTTTATGCATACCTCTATGCATGAAATCCAATTATGATAAAAGTCGCACTTTTATAATAAAATAATCAACTTTTATGCATACCTCTATGCATGAAATCCAATTATGATAAAAGTCGCACTTTTATAATAAAATAATCAACTTTTATGCATACCTCTATGCATGAAATCCAAATATGATAAAAGTCGCACTTTTATAATAAAATAATCAACTTTTATGCATACCTCTATGCATGAAATCCAAATATGATAAAAGTCACACTTTTATAATAAAATAATCAACTTTTATGCATACCTCTATGCATGAAATCCAATTATGATAAAAGTCACACTTTTATAATAAAATAATCAATTTTTATGCATACCTCTATGCATGAAATCCAAATATGATAAAAGTCACACTTTTATAATAAAATAATCAATTTTTATGCATACCTATATGCATGAAATCCAAATATGATAAAAGTAACACTTTTATAATAAAATAATTAACTTTTATGCATACCTCTATGCATGAAATCCAAATATGATAAAAGAAACACTTTTATATTAAAATAATAATTCTTTTATGCATACCTCTATGCATGAAATCTAAATATGATAAAAGAAACACTTTTATATTAAAATAATAATTCTTTTATGCATACCTCTATGCATGAAATCCAAATATGATAAAAGTAACACTTTTACAATAAAATAATCATCAATTATGCATAACATAAAAATCAATTTC